>NW_016107410.1:608909-650667 GCF_001604975.1 Cebus imitator
GGGATTACAGGCTTGAGCCACCGTGCCCGGCCAAGATCTTAACCTGAACTTGCTGCAAAGCCTATGCTTACTCTTGGCCTGACTCAAAGCTGAGTATGATGTGTCATCAAATATATGGGGTCAGCAGGATTCCTAAGTGCAGAATATGCTGCCTTAGGAACCCAAAGGAGGCTTACAATTTGTCATGCTTCTTTCTTAGTAGTGACAGGTACAAGATATAATAATTTGTTTTTAGCTTTGAAGGTAACACCATATACTATTAACTATCTCCACGATTCTGAGTCCCCTAGCTTCCTCTCTGACTTAGTTTTTACAGAAATAAACAATTTAGCTTCTATCCTTTCAGGAATCCACCTTCCCCACTGCTCTCATGTAACCTAGTTCTGTCACTGTATTTCCTACCATCAGCTGTGGACTTCAGAGAACATATACCCAGGATTTCCCAGTGATGCTGGTGCCTCTCTCATTAGTATGTTTTTTATTGTTTTGGTAAAGGAAGCATCTACCAGGAACACAGTCATCTTCTGAGTATCCCAATATTACATACGATATCCACTTTAGCATATCCAGCTCTCAGAACCTTTTGATCCCTTACTTCACTCTGTCATAGTGGTTCAAGTACTTCTATTTTACATATTGTATTGCACTGATTTTTCCACGCTTCCATTAACCATATGAACACTAGTTAGTGCAATCACCAAGGATCTTTTCTGTAGCATTAAATCCTATGAACTGGAAGAGGAATCCCACATGAATAAACTTACCTTTATCCAACTTCACATTTCACTGCCCCCCACCCCCACTTTAACACTCTTGAAATTTATTTCCATACATAACACTCCCAATTCTTGCCCGTACAACTTGGCTAGTTCTGCAGGCCATTCAGGGTGCAGCTTTTTTCTTTCATTGAAGGCCTAGAACTTCTCCAACTCCATTATCTTGTGATTTAAACTTACTGGTGTCGTAACCAGAAGGTAGTTGAGGGAAGATTAAGAACAGTCTCTGCCTTTAAGCATGGGGACAGCCCTAGCTTTCAAATAGCTCTGTTATTTTTGCAGCCACGGAGATTTAAGATTTTCAAGTGTATCACCCAGATGTTCCTAACTTTATGTTTCAGAGTGCCTTTCCTTCCCAGTTGGAGTATTGACATTAAGGGAGCAGGCATGATGAGACTAAGAGTTCAACCTTCTCTAGAGGTTTGCTGCAATTCCGATTACAACTTTGAACTGCACTGAGCTTTTTCTGTCTTCTCACGGCAGGAAGTAAGTCTTCTGTACTGCCAAGAAACACTGGTGATTTTTGCAAGTAACATTTAATTGCTGATTATCACCCTTAGCATATTATTAATAAAATTATTAATAAATGCCTTTGATTATTAAATATAAATTAAATAAATGTGTGCTAACTATGAAATTAACAAATTATACAATATCAATTGCTCCCATCAACAGCTATCCAGTTGTATTGCTTTATAATTATTATTTTCTTCATTAGACATAAATACCCAGTGGATTTGTCTTTCACCGACACAACCCAGGCCTAGAGAAAACTTAAGAAGGTCATGAGATGAGCTTTTAAGTGTGAGAGTTTGGGTAGCTATGCTGGTCTCAGTTCTGCTGCCCCATTGATTCCATATCTCTCTAGAGAAAAAAATCGGAAACTAGTATTTTTGTTCTTATCTAAAATGCCTTCAGTCCTCAATTATCCTCAGTTGGTTGATAGTAACATGACTGGGTGAATGTACATTCTCTTAGATCACTAATAAGTTTCACTTCAATTAAAACATTCTGGATATCTTTGTATGCAACAATTTTAATATGCAGAATATGCATTTAGCTTAATGATTCCTATCGTCACTTAATGAAATAGGCTTAAAATGAGGGGAGTACAAGCAACAGGAGAATTGACCAGTTTGTTATTTATGTAATTCTACAATGTACTTTAAACCATTTTAAATGTTTAAACAAAAATTAAACTGTAATGTGGGAAACATTTATCATGAGCTGTTTTCTGTCTTGCTTTAGGAATTGTTCCTGCTCCTTGGGTGAATGTGCACTTTCAAATTCCACATTTTGATATATGGAATGATACTATTAAATTATGCATTATATTAAAAAGTGAGCATTTTAGATAGTTTTTTATTCATTTTTTTTAAACCAAAAACTTAACAAACCAACAAAAATAACCAAAAATAGCAAACAAAATTTTAAACAAAGCAACAATAATAAAGAGAAAAAAATCTTCTATTGTTCAGCTATTGTCCCATAATAAAGCACTGAAAAAGTCGGTAACATACAAGCATGTAAAAATATCATGCTCATAGGCCTCTGGTCAGCTGGAGCAGATCTGTGTAAAGCTGCAGGTCTGTGAACCAATGAGAATGGCTCCGCTTCATGCTTTTCTAGGGCTGGTGCACTTCCTGGAAATAAGGTAGGAAACAAGATACATAGAATACAACCTGATTAATGATTTGATATACAAACCAGACATGCAAATTATATTGCCTTTAAAATATTTTGGAAAGTTGAAATAATAAAAACTATTTTCATTACTGTACTTAATTTATTTAAAAATATTGATTTAGCATTTACATATCATGTGTCAAGCATTGTGGTAAATCCTAGAGATGCAAAGTTGAGCAAAGCAGACATATGCTCTTCCTTCAGGAAGCTCACATTATAATGTATCCAAGAATGTATGTTCAAGCAAAAATCACAGTTTCTCACTTAGTAAACCTTTTTTAATGTGGCTATATTTCAACTTGGGTAAATGTACGTAAGAAAAATTCTTAGTTCTTTTTAAGAAGAATTGTTAGTTCTTTAAATAAAAATGTTTCAATTTTTAATTGAATTTTACAATATTATAAAATCTAAAATTAATCTTTTTATTTTTTTTCTGAGGTGGAGTTTTGCTCTTGTTGCCCAGGCTGCAGTACAATGGCATGATCTTGGCTCACCTCAACATCCATCTCCTGGGTTCAAGTGATTCTCCGGACTCAGCCTCCTGAGTAGCTGGGATTACAGGCTCCTGCCACCATGCCCAGCTAATTTTTTGTATTTTTAGTAGAGATGGGGTTTCCCCATATTGGCCAGGCTGGTCTCAAACTCCTGAACTGAGGTGATCCTCCCACCTCAGCCTCCCAAAGTGCTAGGATTATAGGCATGAGCTACTATGCCCATGCTAAAATTAATCTTAATCTCTCACTCATTTGCTGTGTAATTTCAAAAAACTCACTTTGTCCAGTATTCTTTGGCCAGTATTCTCATATATAATATAAAATAAATATGCCAGTATTCTCATATATAATATAAAATAAATATATATTTATATAAATATATAAACATGATAATCTTGTTTCTCTTAGCTCACCTGATTCTCCTAGTCATTTTCTTTATACATTCTACCACTGATAGGCATTTAGTTTGATTCCATGACTTTGCTACTGTGAATAGTACTACAGTAAGCATGCACATTCATGTGTCTTTATGGTAGAATCATTTCCAGTCATATATATATATATATAAATATAAATATATATATATATATATATATATATATATATATATATATATTGTGTGTGTGTGTGTGTGTGGTATATATATTGTTATGTGACTCATATGGTACTTATAAGTTCTTTGAGAAGTTGCCAGACTGCTTTCCACAATAGCTGAACTAATTTACATTCCCAATGGCAATGCATAAACAATCCCTTTTCTCTGCAATGTCGACATCATATGTTATTTTTTAAAACTTTTTAATAATAGCCATTCTGACTAGTGTAAGATGGTATCTCATGGTTTTGGGTTGCACATTTGTAATGATTAGTGATGTTAAGCATTTTTCATATAGCACTTCTTGGCCATGTGTATGTTGTCTTTGGAAAAGTATCCATATCCTTCGCCCACTTTTTAATAAGAGTTATTTGTGTTTTTACATGTTAACTTATTGAAGTTTCTTATAGATTCTAGATATTACAACTTTCTTGGATGCATAGTTTGGAATATCTTCTCCTAGTCTGTAGGTTGTGTGTTCAGTCTGTGTATAGTTTCTTTTGCTTTGCAGATGCTCTTTAGTTTAATTAGGCCTATTTGTCAACTTATATTTTTGTTGCAATTGCCTTTGGCATCCTCATGAAATATTTGTCCATTCCTATGTCCAGAATGGTATTTATTTCCTGTGTTATCTTCCAGGGTTTTCATAGTTTTAAATTTTACATTTAAGTCTTTAATTCATCGTGAGGTCATTTCTGTAGATGGTGTTTGTAAGTGACAGGAGAGAGAAAGAAATTATTTAGGCATGCAGTGAAGGTAAAAGAGTCCTTGACAAAGCTTCCCTTCCAATATAAAGCAGTCTCCCATTTTTTTCTAACACATCAGCTTGCAAAATCGAACTTCAAATGTAGATAAGCAAGCTAGAAGCTTGCATGGGTGAATGACAACAGCTGTGCCAATGGAAAAGAGCTAACTGGGAGCCAGGCATACCCAGCATGGAGGCTCCATCGTCCCTTTTTTTGTTATCATGTGTACAATAAACAGGCAACATAGTGTTGGCCAGGCAGAGAGCCCATCTGCGTAATAAAACATTAGGGTGGGGCAGCCGGCTTTTCATGCCCTATGCAAATGGCACACCTGGTCAAACCAATTTTTGTGCCCTGTGTAAATCAGACATCACCTCCTCAAGCTCATCTATAAACTCCCCTGCATTTCACTTAGCACAGGAAACCTCTTTTGGACCCCTCTCTCTGCAGGAGACTCTTCTTTTTCTTTCGCCTATTAAGCCTCTGCTCTCAGCCTCACTTCTTGTGTTTCCATGCCCTTGATTTCCTTGTCATGAGAAAATGAACCTTGGGTATCATCCCATACAACAAGGCTGCTTCAGAAGGGGTCCTGACTGATCTTCTGCATATGGCTAGACAGTTATTATTTCCTCATTGCTTTGACAACTTTGTCAAAGGACAGATTGTTGTAGGTGTATGACTTTATTTCTGGGTTCTGTCAACTGTTCTATTAATCTATGTGTCTACTTGTATATCACTACCATGCTGTTTTTGTTACCGTAGCCCTGTAGTATAGTGTGATGACTCTAGTTTTGTTTTTCTTGCTTAGGGTTGCCTTGGCTATTCAGGCTCTTTTTAGGTTTCATATGAATTTTAAAATAGGTTTCTGTTTTGTTTTGTTTTTTAGTTCTATGAAGAACGACATGGGTAGTTTGGTAGGAATAGTGTTGAATCTCTAAATTGCTTTTGGTGGTATGGCCATTTTCACAAAACCTTTTCTTCCTATCCATGGGTATGTAATCTTTTCCATTTCTTTGTATCATCTCTGATTAATTTCGGTGTTCTGTAATTTTCATTGTAGAGATCTTTCACATCCCTGCTTAGCTAGATTCCTAAGTACTTTATTTTCTCTGTAGGTATTGTGGATTGGATTGCGTTCTGGATTTGGCTCTCATCTTGGATGTTGGTGGTGTATAGAAATGCTACTAATTTTTATACAATGATTTTGTATACTTTGCGGAAGTTGTTTATCAGATCTAGGAGCTATTAGGCAGTGACTATGGTGTTTTCTAGATACAGAATTATGTAATCTATATGCAGAGGTAGTTCAACTTCTCCTCTTCCTATTTAGATGTCTTGTGTTTCTTTCTATTGCCTGGTTACTCTGGTTGGGACTCCCATTACTATGTTGTATGGGGTGGTAGGATTGGGCATCCTTGTCATCTTCTGGTACTCAAGGGGAATGCTTCTAGCTTCTGCATGTTTAGTTTGATGTTGGCTATGTGTTGGTCATAGACGGCTCATTAATTTGAGTATGTTCTTTAAAAGCCTGGTTTAAGGATTTTTAATATGAAGGGGTGTTGAATTATATCAAAAGTGTTTTCTGCATTTATTGAGCAGATGATGTAGCTTTTTTTTAGTTCTGTTTATGAGATGAATCACATTTATTGATTTTTGTATGTTGAACTACCATCCCATCCCAGGCATAAAGCCTACATGATAGTGGTGGATTAGCTTTTTGATGTGGTGCTGCATTTGGCTTGCTAGTATTTTGTTTAGGATTTTTGTATCTATGTTCATCAAGAATATTTCCCAGAAGTTTTCATTTTATATTTTTCATGTGTTTCTGCCAGGTTTTGGTATCAGAATGACACTGGCCTCACAGAATGATTTAGGGAGCAGTACCTCCTCCTGAATTATTTGGAATAGTTTCAGTAGGAATGATATCAGCTGTTTCTTATATATTTGGAGCAATTTGCCTGTGATTGCAACTTGTCTTGGTCTTTTTTCTGGTTGGTAGCCTTTTTATTAGTGATTCGCTTTTGGAACTCATTATTTTTCTCTTCAGGGATTTAATTTCTTCCTGGTTCAACTTTGGGATAAATATATTTCCAGGATAAGTATATTTCCAGGAATTTATTCATTTCCTCTAGGTTTTCCCAGTTTGAATGCATGTAATTTTTTCTAATAGTGTCTGAGGATTTTCCGTATTTCTGAGGGATCAGTCGTAAAGTCCATTTTGTCATTTATGATTGTGTGTATGTCTTCTCTTTTTTATTAGTGTAACTAGAAGTCTATCATTTATTGTGTCAAATAACCAATTAATAAGTGTGTTAATCTTTTGTATGGTTTTTCACCTCCCAGTTTCATTCTGTTCAACTCTGTTTTGTGTTATTTAATATTTTCCTGCTAACTTTTGGGTTGGTTTATTCTTCTTTCTCAATTCCTCTAGTTGTGATAACGGTTCTTAATTTGAGATGTTTAATTTTTTGATGTGGGTGTTTAACACTGTAAGCTTTATTCTTACCAATGTTTTTGCTGTGTTCCAGAGATTCTCATATGTTATATACTTGTTCTCATTAGCTTTAAAGGATTTTTTGATTTCTCTCTTAATTTCATTGTTTACCCAAAAGTTATTCAGTAAGAAGTTTAATTCATGTAGTTATATGGTTTTGAGTGTTGTTGGTTTTTTTTAGCATTAATTTCTACTTGTATTACACTGTGGTCTAAGAGTGTGGTTGGTATAATGTGCCATGTGCAGATGAGAAGAGCGACTATTCTCTTGTTTGGGGTGAAGAGTTCTGTAGGTGTCTGTTAGATCCATTTGGTCAAGTGTCAAGTTCCAGCCCCAAATATTTTTGTTAGTTTTCTGCCTTAATGATCTAATACTGTCAGTGCGATGTTGAAGTTTCTCACCATTATTGTGTGGTTAGTCAGGTTTCTTCAGTGACCTCTAAGAACTTGGTTTTATGAATCTGAGTGCTCTTTTTCTGGGTAAATACATATTTAGGATTGTTAGATTTTCTTGTTGAGTTGACCTCTTAACTATTGTGTAATGCCCTTCTTTGTCTTTTTTTTTTTAACCTTTATTGTTTTAAAGTCTGCTTTTTTGTTTTTCTGAAATTCAAATAGCAATACATGCTCTTTTTTGTTTTTCATTATCCTGGTAGATTTTTCTCCATTACTTTATTTGAGACTATGGGTGTCACTGATTATGAGATGGATCCCTTGAAGACAGCATAGAGTTGGGTCCTATTTCTTTATTCAACTTGCCACTCTGTGTCTTTTAAGTGTGTATTTCATCCATTTACATACACAGTTGATGTTAATATGTGTAGATTTTTTTTCTGTCATGTTGTTAGCTGGTTATTATACATACTTAATTATGTGCTTGCTTTATAGTGTCAGTGATTCAAGAAATTATGTGTGTTTTTTGTGGCAGCTGCTGATGGTCTTTCTTTTCCATATTTATTATGCACTTCAGGACCTCTCGTAAGTCAGGTCTTGTAGGTCTAGTAGGTATTTGAATTCTCTTAGCATTTACTTGCCTGAAAAGGATCTTATATCTCTTTTGCTTATGGAGCTTAGTTTGGCTGGATATGAGATTCTTGGTTCAAGAATGCTTAATATAGGCCCCCAGTCTCTCTGACTTGTATGCTTTCTGCCGAATGGTCTGCTGTTTGTTAGCCTGATAAATGGGGTGCTCTTTATAGGTGATCTGCCCCTTCTCTGTCTTTTTCTTTCATTTTGATATTGGAGAATCTTATGAATATTTGTCTTAGGAATGGTCATCTTGTGCAGCATCTCAAAGAGGTTTCCTGCATTTCCTGAATTTGAATGTTGGCTTCTGTAGCAAGTTAGGGGAAATTTTCATGAATAATTCCCTTAAATATGTTCTTTAAGTTGCTTCATTTCTTTCCTTCTCTTTCGGGAATGCCAGTGAGTCATGGATTTGATTTCTTTACATAATTCCATATTTTTTGGAGGTTTTGTTCATTCTTTATTATTATTTATTTATTTTTGTTTGATGGAGTTATTTTGGAGAACCAGGCTTCAAGATCTGAGATTCTTCCCACAGTTTGGTTGATTACTCTGTTAATACTTGCAATCTTATTCTGAAATCCTTGAAATGATTATTTTCACTTCTGTCAGACCAGTTTGGTTCTTTCTTAAAATGACAATTTCATCCTTCAGGTCCTGTATCATTTTAATGTATTCTTTAGATTCCTTGGATTGTGTTTCAACTTTCTGCTGAATCTTGATGATCTTTGCCTCTATCCATATTCTGAATTCTGTTTCTGTCATTTCAGCTATTTTAGGCTGGTTAATAACCATACATCCTTTAGAAGTAAGAAGACAATTTTTTTTTCTGAGCTGCCAGAGTGCTTGTGCTATTTTTTTCTCATCTGTATGCCAATGTTCCTTCAGTCTTTGAAGCTGCTGTCCTTTGGATAGGATTTTTTCTTTTATCTCCTTTGATGCCCTTTGGAGTTTGATTGTGGTATAAGGTGGGTTCAGTTTACTGGCTTTGTTTCTGAAAGATTTCAGGAGGCTGAGGCTCAGCTCTGCACTCCTGGTCTGCATGGTTTAACCCTGCGGGGGGTTGGTACCCTGCCTTTCAGCTTTTTCTGTGGCCCCTTAAGGTTAGAAACATGCTGTGCCTGAAGGCCTGTATGATTCTCCTGGCCACAACACTCTAATGGATGGCACCAGCCAAAATGCTTTATAGGGGTAGTGGCAGTGGGATCCTTGCTCACCTATGCCTGCCAGGAGTCACACTTTGCCTGAGGTAGGGTACTGGCATGTGTGGATTTTGGCATTCCTGTGTGTGCTTGTGCTAGCAGGAACAATGATAGAGTGCTGGTGGGGGCAGAGCCACCATTGTTCCTGTGCACATTAAAACTGGCAGTGGCAGCTGCACCAGGGCAGGGCTTAGGATTGGGGATGCTGGAATCTGAGTGAGCATTCACATAGGTAATGATGACATGGCCAGGTGCCTGCACATAATCAGGCAGTGAGCAGGGCATTAGTTGTCCTTCCACCTGCAGCAGTGTTTGGTGGGATCTACAGGCATAGACAAAGCCTGTCAGGGTGTGGGGTGTAAGTCCCCCTGTGTGTGCCAGCAGAGCAATGTGGGGATGGCTGTGGGCAAATGTGAGTGGCAAAGTGATGGGGGAAGGCTGCAAAGGGAGAAGGGTAGGGTACGGGAGGCTGCAGGTAGGCTGGCACATGTTGGCGGTGGCTGGTCTACGGAAGTTCTCTGATGGTCAGGTGTGGTATTCTGGTAAAATAACTATAATGAGAGCACTGAGAAGCAACCTGGTTGGTCATCCAAAGCTGTGCTGCAAGTGGACAGTGCCAGGCTGGGGACGCAGGAGAGGCAAGTGGACAGGAGAGCACTCAGATCAGATTGGCCCTATCTCACAGGCAAGACCACCCCTGCTCATTCTAAATCCAATAGTCACTTATGGCTAACATCTCCTATAGGAGCATGTCAATCCTTAGGGGATGGGCATCCTTGCCTGTACTGCACTGCTGACATTCCAACATTAAGCTCTCTGGACTGCATACAGGCCAGTCTCCCACCCCTATAACCTTTCTAAGCAGCTCTCCCTGCCAGCTCATGTGTCTGTGAGGGTCATCAGGTCTCCTGCAGCTAAGGTTCTGGAAGTCTGTGGTAAGAATGTTCCATTCCTTGCCTTTTCAGCTTACCTTCACTAGGAGTTGCTGGAGGCCAGGAATGAGTCCTGGTGCTCGCTAGCCCCATGCAGTGCTTCCAGCTTTCTCCCTTTGCAGCTCAGCTTCCATGTCCTCCCTCCACCCACTCTCAATGCCTTCCCTTAAAAGACCTGCTCAGAGTGTGCCAGTCTTCCCAGTGTTCCTCCTGGCTTTGTCTAATTGGCTATCTTGACTTTCTCTGCTTTTCCTTTAAGTCTTCATTGGCCTGTGAGTGCTTCACCAATAACATGCAGTGGAAGTGATGTTGTGGCAACTTCCAGGCAGCTCTTGAAAAGGACTGGCAAAATTGGCTTCAACTCTGTTGGAAAGCTGCTTCTTGTGATACTGGCTCTCAGAACCCAGATGCCATTTTGTGAGAAGCGCGAGTCACATGCAGAGGCCATGGAGACAAGCTAAGATTATGGTCTAGAGTCATAGCTACGTGCTCAGTGATTGCCAGTACAAATTGACAGTTATGTGAATGAGTCATTTTGGTTGTCCAGCTCGTCAAGGACTGAGATGACTCCAGCCTTCTCCAGCATGTAATTCCAACGACATGAGGGGCCCTAAGCTAATACTTACCAGTTGATCCTATCCAACTCCAGAGATGTAAAACATAATAGGAAAATTTAATTTGTAAATTTGGAGAATAATTTAATATGTAGGAAAACATGACTAGGATGGATATCTTTAAAGCTACTTACTTTCATGGGTGTCTTCTCAGGACTCCATATTTAATTTTATATTTAAAACTTTGTATTGTTCGCCATGAGGAGGTCCCCTCCAATTGTATAAGCTTCAGAAACCCAGGATTTGCCCACTCTCTTACTTTCTCTAACCTCTCTTTTCTCCTACTTTCTAGTTTGCTTTTCTCGTTCTCTCTTTACCTAACCCTTTACCCACCTTTTGAATAGGCCTTGCTAATTTAGAAAATGCCATTACTTTGCTGTTTTTAAATATGCATCCCAATGAAGTTATTTACTTAACCTTGTGATCTCTTTGTTGGTTGCTTACTGGAACTGAATTCTAGCTCGCCGTCTTTAGAGAAAACATCATGTTCCCATATGGTTGTGGAACAGATTAGAAAAGAAATTCCATGTATATTACTTAACACATGGTCTTGTTTGTAATTTACAGTACATACTCATTAAACATTTACTTCTATTTTCTCAGCTCTATCTTCAATATTGTCTCGATTGATGACTGCCTTGCAGAGTGGCATTTATGCCTGAAACTTATCCTATTCTCTCCCCTAACTTAATTCAGCCACATTGGCCCTGGTTACTGAAAAAAAAAAAAAATCTTCACTTGATTGTTGTTCCTGGAGCTCATTAAGCTTAAGCCTTCCAATGACCAGAATTTGATTACCGCATTAAAAATGAATTCTCTGGTAGTTGTTTTTTTAGATGTTACTTCTAAACAATAGCGTGTTTAATTAACACAATTTATATCAAGTCACACAGATACTTTATACATTCTCACACTGTGAAGCATATTTACCCAAAATAGACAACCTAATTACTTAAAAAAATTGGCTGTATTTGCAGAACTGGAGCATTATAGGAAAAAATGAAATGCAATTATAAAACAGAGAAGGATGGGAAAATGCCAAATTCTTGCTATTTTTATTTTGTTTTAAAAATGTTAATTAAGTTGTAGAGTTCACAAGTACTGTAGGGTTTAGCACAAGTGAATGAAGAAGTCTTCTCAACATGGATAAATGGAAAGATTCATCTTTTATGGCTTATTTATCTTAAATTCATAAATTCTAAGAAATTGCTGCTGAGTAGTCAGAACACAGTAACAAAGGCAGCACTTTGTCTCATTCACATAGAGAAGCTGGGTGCTCAATAAAGACAGTAAGCTTGTTGGGAAGTCATTTAATGAATTTGGAAGATACATGATTAATTATTATCAACACAAATTTCTTAGAATTAAATAAGAGGATAGTATTAAAGTTAACTTCTCTCTCTGGTGGCCTTTGTGTTTCTACTTTTCTAAAGCAAAGTCCTTAGGGAAAAAGAAGTAAAGAAATGGAAGAAAAGGCGTTATAAATGTAAAGATAACCATATTTTCCCACAGAGGTCAACCAGTGAAATGGTAATTTTAAAATTCTTTTTTAAAATCTTTTATTAATTCTGGCTAAGTAGTGACCAGAGGGCAAGTAAGAACAACATAAGAAGCAAATATAAAAATCTTTTATATTCTCACAAATATTTCTTATTTATTTTTTGCAGTGCACTATGCTTGTTAGTAAGAAAGTTACAATGAAGAAATAAGAATTAGTTTCTCTCTTTATAAATTTGTTTGTATACTAGTACACAGATATATTAATGAGTGGTATGATAATGGAGTAAACATTACAACAAAATAGACATATGTTCAAAATGCCATAAGAACATAGTGGAAAAACATCAAATCTAATCTGGCAAGGAGGTCATGATGACTGAAATGGCACTTGACTGAATCTGGCCATTTCTATATATGGTGCCCCAACCAATTATTGACAAATAGTGAGTACTCAGTAAGTTTATATAAAATCAACAAATGCAATGATAAGAAGTTTTTAAAGAGGAGAATACGATGGAAGGATGATATAATAACACAAAAGGTTGAGTTGTCTGTTCAGATGCATATAAATTAGAGATCACATTCAGTATTAAGTTTCAGTAATAATTTAAGGACAAAGCTAATCACACATTATGGAGCAGACACACTTCTTCTCAAGTTCTTCTTCACCATATGAGTTGTGCCCTGAACCAAATTCAACATGCAAGTGGAATATCATCACACAATTCTGGGTAAAAAACATCCCTAGTTTATACTCTAATAATTGCATAGCCTAAATGATACTTTTGTACTTATAAAACTATACATTTTGGTTTAACTTATTTGACTTAAGCAATCAGAATGGTCCTGGTACATCATGTAAATGCATTTTATAGATAAGGACATTCACGATAGTGAAGACTAACAGGATATGGAGGCTTCCTTTGTATGGAGTCTGTTAGTAGCATGTTAACAAGGGAATTTGGCAAAGTTATCTTACTTTTCTGGTTACATTAGGGATGAAATAGACTGCAGGTTGGTATAAACACTATCTTTTTTAAGTGGGAAAATCAAAGAGATAGATTAGGATGGTTTATAAGGTCTTTACTGTTTTTGGTCATATTTATTTTAGGAATTATCTCTGAAATGAGAGCCACACGAATGCAAATCCTGACTTCCACAATCTTGGGTAAGTTATTTAAACTTTCTCAGTAACCGTTTTCCAATTTCTAAATTGTGAGAAATGAAAAAACATAAAACTCACAGCATTGTGATGACAAATAAATAAGGTAGCAAACACTGAACTGGATGCCAAGCATATATTAGATGCTCAATAAATTCTTTTCTCACTTCACATTTCCCGCTGGATTTTTAGTCCTCTCACCCAGAGGTAGTAGATAAACCATGAGGGTGCTCATTCAATAAATCCATAGTTTCATAGTGTGGTCCTTTCAAGGTATGTTTTCTTTTCCATACTTCAATATTCCACATATCACCCAACTCATTAGTCATATTTAAATTTGAAAGTTTTGATTATTAAACCAGGTTAAAAGCTTTATGAATACTGAGCCATGTCCAAGGTGTCTTTTATTTCTCCAAATTTGTGGTGTAATACCATAGGCACAAATATTGCCAATTTAATAGTGCCTGATTAATTGTTGATGGGTAAGTTGTAACTCAATAATTAAAGTTAATATATAGTTCAACCCAGGTCTGGTAAAAGGGACATTTATTAATGATAAAGAAAATTAGTCTTTATTTTCTATATACCATACATTATAACCTTTTGTATTACATAATTTGAAACTTATTCAGAAGTTGAAAGGATAGTACAAAAATCTTTCAACGTTTTGAGGATAGAGGTACCATTCCCTAAAAACAAGGGCCTTCTCTAACAAAACTACAAGAGAATAATCAAAACCAGGATATTTATCATTGATACAATGCTGTTATATAATTCTGGTCCATACTCATTTTTTTAAAATCTCTCAATAGTATTTTCAGTACTGCCTCCCATCACCACTGTCATCTTGGCCATAGCTCAATCTGAGGATTTCCTGAAATTAGCATCAGATTATCCACTTCAGTTGAATGGAACATACTCTTAGCACTTTTCTAGCTTTTGTAGCTTTGAAAAATTTTGAAAAACATAAACCATATAGAATATCCATTAATCTAGGTGTGTCTGATGTTTCCTAATGATTATATTTAGGTTAGAGACTTTTGGGATAAATATCACAGAGACATTGATATCCTTTAGTGGTCCATCAGTAGAAGTAGAATGTCATTCTGTATTTATCCATTTTCATGCTGCTAATAAAGACATACCCAAGACTGGTCAATTTATAAAAGAAAGACGTTTAATGGACTTACAGTTCCACATGGCTGGGGAGGTCTCACAATCATGGTGAAAGGCAAGGAGGAGCAAGTCACATCTTACGTGGATGGTAGCAGGCAAAGAGAGAGAACTTGTGCAGGGAAATTCCCCTTTATAAAATTGTCAGATCTCATGAGTCTTATTCATTGTCATGGGAACAGTATGGAAAAGACGTGCCCCCATAATTAAATTACCTCCGACTGAGTCCCTTCTACAATACATGGGAATTCAAGATGGGATTTGAGTGGGGACATAGCCAAACCATATCATTCCACCCCCGGCCCCTCACAAAGCTCATTTCCTCACATTACAAAATCAATCACACCTTCCCAACAGTCCCCCAAAGTCTTAAACCATTTCAGCATTGACTGAAAAGTCCACAGTCCAAAGTCTGATCTGACACAGGGCAAGTCCCTTCCGCGTATGAGCCTAGAAAGTCAAAAGCAAGTAAGTTACTTCCTAGATACAATGGAGGTACAGGCATTGGGTAAATACAGCCCTTCTAAATGGGAGAAATTGACAAAAACAGAGCGGCTACAGGCCTCATGCAAGTCCAAGATCCAGCAGGGCAGTCAAATCTTCAAGCTCCAAAATAATCTCTCTTGACTTCATATCTCACATCCAGGTCACAGTGATGCAAGAAGTAGGTTCCCATAGTCTTGGGTAGCTCTGCCCCTGTGGCTTTGCAGGTTACAGCCTCCCTTCTGCTGCTTTCATGGACTGGCATTGAGTTACTATGACTTTTCCAGGTGCATGGTCCAACCTGTCAGTGGATCTATCATTCTGGGGTCTTGGGGACAGTGGCCTTCTTCTCACAGCTCCACTAGGCAGAGTCCCAGTGGGGACTCTGTGTGGGGGCTTCAACCCCACATTTCTCTATTGCACGGCTGTAGCAGAGGTTCTCCATGAGAGCCCCGCCCCCGCAGCAAACTTCTGCCTGGGCATCTAGGTGTTTACATTTATATTCTGAAATCTAGACAGAGGTTTCCAAATCCCCACTTGACTTCTGTGCACTTGCAGGCTCAACAATACATGGAAGCCGCCAAGGCTTGGGGTTTGCACCCTCTGAAGCCATGGTCTGAGTTCTACATTGGCCCCTTTCAGCCATGGCTAGAGTGGCCAGGATGCAGGGCACCAAGTCCATGGGCTGTACACAGCAGAAGGAACTTGGGTCCAGCTTACAAAACCACTTTTTCCTATTAGGCCTTTGGGCCTGTGATTGGAGGGGCTGCTGTGAAGACCTCTGATATGCTCTGGAAATATTTTCCTTATTGTCTTGGGGTTTAACATTGGGCTCCTCATTACTTATGCAAATTTCTGCAGCTAGCTTGAATTTCTCCTCAGAAAATGGGATTTTCTTCTGTTATTGCATTGTCAAGCTGCAAATTTTCTGAACTTTTATGCTCTGTTCCCTTATATAACTGAATGTATAACCTTATAACCTTTATATAACAGTACTCAAGTCACCTTCTAATTTTTTGCTCCTTAGAAATTTTTTCTGCTAGTTACCCTAAATCATCTCTCTCAAGTTCAAAGCTCCACAGATCTCTAGGGCAGGGGCAAAATGCTGCCAGTTTCTTTGCTAAAACATAACAAGAGTCACATTTGCTCCAGTTCCCAACAAGTTCCTCATCTCCACCTGAGACCGCCTTAGCCTGGATTTCATCGTCTATATCATTATCAGCATTTTGGTCGCAGCCATTCCATAAATCTCTAGGGAGTGTTAAACTTTCCTACAATTTCCTTTCTTCTTCTGAGCCTCCAAATGGTTCCAACCTCTGCCTGTTACTCAGTTCCAAAATCAGTTCCACATTTTCTGGTATTTTTTCAGCAATGCCCTGCTCTAATGGTACCAATTAACTGTATTATTTCATTTTCACACTGCCAATAATTACATACCCAATACTGACCAATTTATAAAAGAAGAACGTTTATCGGACTTACAGTTCCACATTACTGGAGAGACCTCACATTCAGGGTGAAAGGCAAGGAGGAGAAAGTCACATCTTACTTGGATGGCAGCAGGCAAAGAGAGAGAGAGCTTGTGCAGAAAAATCCCCTTTTATAAAACCATCAGATCTCATGAGACTTATTCACTGTCATAAAAACAGCATGGGAAAGACCTGCCTCCATGATTCAGTTACCTCCGGCTTGGTCCCTCCTACAACATGTGGGAATGCAAGATGAGATTTGATGGAGACACAGCCAAACCATATAGCAGTCTTTGTCCAATATTGATGTTATTGATTTTGATAACTTAGTTAACATAGTGTCTACCAGAACTTTCACCATAAAGTTAGTATATTACTTTTTAAAATGAACATATAATGTTGTGAAAACATTCCTGTTCTTCATTTATGTAAAGTTTCTATTATTCATCAAACCCCTACTGGGTTTAATGTTTATTAATTACTTTTTCATTCTATAATTCCTTCTGTAATGACATTATACTATAAAGAGGAACTTTTCTTTCTCTCTCATTTTTTCTTACATCAGCATGGACTTATGCATTTTTTTTTAATTTAGTGTGTGATAATTCTTCACTATCATCATTAATTATTGTACTTAAATTCTTCCCTATTTTTTCAGTGGAAGTACATTCATTTTGATTATTGTCTTCTTTTGATAGGCCTCATTTATTCATTGAGAACTTCTTTGCTATTTTGCATATCAAATTCTTCTAGGATCATGTTACATTCCCTTTGTTAGCCCTGGAATTAAATTTCTACAAAATGGGTACTAAGTGTAATCCATTGCTGCTGGTGTGTCATTTTTTTATACCCTGTCAGTACTCAAAGCTAGGAACCTATATTATCTTATTTCTTATATTTAATATAAGTACTCTTTTATCCAAACTTAGAACACACAAAGAAATGGATTGAGAATTACTAACCCATAGCACTATATTTTGTATTTTTGTTTTTCACATGGAGGGAGTATAAAATATGCACTTGGCTTCATGGATTCCCCAACTGCTACTCTCCTGCTCTAGAACTAGGAGAGGACAGATCTCCTAGTCCTCTTCTAGCACTATGTGGCTAATCCATGGACTTAACATTTAAACCTTAGTGAAGGGTTATTAGTCAAGACAGGGACACTTTGAAATAAACCATATTAATCCTGAGGTCTAAGAAGGCATGGACTGTCTCTCAGCATGTACCTTATCTTACCTGCAAGTATCTTCCTATTTCACTGTGCAAGCTTAAATAATTTCCTTGCATATTTGGCGGTAAGTTTTCTATGTTGTTTACAGTAAATTTTGAGAGAGAACATCGAAGCAAACATACTTCCCCTTGGTCATCGTTATTTGTACATCAACTAGGTAATAAGTACTAAAACTTACTGATGCTCTTAATTACCAAGATTTGCATTTTATTTAAATGATTTATTTATTGAATTTTAAATCTATATTGTTTATATTTGAAATATTTGTTAATATTAGATACATATCAATATTCATAAACATTTATTTATAAGTCTTCCTGTTACCATAGATGATACTAAGGTAAAAAACTGTAGCCATTAACTAAAGTTGCCTAGCTAAATTTAGGAAAAACAGGGTCTGGGAACCAGATTCTCCTGAGTTTTGGTGGTCAGTTTCACTAGTAAATACCCCACTCTACTCAGTTATCTAGCCAGGCAGAGGTTTCAGGTGAGGAAGACGGGAGATTGTTGGAAAAGATGCTATTCATCTTATTGCTAGTGACAAATATATCCTCTTTGATTATTGCCATAGACAGTAAAGAAAGTATAGTATGATCTCTCATTTTCCCTTAATATAAATGTAATACTGTATTGGTAATAAAGAAACAAAAATCATGGCAGTTTATAAACCTATCCATTTTTTTTTTTTATGACCAGATTCAGTGGCATCAGAAACATATACCTGAAAAAAGTATTTTATTTTTCAGTGTTTTAGAGTTTCTCAGGGGACAGGAAGATTGTCAGTATTATTAGCAGTGCCATGCTAATTTTTAAATACTAGTTTCTGTTTAATTCAAAAGATGGTTATGATATAAAATTCAGTTATTTTGTTTAGATGCAAATGGTTATAATAAAATGCTAGTTTATCTCTTTGAAGATAATTAACACTTTATCTCAGTTAGATTGCCCTTTGCTAAAGTGATGTTATCTAATTTAACGTAAATGTTTAAACCTTATAGCATAACTAATTGCCATTAATATTCAGTGTTCTAAAATATTTTTAAAAATCAAGAGTATAGTCTTTAAAGTATGCTAATTACTTTCAATATAAATGAATTTAATTTTATTTCTATTTAAATTAATTTGAATAATTGAAATTGATGTTGTGTTCCAGATTATTGGGGAAACGTTTACGATCTAAATCTTCATGAAAAGTGTAGACTTGTCACTATAAAAATAGCAATCAAAAAGTCAATGATCTCATAAGTATCAGTCAAAATTAAAATTAAAATATAAAATATAACAGTCAGAAAATAGTATGATAAAATAAAAATTGAAATCACTAAACCCACTATTCAAAAATGATATGAAATGTTTATAAAGGAGAATAAATGTATATATGGATAAAAGTAGAATAAGTAAATACCAGAAGAGTAATCAGTTGACAGGAAAATTAAAATATATGTGAAAAGAATCCAACTAATGGAACAGAATGAGGATCTCTACACCAATGATGTTGAAATAATTGGATATTCACTTAGAAAAGAGTTACATTTAGTCTTTCCTTTGCAAAGTCATATAAACATTTTCATCTAAAAATTTTTTAAAGCAGAAACCATAAAATAACTGATAGATATATTTAATTTCATTAAAATTAAAAGCAAATATATGCATAAGCAAGTTATCAAATAACAAAAACCTGTTAACCTAAACCACCATGAAGAAAATGAAGAAAATTTAGAGTCTGAAAGAAAAATCTAGTTGATATAATAAATTATTAATATTAAGAATATATTTATAAACTATTTGTACAATAGTTTTAAGTTTCCATATTAAAAATGTCAAAAATATGAATAGACAATTGAGATAAAGACATATATGTATGGCTAACAAACATACAAAAAGCTTCAGGGGCCCATTATTAAATAGTACAAGTTAAAATCATAATTGAATCCTGTTTTAGACAATTCAGATTGACAAAGCAATCTGTTGAAGGTGGCATAAGGCCAGCACGGTGACTCATACCTGTGATCCCAGCATTTTTGGAGGCTGAGGCTGGCGGCTCACCTGAAGTGAGGGGTTCGAGACCAGCCTGGTCAACACGGCGAAACCCCTACTAAAAATTCAAAAATTAGCTGGGCATCTTGCAGGCACTTGTAATCCCAGCTACTCCGGAAGCTAATGAAGGAGAATCGCTTGAACCCAAGAGGCGGAGGTAGCCATGAGCCTAGATTGTGCCATTGCACTCCAGCCTGGGCGACAAGAGTGAAACTCCACCTCAAAAAATAATAGTTAAGGGTGTGGTACGTGAGTACTGTTAGACAGGTGATGAGACAATATGCTTAGTAGAAATAATTTGGGCAATGATTTTCATAAATTGCACTGAGACACATGATGTAAAGGTATACATTGCAACATAAAAATGATCTCTTCTTCTATAATTCAGAACAGAAGTTTTATCTGGACAGAAAGAAAAAATATATGTGATAGGAGAGAAATACACAGGACTAGTTTAAACTATGATCATTTTCTGTAAAGTTATATTTGTATGATACTAAGTTAATAACTTGATAGAGATGTTTTAGATTCTATTCTTTATGTTATGTCACAATATCTCCACCTCTAAACATACAGACATTTCAGAAAAATCTGCATAGGAAAACTGAAGGGAAAAAAAATACAAAACCAATCACATAAACACAACTGATCCTCAATCAGAGTCTAGAAAGAAGTCAAAGTAAGCTAACTCAGAAAGAAAACACTAATCAGCTTTGGTTGGGCATTACTTTTAATTGCTTGTAATACATGTCCTTTAATCTCAGTTAACTCCTTAAGATCAACTGCAAAATGGCTGAGCAGGTATTTGCAAATTTATAAGTATTTTTTTTTCAGTAAGTTTTTTAAATTTCATTTTTTAAATTCAAAAATAATAATTGTGCATATTCATGGAATATACAGTGATGTTTACTTTATACATATATATATATATATATATATATATATATATTAATTGCACTTTAGGTTCTGGGGTACATGAGCTGAACATGCAAGATTGTTGCATAGGTACATACAAGGCAATGTGGTTTGCTGCCTCCATCCCCTGTCACCTGTATCTGGCATTCCTCCCCATGTTATCTCTCCCCAATATTGTTTTTTCATTTCTAAAAAAAGGTTCCTGCTCAAGATAAAGCCAGATTCTGTTTTCTAGATAGTTGCAGTAAGAAAAAAATCACATACCTTTAACTCCCAGATTCAGATCTGCTCTCACTTCTCCTATGGAAGTAAAAGTCGTCTGATCAAAGCATTGAATTTGGCTTTGCCACTTATTCTGAGAATGGGATTTAACGTTCTGGGCCCAAGATGACTTCTCTCAAAAATGAGGAAGCTAAAGAGGGAAGTCCAGGTACAAATTACTGTCCTACTATTCATCAACTGTGTGATCCTTAGCAAATCACTTAGCCTCTCTTTATTCATTTCCTTACTTGTAAGTCAGAATTACTAATTTCTCCCTCTCAAGGTCACTTTAAGGATTATATGGCAATGTTTGTGTCAGTATATATAATGGCTAACACATGACAGATGACCACTTCTTCAAAGCACATTATATGGCTGTATCTGCACAATAGGCTTGTCCTGCCTTTGAAGATATTTCTATCTGTCTTTTAAAGGCGAAATTATCCAACAATTATGAATTCATCATTTTTGTATGAGAATGCTTTCTGAAATTGAGTGTTTAAGGTTGCATCTTGTCTTACAATGGACAAGCTTTTGTAATCCATGTGGAAACAACAAAACAAGAGAGGCCAATTAAAGGAACGGTCCTGTTTTCATTTTTTGTCTGTTTGTTTCTTTAGCATGGGCTTTATAACCAGTAGAAGTCAAAGGAATAAAAGTAATCCAGGACTTTAACAATCTATCAAAATATATTACCAGTCTAACTTTAAGTCATTGGAATAATTTTATATTTGTATATAAGAAACCTCAACAATTCTAGTTAGATGTGACTATGTGTTGTTACCTTTCAGATAGTGGAATTTAAGATTCCCACACAGCTGTTTCAGTATGTCAAGGTAAGCTGATTCAATCTTCTGCTATTCAGTTTTTGCTTAATCAAGCACAGTGAGCTAAAAAAGAGTGGCTTTGATAGACAAACATTCTTTAGAAGGAGGTGAACTTCTTTTCAGTTTATGCTGCATAAGGATTTATTCTCCTATTTATGCAGTTGTTTCTGCCCTGTTAAAAAATAAATACTTTCTTACTTGTGTTTCCCATTATCATGTATTGTGCCCTTGGCAGAAATGCCTGCCTCCCTCTTCAGCCCGATGAATCCTATAGTTTTGGCAAGGTGCTCCTGTTTAAATCCTCCTTAGACTTTCCCTAAAATAATTGGGCCATTCCTTCCTTTTTTCCACTGCAGTGTTTACTTTACGCCTCTATTTTAGATTTTAATAGTTATTATACCCCATAGAGTATTACAAACATTTTTGAACATGTTTTTATATAGGTATATATATGTATATTATGCTGCATTAAATATCTTTTAAAAATAGGATAAATTAGTCAAGATGATAGGTCAAGGCACAACTGAAGTTTGTAATAAAATGGAAACTATGAAGTAGCACATATTTGCTAGATTTGAAATGTGTAAGTATGACTTCAACCTTCATGGTAATGAAAGCCAAGTGGGAAAGGTAATCAGTTACATTAGGTTCTGAATAAATATGATGAAACCAAAGCAAATTTTTAAAATGCATAAAATTTTCTGATACAAATAATTTGTCTGATGGCCCTGAAAAAGAGGTTATTATGCAATGTCATGATCTTTCTCAACAGCATCATTTTAGGGCCCATAGCAATGATACATGTGGCATCACTTTTGTAATAGCCCTCAGTGCAGTTAATGACATCTTAGCAAAATGCAATTCAGTGAAAGGGGTTCTACTGGATATCTTCTGATATTGTTTACCTATTATCCTTATCTTAGCTTGCCTTAAGCAAGGGATCAATTTTAGATTGCTGGGAGCAAGTATGAATTGATAGATTTTAGAAAATCCTTCATAAATTTCCTTTCTCATAGCTGAACTTTCATGCAGTAGATTGGTGGAATGTTCAAAAGTAAAGCTACAATCTTTAAATTCAGAGCTGTATTTATCAATTGATCCTGCTGAGAATATGTGTGAGATTCTCTTATAACATTAGAGAATCAGTATAGAGTAGGATCTATGTAGTAATCATGCCTAGACAAGGTAAATACTTCTCATGACAACCACTACAAGAGCAAAAAACAGTAAAAAGGTTATGAGGTTATAACTAAGGAGTGGGAATAGAAGGTAGGGAGTCAACATAGAATAAATCTGTTGTTATTTATTGCTAAATTTATATATAAATTTAATTTTCAAATTAAAATATTTATCAAAATATGATTATTTCCAGGATGCAGTTTCAGGTTTTCCCTAATAAACAGACAAATGAATTTCTAGGGAATAAGCCTTAAAACATGGCCACTTGTACCTTATTGGAATTAATTACAAAACTACTTACCCATTAAGGTCACTGATTGTTCATAATAATTAGTAGTATTATCTATTTGTAGGAACAGACATTTTTTCCATTGTATATGTTGAGAATATAGATAGATAGATAGATAGATAGATAGATAGAGAGATATACATACATACATACCTACATACATACATATATATGTATATGGCATTCCGTTTTTACAAACATGGTATTAGTTAATTAACAAACAGATTAAAATTGAATGGGGCAGCTTTGACATGTAAAGAGCTTTGAAGTTGTCATTGCCATTTTTACAATAAGAGAAAAGCTGAATAAATTGAAAATCAGTGACTTTTCTTGAACTAATCAGATGAAGGGAGATCACACAATAAATCATCACTGGGAAATCTAGAGATAAAGGCTATTTCAAATTGAGATCTGCTTACCTGAAGCCATAAAATATTAGGAACATATAAATGGTAATTGGAATGAATTACTGGAGGCTGATTTGATTATAGAAAAGCTTAAGAGTGAGTGACTTCTGGGGGCCTCAGTCATGGAGGTGGGGGCAGGTCCTAAATTCATGGATTTTTACCATTGGGAACTTCATCAGATACCAATGATAGAGTGAGGAAAGGTTTCCATATGGACTGGCATAGGGAATGGAAAGGTAACACTATAAAATATGCCAAGAGCATTATCCGTAACAAAGACCTATTCTCCATTATAACATTAAATTCCTATATTAGAAAAAAAGAAAGCTCTAAAATCAATAATCCATGTTTCTACCTTAGGAAGCTAGGGAGAGAGAACAATTTAAGCCTAAAGAAAGCAGAATAAAATAAATAATTAAAATTAGAGCAGAAAGCAATGAAATTGAAAAACAGGAAAACAATAGAGAAAATTTGCCTGAAGTTTTCTTTTTCTTTTTCTTTTTTTTTTTTTTTTTTTTCGTATCTATGCCAGGTTTCAGATTTTGGAATCATGATGATGCTGGCCTCATAAAATGAGTTAGGGAGGAGTCTCTTCTTTCAGTTGTTTGGAATAGTGTCAGTAAAAATGAGACCAGCTCTTCTTTCTTTGTACCTCTGGTAGAATTCAGGTGTAAATTTGTCTGGTCCTGGGCTTTTCTTTGCTTGGTAGGCTATTACTGCCTCAAATTCAGAACTCGTTATTGGTCTATTCAGAAATTCAGTTTCTTCCTGGTTCAGTCTTGGGAGAGTGTATGTGTTCAGAAATGTATCCACTTCTTTTTGATTTCCTGTTATAGTTCATGTGCATAGAGGTGTTTGTAGCATTCTCTGATGGTTGGTTGTATTTCTGTGGGGTCAGTGGTGATAGCTTCCTTATCATTTTTGATTGTGTCTATATGATTCTCCTCGCTTTTCTTCTTTATTATTCTAGCTAGAAATCTATATATTTTATTAATTTTTTTTTCAAAAAACCATCTCCTGGATTTGTTGATTTTCTGAAGGGGTTTCGTGTCTCCCTCTCCTTTAGTTCTGCTTTGATCTTGGTTATTTATTGTTTTCTGTGAGCTTTGGGATGTATTTACTCTTGGTTCTCTAGATCTTATAGTTCTGATGTTAGGTTTTTGACTTGAGATCTTTTCACCTTTGTGATGAGGGCATAAATTTCTCTCTTACCACTGCTTTAGCTGCATCCCAGAGATCCTGGAATGTTGTCTCTGTTCTCTTTAGTTTTAGATAACTTGTTGATTTCTGCCTTAATTTCATTATTTACCCAGGAGTCATACAGGAGCAGGTTGTTTAAATTCCCTGCAGTTGTGTGGTTTTGAGTGAGTTTCTTAGCCTTGAGTTCTAATTTAATTTTGCTGTGATCTGAGAGACCAGTGTTATGATTTCAATTGTTTTGCATTTGCAGAGGCATGTTTTACTTCAGATTATGTGATCAATTTTTGAGTAAGTACTATGTGTTGATGAGAATGTATATTCTGTTGTTTTGGGATGGAGAGTTCTATATGTATCTATCAGGTCCACTTGATCTCTCACTGAGTTCAGGTCTGGAGTATCTTCAGCAATTTTCTGTCTTGATAATCTGTGTAATATTGTCAGTGGGGTGATCAAATCTCCCACTATTATTTTATGGGAGTCTAAGTCTCTTTGAAGGTCTCTAAGACTTGCTTTATGAATCTGAGTGCTCCTGTACTGAGTGCATATATACTTAGAATAGTTAGTTTTCTTGTTGAATTGAACTCTTTATCATTATATAATGCCCTTCTTTGTCTTTTTTTTTTTTTTTTTNTTTTTTTTTTTGGACCTTTGTTGGTTTAAAGTCAATTTTGTCAGAAACTAGGGGTGCAACTCCTGCTTTTTTCTCATTTCCATTTGCTTGGTAAATTTTCCTCCATCCCTTTATTTTGAGTCTTTGTGTCTCTTTGCACATGAGATGGGGCTCTTTGAGACAGCATACCAATGGAGTTTCACTCTCTACAGCTTGCCATGCTGTGACTTTTAATTGGACCATTTAGCCCATCTACATTTAATATTTATATTATTATGCAAGAATTTGATCCCGTCATCATATTAGCTAGCTATTTTGCAGAGCTGTTTATGTGGCTACTTTGTAGTGTCACTGGTCTGTGTACTTCAATATGTTTTTGTAGTGGGTGGTAATAGTTCTTCCTTTCCATATTTAGTGCTTCCTTCAGGAGTTCTTGCAAGGCAGAGCTGGTGGTGACTTATTCCATCAGCATTTTCTTGTCTGAAAAAGATCTTATTTCTTCATTGCTTATGAGGCTTAGTTTGGGCAGATACAAAATTCTGGTTTGAAAATTAATTTTTTAAGAATGCCGAATATTGGCCCCCAACTGCTTCTGGCTCATAGGGTTTCTGCTGAGAGGTTTGACTGTTAGTCTGAGGGGCTTACCTTTGTGGGTAACCTGGCCTTTCTCCCTGGCTCAAAAGACAGTTTATTGAAAAGATTAGTAAAATAAATCCCTAGCCCTGTTATCCACAGTTAAAAGAGGGAAGATAAAATGATCAATTTTAAAAATAACACATACAAAAAGACAAAAGAGAGCCCATCACTACTGATTATATTAAAATGCTAATAAAGAAATGCTATAGACAATTCTAGGCCCACAAATTTGTATTTGATATCTTAGATGAAATAGAATGACTCATTGAAAGATAAAAACTGCCAAATTGCCAAAACTAAATATCAAAGACACATCGGTTCCTGCAATTTTATTATGAAGACATATATTTGTGTATATGTGTGTGTTTTTATATGTATATATACACATATATAAATATATATTTCCAATGCCTTTCTCAGTGTTCAATAACGATTGGGACTGGGTAAAAATTATTAAAAATGAATAATCCACTTCTAGTGGCTATGCTTAAAACCTCTGAACTTTTATCTTGTATTTTAGACTTACCAGTCTGATCGTCTAAAAAAACAGACCATACTCTAGTTCTTTCCCTTGTTCTCCAGTCTCCAAATGTGTGGACAAATGCCCCCACTTTTTTATATATACAATGTCACTTATGATAACAAATTCTCTTCCAAAAGAAAGAATAAAGTTAATTTCTTCTTTAGATTAAGAAAATGTATGTTGCTTTTTACCTGTTTTAAGGGAGTGGTAACTTAAGCCAGGAAATATAGTAAAATAAATGATTACTATTTGAGGTGACAGGTGGTAGTAAAATGAGGTAGGAATTATGAATACTCTAATTCCTTCACGAACTTATCACTCCCCAAAATCTACTCCCAAACGAAACAGGGAAGTGGAAGAATTTTTACTTTTCAAAGATTACTGTCCATTTTGTTTAATGATAATCATGGATTTCTCACCTATGCTTTTGAACTTCTGTTTCTTTTCTACAAAACATGTTAGTGGTAAAAAAAAAAAAAGTAAGCATAATAATATAAATTCAACACTAATTATGGGTTTTTATATGTGTTAAATGAACTAAAATATAAAAACATTTTTGGGCAAACTCTAAGAATGACCCAGTTATCTCATGTCATTTTTCTATAAGTGCATAGTCTTTGAAATTAAGATATTTTTCCTGCATTTACTTCAGGTTATGATGTGCCAGTGGGAACACCATATATAAAGGATATGTTGGGTGTGCTAATATATCTTGGAATGGTTTTCATATGCAGGCAGATCCCTTTAAAATACTGTGTTCCCTATTAGTTATATTATTCCACCATGATATATTCTATTCACCAGTATTCAAAAATGACTGAGTCTTTAATTTCTGTATTTATTCTGATAAAAATATTCTGATCAATTTTATTTACTATCATCAGCTTTGAAGTGAACAATCCACCTTCTTTAATTTTCTATTGTTATTCCTGCTGCTGAAGATAAAGTGAATGTGTGAAGAACTTACACTGAATTATTGCCATTTGTGAATGTTAGTCCTCATATTTCAGTTGGAAGCTTTATTTATCTAAATAATATTTAAAGATATATATATATATATAGATAGATAGAGTAATAGAAATATAGAAATTTTTTTATGCAGTACATCTTAATCAAAGTTTTGATATAGATGACAGAATGTATTGCAGAGTATGAGAAGGGAGAAGTAGATAGTAAAAGTTTAACATGAAATCTGTGAATGATAATAATTATTATTATCAATGATAATAATTATTATTCCCCAAAAGTGCTTTTAGGTGAAAAATATCAACAGGCGATAGAAACATCCTGCAAATGTTACCTACATTATTAACTAAATCGAGATATGAGGCATAATGCCCTTTTGAAGATTAAGCTAATATTTATACGCTGAGTTCTCAGAGAGACCATCTGTGTGGCTTCACTTAGTATATTCTTTACACTATATGTACCTATAATTCAGTCTAGAGTTCCTTTATAATTAATATTTTTTTCATTAAAATTTGTTAATGTGAATCTCAAGGAGCTCCTGTATTCACTGCTTTTCTCTATTTAAAATAAGCTGGTAGGCTTTTTTTTCCCAAAGCATTTAATAAGTAGGATAATATAGCTTATTAGTCTAACAGAATTGTTAAGATTGTGAAAAAATAACTGGAGTCCTTTGGGTACTGAGAAATGAAAAATTGTAGAATTAAGTATTATAGAAAGAAGGAACTCAAACATCTGACTTCTGCTACCAGCATCATGTATGGCTGTATCTTCTAAAAGACACTGACAGTGTAGAACAATTATACAATGCATATGATAGTCTTTCTGTGAAGCCAGTTATTTCAAATGATATTGATAAATATTGCCAGGGCTGTCCTCCAACAAATATGATCAGTGCACACATTAGGTAATCATAAAAAGGAGGTTAGCCTGAGGATATATGCGGTTGGCATTACTGCTTCTTGAGCAATAATGCGGTAAGCAAGTCCTACAACAGAACTCAAATTGTTTAAGAGGGCTGATGTGACAGCAGCTCAGTGCCACTCCTTTTGTTATGTCTTAAAAATGGTAAGAGCAAGTCCTGTAAGCAGGAACATTGTTGAAATTCCCCATTTATGTCTTAGGAGTTCCACAGTTAAAAACAAACAATGTTGAAAAATGAAGGCACAATCAAAGATGAGGAATATACAAAAAGGCAAGCCACTTTGATGAATTTACATAAATGATAAAATACTGATTTAGACTACCCAAGACTAAAACTGTTAGAATTACTGTATGAATAAAATTTTCAAAAACTATTTGTGAAACTATTTAAGAACGTAACGGATCAAATCACAAAAATGGACAATTTTAAGATATTTTTGTAAATGAATACATCAGAAAGATAAGATAAAATGAAACTAGAATTACTAAACCTAGTAAACTTATAAATTTAAATAAACATATTTAAAAAGTTAAACAGTAGATTAAACACTCCTCAAGAGAAAGATAGCATGCAAGAAAAGAAATAAGTATAAAATATATAGAATGAAGTAAAAAGTAAAAGAGATTGAAAAGAGGGAGGTGATATTAAGAGACAGGAAGGACAGAATTAGAAAGTCTAATGTGTATAATTGGAGTACAAGAAGGAGTGAATTTAAAAAAGTTTTTATCATTTTCAAACATTAGAAAACAGCATAAATTCACATATTTTTCTCTCTCTCTCTTTTTTTTTTTTTTGCAGAGACTCCAATTAAATGTATATTCAATGCTAAAATATCCCTCGCCTCCACACACAAAATGTCAGGAGTTCTCTTAAGTCACTATAACATCCAAAAACTTTCTGATACATTTCCAAATGTATTCTATACTTCAGATAAGAACATGAGAATTTCACATATCGTGATCAGGAATCCATATTTCAGAAGTAGTTACGTGAGCCCTTAACATAACTAAAACTGAATATTTGAATTGTGAAATTTAATTTAAATTCACATTCATGATATTTAAGAAATACAGTCAGAAATAATGCATACTGCTTCAGCATAAATAGGGTTATGAAATTCCATTAACTTCAGAAGATTCAAGTCAATGCTATAATTCTTTAGTTTTGTATCTCCTCCTTGTGACACTGCGCGGCCAAAGAATCCTAGAAGATTGGCTTATGATGCTGTAAAAATATTGTTGTATATACCATATATGAACCTTTCAGTCAACAGGCCTGTTGGAATGCCAGAGGACAGAGCATAGAGTGAGGCTTTCCTGAACATTTAGGAGCAGATTCTGTAGTTATTTTTGTTCTTGCTTGTCAATAAATATTCATAAGTTTGGAAAAGCCTAGTATAAAACTTTTGAAATATTATAACATGTTTTTGATAGTAGGGCTGTTCATGAGGAATTACAAAGGTTTTCTCCATCTATAATTATCAGAGCCTACAGATATTTACTAAAAGAACACAATAATTGCTGAATGAAAAAATTGGTGCAGGTCAGTTTACACATTCACACACCATATGTAAATATATGTAGTCATGCATATATAAAAAGTAGGGTATTAATACTGTAATCTCCTGCTTTTACGTAGAAAAGGCATTGGGATTGCCACAGAGAAGAATGGTAGCAAGTAGTCATTTTCCAAATAAAAAGTAATGAAATACCAATGAATATGTCCTATTACTCTGCATTAGAAAATGTAGGTTTTTAAAGTTAGAAGAATGACTTTTTAAACATGTGTTTTAAGAGTGCTTGCAACAAAATTAGTCTTTGATGTGAGTACTTGATAGAGTTCAATACTTAGTGTCTAAACTTTTTTGAAAATCTTTTTGCCTTTTTATATGCACAAAAATGCTTGAAACAATAGCAAAAATGAGTCTTATGTTTTTATTTTATTAAAATGCTCTTTTCTTAAGCTTCAACAATATTACCCAAATTGATTACTCACATTGTTCATTGAAATGCCATCAGATATATTTTATATTTATCCTCTCAGGACAGAAATCAGTCATTACTAAAAACTATTAAATCAATATTATTCAAATACCTATCTATACACCCACCTAAACCCGTACCCATACTCACCTCGTTTCTATAAATGGAAACACTGTTGGAATAATTAGCTGCTTGAAAAGATAATACTCTATTGGATATATAAATGAAGAATAAATAAGTAGAATTGTATCTTTAATAGCTCATAACATATTCTTTTTATTTACACTAATATAATTTTTACTGTGGATGACATGCTTTTTTGTTGACTACCAGACTATAAATCTATTATCTCTCCTTAAAACACTTGGAACAAGTTATAGTTCAGATTTCAAAGTTTCTCAGAATAAGGAAGATACATAATGTATGATTAACAATTCATAGGAAGGGCAGGGCCACTGATATTTCTTCAGCAGAACATCAATTAACATTATGTTAATTGATATATATATAAATTCTAGATCGCCTTAGTGGGCTGTGCAAAAGAAAATTCTCAGACATTGGAATTCAAAATTCTAGACAAATAATTGTGGACATATGTTTGATTCTACAAGCTTTCTTTCCATTCACAATGAAGCCTCATTGTGAAGTTTCACATTTCACCCACATGAAGTTTCAAGGTAAGACTCTGATCCCGTATAGTTTTTAATATCACTATATTTGCTATATATTTTTATATATTTTCACCTTTGATTACAGTTAATACCACAGGAATATTTTTGTAATTTCACTTTTGCTCCTTTGATATAGGAACTAACTTTCTTGTTGTGTGACATCTTCAACCATGTCTTGTATTCTCAAGCCTATAAGCTTCTTCCTACAAATTACCTCAAATAGAATATAATTAAATTTGTATTTTATAAATAATAGTGAATCTCAATAATCAATAATTTCAATGACTGAGTTCAAAGATAAGGTCATTGCTAACAAAAGTTGAAAATAGATTTTCTTAACTCTTTTTTTTTAAATTTTATAAGAAATACTTAAAAAAAAAAAAAAGACAAAAATCATGATACTTCCTAGACTGGAAATTGCAATAATTCTATAAGACTACTCTGGGTAATTTTTTTCTCTTTCTGTTATAGTCCATGTTAAATTTTTCACACTTTTCTTCACTTGATTAGTTCAACCATTAGATTCAAATTGGCTATTGAGATTGTATCTAGCCATTTGGTAGGCACAAAATAATTATTGCACATTCAATATCTGACTGTGGGGGCTCTAAGTTCTTCTTGCATGTAAATCCTTAATAATTGCAATACAAATGACTGAACGCAGGTAATTTAATTATCATCTGTGAGTCATTATCTCTTTGACATTCTGGAACTGTCACCATCAAAATGAAGTGCTGATTCTTGGTTGTCTTCATTTGAAATTATTACTCATTATCTGGTACTAATTGTTCAGTTCACAGTGGTTGCTTCAGTGATATAAATTGCTATACACATAATTATTTTATAGGAATTTGTATTACTAAGGCATATACTATCTAGATAAGGCAGGGTTTTGTTCAACATAAATAAAACTAGTTGTATAACAACAATGTTTTATTGGCAACCCTAATCTCTATGATTTTTCCCAGGATGATGATTCTGACTTGTGTTGTGACCCTTCGTTATTTCTGGGAAATATTATTTCTGCCAATGTGTGAATGGCACTGAACGTTAAATCTTATTTGAACAAATGAGACCTCGAATTTATTAAACTTTGTTTCCTGCACTGCAGTATATTTGTAATCAGTCATTCCAATTCTTCCAGTACCCAAATTACTTGAATGACATTGAAAAATTTAGACCAAGCCAAACAAGTCAGAGTTCCAGAGATGCAGAAGGTCAGTGTCAGTGGAGCAGTGGAGGAAAGGAAAAGGAGAGATTTGCATGCTTCCAGGACTGGAATGCGTGTTTTATGCTCAGGAGTGAAATGGAAGAACTAAGAAAACAGGTAGAGTAGGCCCTTTTTTTCTTTTCAGGCAGTGAACCTTATGTGTGTTTTGTATCAGTCAAGGTAAAAGAACAAAGACAGGGTGAATTAAAAAGAAGAGAAAAATATAAAAATTATATGAAGTTAAAAAAATACTTACAACCAGATAGGGTAAGTTAGGTTTTATAAATGAAATGAAGAATAAGACAAAATGGTATGCAATCACTTTGTGTTTTCCAGAACAAACTATGTGGTCAGACTTTAAAATATTATGAAAATATTAATGCAGTCAATGCTATAAAATCTGACTGCACATCATTGAAGTGACAAATATGAAAGCTGAAAAATAAAAATCAAAAGTGTATTATGTGGTGTATCAGTAGATGAGGTTAAAATAACCCAGCTAAATTCAGTCAATTAGTAAGCTGGGATATTGGTAAGTGAATTCTACAATACATTACACAAGTGTGTGTGAATGTGTGTGTGTGTATGCGTATAAGAAAGACAGAGAGACAGAGAAGGGGAGATGAAGGCAAGGAGAGAAAATAAAATTTAATACACAAAAAGAATACATCAAATTCCATCATCCATCAGTACTTGTATACAAAAGTAAAAATGGAGTGGGGAGAGTAGGTAGGAAAATATTCAAAACACAGTTTTTGTAAGTTATTTTAAAAGCTCTGAAAAGAAAACACAAGTCCTTAGGTTTTTATTGTCTATCTAAAATAAGAAAGTAAATTTAAAATGACCAATACATTGTCATATCAGAAAGAAATTTCAGAATAGCAAGGGTAACTCCATTGGAAGTTCAATGGAATGGGATGGAAGTAGAGGCTGCTGTGAAATGAATAACAGCAGATAGACCTCTGAGTTTTCATTAGTAATAGTAAGTGCCAGACTCTGAACGATTATCTGTCTAAATGTAAGTATGAATATTTCACTAGAACTTTTTGTTTAACCAAACTAACATTCAACTCCAAGCACAAATGAAAACACTGAAAGCACGCCTAAACACACAGTGTTTCCCAACCATCCAGCCCTGTCTGGAAGAATTACTAGAGGATATATTTTGAAAAAAGGAACAATAAGTTTGAGAGAGAGATTGCATAAGAAATAACGAAGAACAATAAAGCCAGTGTAATTTATGCTTATGCATAAATAAGGGTGGTTTTTGAAGAAAACAATGACCATTTTTATTTTAGAATAGGTTTTTCAATGTGCTGATATAGAAGATGGCAGGAGGTAGGAGGAAGAGCAAAGTAATTACTCACATTCGAGATTTGTATGAGAAAATATAAAGAAAATGATTAACAAGGCATTACATGGAAGTAGAAAAGCTTAAATACACGTTAAAATTTCAAAGGCAACCATTTGAAAAATATTAATGAGATGTCAAACTTTCAAACCATTAGAGAAAAATAAACGTAAAATAACCGCATGAATTCATGAAAAGACAAGAATAATATTTTTTAAAGCAGTGAAAGTAGAAAACATAAATAAGTTGTTAGAAAATGATTTAAACATCTCAGTAATCACAAATCAAATCAATACCTAAAATGTAACAATTTAAATGCTTAGTTTCAAATTCGGTTTAAAATAGTTTTTTGTTTGTTTGTTTGTTTAAAAGAGCTTTAAACATATAAGCTTAAAAAATAAAAGATAATGACTCATAAATAGAGGTAGCAAAGAAATAAAAGAATATCAGACATATGTCGAAAAACAGGTGTGTTAATATTGATGTTAGGACAAAGAAAATATTAATTGAATATATTTAAGAGGACATCTTAAATATCCTTTTAAAGAGGATATCTTTAAAATCTTTCACACTAAGAATCTAGTTTGTACCAAGTCTATTTTGGCCTTTACAAAGAAGCAGGTAACAGATAGAATTTCACAGGATTATAAAATAAAGATTGTAGTTGCATTAAACTGAGAAGGCAAAGATTATAAGAAGAAGTGGCGGTACTGATGACACGTTAAGAGTCTGAGAGCTAAGTTCAGGGTATGATTGTTTTGAGTTGCATATTAGAAAACCAAGTATACATATCGAGTAGAAAGTTGACTATAAAAGTCTTTAAATCAGAGTTAAATCTAGTTACAAGATATAAATTTAAAAATTTCTAATATGAGAACTGCATTTAAAAATACGTGACTGAATAATATTTAGTAAGTGTACATATGTAAATTTTTCAAACTTAAGCAATTCAAGGACTAAGCTTTTGGGAATTTCAATATTTTTAGAGAAATGAGAGAAAACAGTGAAGAAAATGCAAATATAAGAGTATACAAGAAAATGCAGGAGAGTGGTGACAGTCTGGAATACAAGTTAAAAATTGTGTTGTAAAGATGAGAATGGCAAATACTGCAGATAGATCAAGCAAGATGAAGACTAAGAATTCACTATTGTATTCAGTGATTAAGAAATCAATGCTGACCTTGTATTAGAAGTTCTGTTACAGTGACTAGAGAAATAGGCCTGCTTGGAATAGACTGAAAGGATAATATAAAAAGAAGCATTAAAATAAATGAGGAAAGTGAAGTCTTGTAAGGAGTTTTGTTTTAAAGAAAAAAAATGAGGTTTGTATATAAATCAGGGGTAGAAGCAGGATCAGCAGTGAGATGAGCATTTTTAAAAATTTGTTTTAAGAAAAAATGCTACAACTTTCACACAGATATGAAAGATCATGTGCTTTCTTAAAAATAAATAAAACAAAGGCAAAAATTGAAGAAATGTGTACTTTAGGAAAATAGTGATAATAGAATCTATTGTACAACTGGAGGTGTTACCTTTGGATAGAAGCATGAATAATTTATTGCTAATGAAACAGGAAAATTTTATATATTGTCATAAAAACTATTATGGGGCTATAATAGAGGTGGAATCTTCTAGAGGTATTTTGGCTGCTACAGTTTCTTTCATGAAACGAGAGCTGAGCTCATCAAATAAGAGTGTACATTTTGGAGTTTTGTGAGGAAAGGACAATGTCTGAAATATTCATCTAGGAAAATGGCAGGTTGAATGGAGAATGGAAACATCTAATACAGTTGTTGAGCAGTAGTAGAAATATGAAAGAAGCTGGCATATGCTAACAATCAGCATGATGGTGTGTTTTATCCTACTAAGCTCAAGTCGGTGTATAAAGGTTCAAGGTATGCAGATAATGTGAACCAGGGTTGTAGTGTTACCAAGAGAGATGAAGATATAGGCAAGGGATTGATTATAATGTTTTACCATGGAATTTCAGCTGGGTAAAGATATAAAAGAATAAGAGGGTAATAATGTAACACAAGAGGGACAGTAAATCTTAGGTTCTGGTTATTGGTGTTGGGATCTTAGAGCATGTAATCTAGGAAAGGGGTGGAATTAGAGAGCATTTATCTTGAGACTGAGATTATGGAAAGTTTGTGCTTAGTAGTAATGGTAACTTCTAGGTACCAATATGATTGTTGGGTGAGTTATCTATATCAATATTTAAAGCATCAAGAGTTATGAAAGTAGTCATGTTTGACAGACAGCTGGTACGCTGGGAGGTAAAATTCTATGGGATGTGAGACAAAGCCAAAGTGGCTATGATATTTGTAAGAAGGAGGATGACATCAAATTTAAATCTGTTGTTCCTAGGGATGAAGAAGGAACATCACTAAAGCTAGGTATTTTGAAAGAAAAGGGAAGAAAAGAGATTGGATGTGACATGGAGGGTATCTTTCCCATCTCCATATTATTCAGAGGAGTTAGGAAAGTGAAACAATTACCATTTGAGAATCTTACAGGAGAAACAGTATTCTTGTGTGTAGGGAATTTAATAAAAGCAAAAAATAAAACTAAATAAAACGTTTAAAAAAGTGATTCAGGCGATTTTATCAATTATTTCTGTTTAATAAACCACCTAACTCTTAGGATTTAAAGTAGCAGCCACTTTTTTTTTTTTTTCTCGTAAAACATCACAGCAGCCAAGAGATTCCATTGATTTGGGTCAGTATTGCTGATCAGAATTGGGCTTGCTCAGGTCTTTGCTCAGGTGTTTCCATTCAGTTAGTGAATTGGCCAGGGGGAGCTGGTTACTATGCTTTGCCTGGAAAGCCTGAGTTCTGCTCCATATGTTTCTCATATCACTCCAGTTGTCATTCCCTCTACCCATGGCAGTTGCAGAAAATTTGAATTAACAATTTAGAAAGAAAGCATCAGTGGCTAATAAACATATTATAAGGAGGTCTCTCTTGTTACTAATCAGTAAACACAAATTAAAACAATTAAAAGGTAACATTTCATACAGCATGTTAAGAAAGGTTTATAAAATACATTGATGGTGAGGGGGATGGAAAAATATATGCTTTCATTTAGTTTTGGAGACATAATAAATTGTTACTCCATCTCTGGAAGGACTTTCAGCCATGTGTATTAATTTTTAAATTGAAGCTACTTTTTGAACACAAAACTATTCTTCCAGGTATCAACTATAAAAGAATATTCATTATAAAAGGATGCTCTCAGTACTTATAGAGGAAGATGTTTAAAGGTGTTCATTCTGGCATTTTACAAAATAGCAAACATTGGAGGCAATTATAAATGTGTAAGTAAAGATTAAATATAGCAATTCCTCATGCATCAGTCAAACACTTAGATGAAAACAAGTGGCACACTCAAATTAAGTAACTGAACATATTTTAATAAAGGCATTGTTTACAATGATATGGGTGCAAGTTTAGGAAAGTCAGAAAGGGAGACAGGGTACTCTGGGGTTATAACACCAGAAAACTTTCAGTATCTCTTGGCCTAATGGGAAACTTGTGACAGCTGTATGTGGAAGGCCACCTGAGAAAAGGCTTGCCCTTTCGCAGGGGAAGATGGGAAACAAACAGAAAACAAGTATGAAGGAAGGTGGGAAATAAGTGCGCCTCGACTTTGCTTGTTTTTCTTCTTTCTGTATCTCCTGCCAGTGGTGCAATCAGAAGCCATAGGGTGAGGAAGATGTTGGAGATCAGGAGCTCTTTCAGGTAGTCATTTTAGTTCAGTTTCTCAGGACACAGAGCAGGGTGGAGAAGAATGGAGACTGGATCCGGAGAGACAAATGGAAATCATCCAGCACAACACACGAGGCAGTATTAAATGCCAGAAAAGAGGTCTGGGTAAGTTCATACCTACTTACATAGGATTTCTCCAAAATGGGTAAATGAAAACAAATTTGATTTAATACCTGAAATCTACAATTTTTAATATAAAGTATACAATGTGACCATATACTTCTAAATCTACATATGTGCTTATTTTAGTGAAAATATATAGCTTAAATTGTTAACAATAGTTATCATTCCTATAGATAGTGGATATGAGAAGAGAGGAGATTTTATTCATCTGGATTTTAAAAGTTTACAATGACCATGCATTTATGTACCAAATTTATTTAACTGAAATTTAAAAATTTTACATCAATAAAATTATTACTAAAATTCTATACAGCTGTTGGGCAAGGGTAGGAACAGAATTTATATTATGATAAATAGTTTATTCTCTAATATACGCAATATAGGAATCAGAATGAGGAAATCTCAATGGAAGCCTGCTTTTTTGAATAATAAATTGTGAATTGAATTATGAGTTCAATTATGAATTTAGTTATGAATTGAATTCAGTTATGAATTATGAATTGAATAGCAAGGAAAAGGAAATGGGAGTGGCCAGTCTGATTCTGAGGTTTGAAAGTTGTGCAGTGGAAAACAGTATATAATGGTGTTTCAGTAAATAATGGTGTTTACTTGTGTTTAATTTCTTCTATTTTTAAAAAAATGACTGCTAATTTTTTAGCAAATAAATATATAAGCTATTTGGACTTAACTGCTTAGTGAATAGCATTCATTTCTATTGGCTTAGTACTCTACATACATATTTCTAAATACAAGTCTTACATATAAGCATGTTAACTGTAAACTTTTCTAACTCTACTCTAGATTATCAAATGGCACTTCAGTCTTTTACTGTTTTTTTTAAATAATTTTTTTCAGGTGGGCAATTCATTTACATGGACTTCTCTTTCATGTAATTTGTATCTAGATGAAATATTTTGGGACTTACCATTGATTGTAAAAAGAAAGAACTAATGGAAATAATACCTTTCTCCCTTCATCCACTAAGTTTATTTCTCCAACATTTGCTAATCACTTGTGACTCATTTGGCAAAGAAAATACACTAATATGCATAGTCTAGCAGAAAGCAGGTGTTAAGCATTGTACTGTGAAATTACACTAGTTGATACCATGCACAGGAACATGAACAGAAATATAAAAAAGGGAAATGCATCACCTTGTAATGTAGTACTCAAAACTAGGAATCAGAACATAATCTGTGCCCCCGAACTAGCTACATTACCATGGGCAGTCATTTAGTGTTCTGAGCCTCAGTTTTGATTTCACAAAGAAATAAATCAATCTAACAGTAATTGACCAGTTTCTAGTGTATTTTGAGGAACTTAAAGATAAGGGTAAAATAATATGTAGTTGCAATTACTACATAATCTATTAGGTCAAATTACAGTTTGTAATTTGTCTAACAGATATACAGTTAGACATATGCATAGTCACTTATTTTAGAAACACTTGAAGATTCTAGAAAATTTTCAAACTCCTTAATTTGACACACTTGACCTGGCCTAACATTCTGTGAATCAGTCATAACTTAATTTTGCAATTCAGACTTCTACCACAAACCACACCAGATTATTACTGATTTCTATTATAATGTTATGTGGTTACATTTTTCCATGCTTTGTCTTTAATAGTGATTTCAAATATATTAATAAATGAAGAAAATCTACATAAAATCGAATAATGACTGATGGAATGTATTAGATATGTGGGGGAATAAAAATGTGCTATAGGAATTCGGAAAAAGGGGAAATTAATTTCCATGAGAAATTAGTTTCATTTTAAAAATGGTATCTGAACTAAACGACAGATATGGGTAAAAGCTACAGCAGCAGAGACTATATGAGGGCTTTATAAATAGAGGAATACCCTATGTATGGAATAACTCGGGCATAGGCCTACTTTCAAGAGTTTTTTGTTTTTTGTTTTAATTTTCTTCCTAACTTTGCCTTTTCTAATGTAGCTTATAATCTATTCACTTCAAAACTATGAACATTTGCTAGACATAAATGAGGTCGTCTTCAGCTCCCAGGAATTTTTGTGTTTTGAGAATTTACCCATGGTAGCCAGGTTTCTTTTCCCTGGTATTATTCTCGTTATCCTACTATGACCCTAGCTGATTGTTGCTGTTATTACCAACAAGTGTTGGTAGTAACAATTACAGCTGTGCTGGACACGTTTTATTTACGAGATTCAACCTTTGCCTTTCTCCAGCCTGCTATTTACCAGTAAGATGGCCAAGAGGGAATCATAGTAGATCAGTCAGAAGAAATGAGTGCTATTAGAGGATGTATGTATGTAAGTATGTATGTATGTATTTGCCTGAGTCAGACTTTTGCTCTGTAGCCCAGCCTGGTGTGCAGTGGCGCTATTTTGCTCACTGCAACCTCTACCTCCCAGGTTCAAGTGATTCTCCTGCCTCAGCCTCCTGAGTAGCTGGGATTACAGGCACCCACCAACATGTCTGGCTATTTTTGTATTTTTAATAGAGACAGGGTTTCACCTTGTTGGTCAGGCTGGTCTGGAACTCCTGACCTCAACTTACCTGTCCACCTCAGCCTCACAACGTGCTGGGATTTAAGATGTGAGCCCTCACACCTGGCCCTGGAGTTTTATTTACTTCCTTACTAAGTGGTATCACTTAAGCTTTGCTCTCTTACCAAAAAAAAAAAAAAAAAAAAAAATCAGCTCTTGTCAAGAGCAAATTCATTATATAACTTTCTCTCCTTGGAGTCTTTGCTTCCTTTCATCCCTTTAAGTAGATGGGTGGTAATAGCTCTGTTCTTATTACTGCTGTTTTTTTATGTTTTTCCTTGTGGTACCATTCAGTTACTTAACGTTAGAAGAAAATTGAAAGACTCAATGTTTTAGTTTTCACATGTAGAGAGGTTGGGAGTTTTTACTTTTATTTTGACAAGAAGAAAACAGCGTTCCAAAAATTGGAAATGTTTTCTTGGACAAGAGAACTGAGGCTTTAAAACAACTCACAATGTGGAGAGACAGGTGAATCCAGAGAGTCATAGTCAACACCTGCTTACCTAGAATAGGAGTCACTGGAGTAAAAAACTGGTAGGAAAACTTAGATGGTAATGTTGATCAATTGTTGGAGGCTGAGTGTGGACTAGTGAGAAACTATTGGAGCTGTAGTCTTACTGCTCTCCATACTTTTGTGAGTTTCACATCCATGAACCCCACTGAGCTCTCATGGTGAGAATCTGAGAAACCTACCCTTTTGGCTCTGGCAGGGGAAAGGGAAGAGCAGTTTTATTTTATTTTGTAATGCCCAGAGCATTTTCCATATCAAACACCCACTCTCCTGAGTAAAAGGCTTTATCGGAGATTTTCCTGAATAGGGAAATTCATTTCTTCTCATGCCAGCCCCCTATTGCCTTTCTGTCTCATCAAATGAGGGACAAGGGGGAAGGTGGGGTGTTTTTTTTGCAGGGGGTGTTAAGGAGGACTATACCAGTGGTGAAGATTACAGTCCTAAAATACAGGCCCACTAAAAGACTAAGATTTGGTAATGAGATTATAGAATGCTTCTCTTCCTCACCCATACACATATTACCTTCACATCATTAGGGGTCTAGTGTAATAATAGTGTATTACAGTTAAATGTGCTGCAAGACACAGACTCTCTAGGAAATTTTTCTGCAGGGACCAGATCTATGCAAACCTACCCCCAAAGGCCTAGGAGGCTAAGGGTCAGAATAAAGAGGCTGTCAAATCCAGTTTCACAGAAAGAGACATTCATTAATAGTAGACACTTAGAAACAGAAGCCGTGTCTTGGGCAGCCAAGGGACAAGATGGTTAATCCCCGTGCCTAGACCCAGGGCTCATATACCATACACAATTTGCCTAAAGACAGTATTTATGTTATGTAAATGTTTAGAATAACATCAAGGTTGTTTTGACCTAAGAGCAGAATTTATGGTAAGTATGTGAAAGTAGAAATCTTAGATACATTCTCAGAACTCGTGTTAATCAGAAGTCAAAATAATGGATGGGTGTCCAAGATTAAATTGCTTCAGCCTTCACAAAAGTGAAGTTCTTAGGGAAGCCAAAGTGAATGGCAAAGAATAAAAATAAAAGAAGAGTTTGAGGCTCTGGCAACTAGAGCTATATAAAATATTAAACATGGCCCAACTCCTAGCCAAATTAGTATAAATTCTCATACGAAAGGCCTGTTTACCTCAGTTCTTATTACTATGTACATTATATCTGACTTGCAACAACAAAACATTACAAAGCATGTTAAACAGTAAAAAAAAAAAAAAAAAAAAAAAAAAAAAAAAAAA
>NW_016107410.1:651132-671047 GCF_001604975.1 Cebus imitator
AAAAAAAAAAAAAAAAAAAAAAAAAAAAAAAAGAAAAAGAAAAACCCACAAAACAAACAAAAAACTGGACCTCTATATTTAGCAAAGTTGTAAGTGAAGGGAAGATAAAGTCATTATCTGACACTAGGGGAATCTGGAGAATTCATCACCACCAGAACTTCCCTGTGATGAAATATGAAAATAATTTCTTCAGTCAGAAGAAAGATGATAGAAGGCAGAACAGTCTACAAAAAGAAAAGCGTCAGAGGGAGAATAAAGACAAAATAAATATTTTAATTTTAATTTCCTTAATTGACCTAAAAGATAACTTTAAAGTATTGATGTATGCGTTGGATAATTATAGCATCTACTTAAGTAAAATTAATGACAGCAGGTCATTTGAAGGGAGGAATTGGGACTTCTTGTTAGAAAGTACCTCCATTACTTGTGAAGCAACATTGTATCATTTGAAAGTTGATTTAGGTGACTGGAAAATGCATGTTAGGAACTCTAGGGCAACCAACAGAAAACTTTCTAAAAAGAAATATAATGGATATGGTAAGAAAGGAGATGAAATGAAACCATATAAAATGACCAGTTGTAACACAACAAGGCATAAAGTGATGGAGGGGGAGAGGAAGAAGAAACAAATATGCAGCAAATAAATTGGTACAAGCAAGGTAGATATTAACCCAGTTGTATCAATAACCTCAAAACTCAAAGAGAAATAATCTGAAAAGACCTATGCCAAATAATTTGAACCAATAGTTAAAAAACTTCCAAAGGAAAAGTTACCAGGGCCATATAGTTCCACTGGTAAATTCTACCAAACACATAAGGAAGAAATAATGATAATTCTCTATAGTCTCTTGTAGAAAAATAAAAACAGAATACTTCCTAATTCATTCTATGTGCCCAGAATTACCTAATCAGCAAAACTCAACAAACGCATTGTAACAGAAACTAGCTCAATGTCTGTTATGAATATAGATGCAAAAATCCTCAATATAGATGCAAAAATCATCAATAAAATATTGTTAAATTGAATTTGACAATGTATAAAAAGTATTATACACCAAAATTATGTGGGATTTATTACAGGTATGCGAGGCTGGTTCAGTGTTCAAAGATTCATCACATAACCAGGCTAAAAGGAAAAATCATACTAATTGATGCGAAAATGTATTGGGAAAACTCCAAAACTAATTTATAATTAAAACAACAAAATCTCAGAGAACTACAAACATAGGACAACCTCTCAACTGGATAAAGAACACCTACAGAAAACCTACAGTTAATTTCACACTTAGTGATTAGAAACTGAACACTTTCTTCTAAGATCTAGAACAAGTAAGGATGTTCCCTTTTACAACTTCTATTTAATATTGTCCTGAAACTTATAGATAATGCATTAAGACATGAAAATGAAACCAAGTTATGCACATTGAGATCCTGTCATTTGCAACAACATGAATGAAACTGGGGGTCATTATGCTAAGTAAAATGAGCCAGACACAGAACGACAAACATGATATGTTCTCACTTATTTGTAGGATTTAAAAATCAAAACAATTGGACTCACGGAAATAAAAGTGTAGAAGGATGGTTACCAGGTGCTGGGAATGGTAGTAGGGTGAGGTGAGGTGGGGTTGGTTAATAGGTGCAAAAAAATAGAAGGAATAAAACCTAGTATTTGATAACACAACATGATGACCATATTCAATAATAATTTAATTGTACATTTTAAAATAACTAAGAATATAAGAGAATTGTTTGTAACAATAAAGATAAATGCTTCATGGGATAGATACCCCATTTTCCATGATGTGATTATGACACATTGCACACCTGAACCAAAACATCTTATGTACCCCATAAGTATATATATACACCTACCATCTATCCACAAAAAATAAAAATGGTATAAAATTATCTTTATTCATAATATGACTGTAGAAATCCTAATGAATCAATAACAAAAACCCCTATTGCAACTAATGGTTAATATAATTAGTCACACAAGGTGACAGCAATATCATACAATACAAAGTTGATATAGAAAAATCAGTTGCTTGCATACATACCAGCAATTAACAATTCAATTAAAAATATCTTGAACAAAATCAAAATCAAATGCTCAGATATAAATCCAACAAAATATGATACATGGAAAACTATAAAAGTCTGATGAAAGAAACCAAAGATGATCTAGATAAGAGTTACACTGTAAAAAATATCAGTTCTCCCTAAATTGATACACAGCCTTTAGCAAAATTTCTTTTGAAAGCTCAATAAGATTTTTATATTTACATAAAAGATTATTCAGAAATTTATACGGAAAGGCAAAGAAACCAGAAATAGCTAAAGCAGTTTTTTAAGAGTAAAACAGGAGGATCAAGACTTTATTATATAGCTAAAAGAATAAAGACTGGTAACAGTGAAGGGATAGCTAGATAAGTCATTGGAATAGATAGATATCTTTGCCAATTTTGCCTATCGGGAGAGGTAAGAAAATACTTAGAGATATGTGAAGGATTCTATGGAAAAACCAATTGACAAATAAGATGTGTAATAGAGAGGATGGATAACAAAGCTGGCAAGCATTTTACCCTATTTTTCATTTTAAGAGTCACTTCTGACCTAGGGCTAGAAAAAGTTGCCGTCAGATCTGATGTAATTAAACATCTATCTGTTACTGTCTTCGCCATGTGTCAGGCATTGTTGTAAGTTTATTTTAATTTTCACACCATTATTTTTGGATTATTTTTGTCCCGTTTTAAGCACAGAGATAAAATTATAGAGGTGGGATGCAAACCCAGACAGTCTTACTCTATAGTCTGATTTTTTTAAACCATAAGTAACATTGCCTGTCAGATAAAAAAGTTTTATGAATTTTCAGTATATAGGCTTGCAGCCTCCAATTTTAATTGTTTCGCTTTATTTACCTCACACGTTCTAGCTCTACTAGCTCAGTTTTAACTCTCCTGGCAGGTCTGTAGTGTTGGGTATCACAGCAGAGAAGTGTGTTACAGCATTTGACCTCAGTGATAGTTACATGATCAATTAACAATGCCTTCCGTGAATAAAAGAGGGCAAGACAAAGACTTACAGAATGCAACACTAATTTCTCTTCTAGATCCTGATCTCATTTCTGTTCTAGATCCTTTTAAGACCAATGACGGCTTGATAAATGGCTTCCAACCTCAGTTTCATTTCCAAGCTTATAGATACCTTTATTTATCCATTTATGCTGGGGATGTTTATACCACAGCCTCCTGAAGATTGCTGTAAAACCTCTGTCCTGTGCTTAGCCTCTGCTCTGGAGAAAGAAAAATAAATACTTATTGAAGCTATCACTCTTAACACTTCCGACTTCCTCTTGTCCAGTCTCTAGTCCTAGCTTTTCATCTAGGAGGGTGCAAACCCCATAAGAAGCAAGTTGGATTTCAGTAACAGAGAACCCCAAATAGCAGTTTAGGGGAAGTGTACATTGCCTGTATTCTGCATGCAATGTAGAATAATTAAATGCTTCTGGGCAATAAGGTGCTATATCTTTCTTCTATTTCTTAATGGAACAGATCATCCAATATATATCAAATATAAAAGACCTGACCATTGGAATATTTAGCTAAATTTTAATTATATTTGTATCCTATTCTAGATTATGTGAATACAAGCACATCTCCTAGGTAGCCCAATCCATTGCTGATGCAAGCTAAGCGGGAGTGATTTCGGCAGTGGCTAAGAGAAAAATAATTAGAGTAAATGCAGTATGCATTACAAACGAGATAGAGCTATTGAAATTACTCCAAAAATCTTTACAAAGAATATCTCTGAAGAGTGTTTTTCTTTTCTCTATTGCTTTTGTGTTTTGCCCTCTCAAAACTGTTTTTATAATGGTTTTAGTTTCTGCGCAGGAGAAACAGGAGTGAATATATAGGAGGTAGCTTGTGCTAAAAATTGAAACTTCAAAATGATAAAAAAAGACCAACTTAAACTTCAAAAACAGAACTTTTTAAGCTGTGTTTACTGCTTAAACTCCAAAGTGAGATGTTATTTTTTATTTTGAATTGACTTAAGGCCAATGAGATTGAATTCTTTAATTTCCTATTTCAGAATCAAATGTGAAATTGTGCCAACAACGTAGTCTAATTAAAAAGAGTAACATTTATTTTACAGGGAAACTTTCCAGAGAATAACTTTATAGGTTATTGTGATTAGCATTTACTTCAAATGTAAAATTAAATTATATAGATTTTATTGTTTTCCTGTTGGAAGAAAAGATAATGACATCAACTACTTTTATGCAGCTACTGTTAAATTTTCAATAAACACAATAGCTGAAAATGTGCAATTATTCTACTTTGATATTTATTTTTCTAATTATTCTAGTATTTTTAACAAATAGTGGCAAGAATATGAATGCATACCACCCTGTTCCATACAGTTATATACAATAGAAAGGAGAAGTGGAAAAGTAGATCCCATAGAACAGCCTTCATGTAGGGCTCATCTTTTTAATTCTGTGAAATTGGAAAAGAGGCTTATTTGTTTGAGCCTAAGTTTTATCTTATGTCAAATGAGTGGAAAGAGCCTACTTCTAAATTTGTTTGAAGAGCAAAATGCCCATGCCTATGTGATGTACTTTACATGGAACCCATGATATGATAAGAATCAATATTTTTACTTTCTGTCCACATAAAGATTTTTTTGTTGAGTGTTTATCAATAGATTATGAAAAAAAAAATTGGTGTTGCTAGGACTTAAAAGATTGCAATGAAGTCTGTGCCTTTATTAATGAAGATACTAAAGTATTACACTGATTTTTCCAGTTTCCTAAGGTTCAGAGACAGATTTATATTTTGTTCCCCCAAAATCTCAGGTCTGCTATCCCTAGGAATTAGGCATTAATTAATTACACCTCCTTTCCAGGAAGATGTATCAAGGCCAAGGTCCATCCACAGATGAATTTCAGGACTATTGGACATACCTTCAAACCCCAGTGCTTTAGCTTTGTATGACAGTATTTGAAAAATATTCCCTAAGTGAAAAAGCATCGAGGTGCCACCTTGGGATAGAAACAATTTCTACATCAGCCTGTGTTGGGACATAGAATAGGTAGCCAATATCTATTAATGATGATTGAATAATTATGATGTTAAGCAGTAAGCATTTATCTTCATAGTAGGTGATTGCCACTGTGCTATGCGCATGAAAAAGAATTATGAGACCATCGCTGCCCACAGAGAGCTTATAGCCACCTGAGAGAAGTTTCACAAACATGAAATAGAATAGATCCTACTTGACTTTACTGTTTTTTTTTTTTTTTTTTTTTTTTTAACAAGTACTGTTGCTATTTGGGGAAAGGGTGGAATCTCTGCCGGCTGTGATACAGGAAAATGCTTCTTTTTTTTTAATTGTACTTTAGGTTCTGGGGTACATGTGCAGATCATGCAGGATTATTACATAGGTACATACATGGCAAGGTTGTTTGCTGCCTCCTTAATCCCCCCATCACCTCTATCTGGTATATCTCCCCACGTTATCCCTTCTCACCCTGCCGCTGTCCCTCTCCTAGGCCCCCCAACAACTGACCCTGCAGTATGTGATTCTCCCCTCCCTGTGTCCACGTGTTTTTTTTTTTGGCGTTGTTGTTGTTGTTGTTGTTGTTTTGAGAGCGAGTTTCGCTCTTGTTACCCAGGCTGGAGTGCAATGGCACGATCTCCGCTCACCACAACCTCCACCTTCTGGGTTCAAGCAATTCTCCTGCCTCAGCCTCCCGTATGGCTGGGACTACAAGTGTGTGCCACCATGCCCAGCTAATTTTTGTATTTTTAGTAGAGATGGGGTTTCCCCATGTTGACCAGGATGGTCTCCATCTCTTGACCTCGTGATCCACCTGCCTCGGCCTCCCAAAGTGCTGGGAATATATGTGTGAGACACCGTGCCCGGCCCACATGCTCTAATTGTTCAACACCTCCTGTTAGTGATAGCATGCGGGGCTTGGTTTTCTGTTCTTTTGTAAGTTTTCTGAGAATGATGGTTTCCAGATTCATCCATGTCTCTACAAAGTATACAAACTCGTCGTTTTTCATGGCTGCTAGTATTCTGTGGTGTATATGTGCCACATTTTCTTTATCCAGTCTATTGTTGGTGGACATTTTGGTTGGTTCCAGGTCTTTGCTGTTGTAAACAGTGCCACAGTGAACATACGTGTGCATGTGTCTTTATAATAGAACAATTTGTAATTCTTTGGGTATATACCCAGTAATGGGTTTGCTGGGCCAAATGGTATTTCTATTTCTATGTCCTTGAGGAATCACCACACTGTCTTCCACAATGGTTGCACTAATTTGCACTCCCACCAACAGTGTAAAAGTGTTCCTGTTTCTCCACATCCTCTTCAGCATCTGTTGTCTCCAGATTTTTAATGATCGCCATTCTAACTGGTAAAGATGATCTCTCAATGTGGTTTTGAGTTGCATTTCTCTAATGACCAGTGATGAGCATTCTTTCATATGTTTTTTGACCTCATAGAAGTCTTTTTTTTGTAAAATGTCTGTTCATATCCTTCACCCACTTTTGAATGGGTTTGTTTTTTTCTTGTAAACCTATTATACTTCTTTGTAGGTTTTGGATATTAGCCCTTTGTCAGATGGGTATATTGAAAATTTTTTTTCCCATTCTTTTGGTTGCCAGTTCACTCTAATGATTGTTTCCTTTGCTGTACAGAAGCTGTGGAGTTTAATTAGATCCCATTTGTCTATTTTGGCTTTTGTTGTCATTGCTACAAGCATTTCTATACACCAATAACAAACAGCCAAATCAAAAGTGAACTCCCATTTACAATTGCTACAAAGAGAATAAAATACGTAGGAATACAACTAACAAAGGATGTAAAGGTCCTCTTCAAGGAGAACTACAAACCACTGCTCAGTGAAATAAGAGAGGACACAAACAGATGGAAAAGACTTCTTAAAGAGGCAGAATGGCTACAACAATGATTAGAAGGAAAAACAAAAGAAATTTGTGTATATGAGGAACAGCACCTGTGTATACTTTTCCAGTGCTTTCCCAGTGCTTTTCCATTTATTCAGGATAACTTACTCATGTTCTTTTCGTCACTTGTAACAACTCTTTATATCTTCTCTTCTGTTATTAATTGTTTCACAAAGGGACAAATACTATAAAATATACCTGGACTGCTTTATTGAAAACTTATGGCTCATTTCCACAGTAAAGAATCTACAGAGTATGTGACTATCTTTGATCCACTCCAAACATATTAAGGGTGCTTTTTGCACCCTACAATTTTCCTACTTATTTTTCCACACAGCTGTGTTTTCAACTAAACCATAACACTTTGGCACATATTTTCCCAAATCTTGATGTATAGTTTCATATCTTGTCACAAAATCTCAGAGATGCAGTAGAGGGAAATAAAGTCTGCAATTTACAAGGCTCAACTAATTACCAATGTGTATAAATTCCCAAGTTCATTTTGAATTGTATCTCCTTGCAAAATGGAATGTCAGAGTGCTAAAAGATTAAAACATAATTCTGATTTGATATGTGACTTTAAAAAAATCTAGGCAAGTAATAAGAAAATATATAAACAAAGAAGTATAACTCCCATTAAAATTAAAATGTACTCTGGTGGCCCATTTTTAAATTTATTTTTCTGGAAGTGGAAGAACTGAATAAACTTGTAGCCATTCAGCAGATCTGCAGACAGGATTTCTGTATGGAAAGGTCCTGAGGCCAGGGGAACTCAGAGGATATAACATCGTTTAACCTAACCTCTGGATTTAATGGATGACTGTTACAGAAAGTCTAAGATATTTGCCATGCACCCAGAAAGTGGCTGAGGGTGGTTATGGTCCATTTATCTTACAATTTAACCACTTTTATGAGTCATTTAATTGTAAAAACATCAAAAGTAAAAGCAGTTTACTTTGTTTCTATAACTTAGGTCATTCAGAAGTGTGGCCATGTGGTGCTTGAAATAGATGGAAGCACAGTGATTTTATATTAATAATGGCATTGGTGTTAAAGAATAAAATATTTGAACATTAAATAAACTAAATAAATTGAAGGGTATATTATTTTATACAGGAAATCTTTTTCATTTGGTAATCTGAGACTGAGATGACATTTCCAAAGTTTATTCACAAAACATTTGTTAGAATTCTATATGGGTCAGGCATAGTCAGAATTCTTCACATAAGTATCGGGAATGACTTTATTCAGAGCATCTGTTGAAATGTCACCTTCAAATGTAGACCAGTGAGATACATGTACTCATAATACAATTCTTTCTGATAAATATTTCTTTAGCACTGTGTGCTAGATACTATTGGTAGTGAATGAAATGGGCAAGTTTTCCACTCTGATGGAGCTTATACCCTAGTGGGGGAGAGACAGATGTTAAATGGATAACTGGTAATGAGATGTTGAAGCAGGAATCTTGGTGAAGCAAACTGAATGCATGTGAGTGCAGGAGGCATGACTTAAGGATGATTTTTATAGGATGAGAAGGGATCTATCTGCAGGAATGAGATTAAAACTGGAAGTTAGAGAATGAGAATGATTCTGCCATGCAGGAGAATCCAGGTGAATGATGTCCCAGGCAGAGAAAATAGTAAGCATAGAGGGCTCAATGTAAGGAAGATGCCGTGTGTTATAAAAATTAAAAGGAGATTTTAAAAGGTGTGGGGTTAATCTGAGGAGAATGGCTTCAAATGAGAATGATGGATCAAAAGGAGTGAGATGATTCAAGATGAGAAGTTTGGGATTTTGTAAAAGTAAAGTGAGAATTATATGAAGGGCTTTAAAGAAAAAGTATTATTGACACATAATATATTATAAAATTCACATACTTAAAAAGCACAGCTCAATGATTTTAGTAAAGAGTTGTCTAAGCTTCAGTATAATCTATTTTTTATTGTAAAATATACATAAAATCTAGTATTTTAACTCTTTTAAAGTGTATAATTTTATGGTGTTAACTACAATCACAATGTTTCCAAATATCTCCATTATCTAATTTCAGAACTTTTTTCTTTGCTATTCTGAATGGAAATCTCATACTCATTAAGCAGTAACTCTTATCATTCCTCTTCCATACCCCTGTAAACCACAAATCTGCTTTTTTTCGCTATAGATTTGTCTATTCTGGATATTTTGTATAAATGGTATCCTATACCATGTGGCCTTTTGTGTCTGGCTTTTTTCAATTAGCGTAACATACACTAATGTTCATAGAAGCTCTATTGACAATACCCAAAGGGTGAGGGTAACACACATGTGCATCAAAAAAATGAAATGATAAAATGTGGCCTGTCTCTACAATGGAATACTATTTAGCCATAGAATAATGTTATGATACATACTAAACAAGAATGAACCTTAAAACATTAGAGTTATAGAACTATTTGTATGCAGGGTTTCTAAACAGGATGTCAAATAATACAATTTACTTTTGAACATATCTCAAAACACCCCATTGATTGCTGTATGAAGACTGGATTGAAGGGAGCAAAAAAGAAGGAAATAATAGTTGGGAAGTGACTGCAGTCGACCAAGTGAGATAATGTGTTTGTTTAGAGTAGGACGTTTGCAAAAGTGGTGGAAAAAAAGATACATTTGTAATATATTTAGAAATAGAATAACCATGCATTGTGATTCACTGAATTTAGGGAGTGAAACAGAGAAATCCATGCAGACACATAGGTATGGAATGCAGCTGTGTCACTTACTGTAATATGAAATAAACAAATTTTGGGGAGAAAGGATGTAATGGGATTAAGTTCAACATCATGTGTTGCCGAGGATCTGGGCAAACTAGAACTCTCCTAATGGAGGCATATATTTCTATAACTGGCGCTTTACATGGAAATAGATAAAGTTTATACTACTTTGGAAAACTGTTGAGCATTATCTTTAAAAACAAATATGTACATGAAATATACACCAGTAATTTTATAATACATACCCAATAACGATAAGCACATATATTTACAAAAAAATGTATATGTTTAAATGCAAGATTATTCATAACATTCCAAAACCGGAATCTACCAAAATTCCCATTGACAGTGGAAGGATTGAATAAGTTGTGACACCATAATACAAAAGAACACTGTAAAACAAGAAACAAGCTCCAGCTTCATGCAACAACATAGATCTTGAAAATATCATGTGAATCAACAGCAGCCTGACACAGATGATCACATACGTTATGATTGTAACCATTATAAAGTTTTACAAGAAGCATTCAGTCTCTAAGAATTGAGAGTAATGTATCCTGGGATGGGGAGAAAAGGTTTTAACGGGAAGATGGCGTGAGGATTTCTAGGGTTCTACCCTTCCTGACCACTCCTGTCTTAGTGGCTCCACAACTCTTGCATATTGTAAACAATTTTTCATGTGTTTATCTTTGCATGAGTAAGCGTATGTTCTAGATATGTCTATAGGTCTGCTTGTTTCCCCTATTAGACTTTGAGCTCCTTCTAGTAATAGAGACTATATCCTATTCAGCTTGGAACCTGACACATAGTAAAATCACAGTAAATGTTGAATGAATTAATTAATACCAGGGCATTAGGAAACAAGAGATTATGGATCATTGTATCAAAGCCAGTACCTAAAAGAAGCATAAGCAATGCATATGCTATCAGTTGTACCATGGGAATGGGCAAAAACTCAAAGGTCCATACAAAAAACAAATTTGTCAATTTTCAGCCATATTAGAGTGAATTAGAAGTGAAAATTACTCAATATTTTTGGATGACTTAAAACCTTATTCTTTGTAATAGGACTCTTTCTTAATTGGAAGCAATATATCCAGAAAAGGATGGCCTTTTCTAATTTCTGTGACGACTAGGAAGGTAAATGAGAAGTAAGCAAAATATTATTGGATAGTACTATTAGAGGATTTCATGAAGAGGAGTACAGATATTTGGCATGTCTCCTTCTTATCCTCTTCCCCTACCAGTGCACAAATTTTTAGCCCCTTGGCTGGAATGTATATGTGGTAACTGGAGCCATCATGACACTGAGGTAGCCTTAAGGGCAGCAGACATCTACTAAGTTAAGCAGAGATAAGACACAAGTTTTCTATGACACTTTGGAGTTTTCATACCAACCTTGGACTGTCTCCGCATGCTTACTTTAGAGGAAAGAATAAACCCATTTGTGTTCAGTCATCAAAGTTTAGTTTCTGTTTCTGGCAGCAATTCATGGTTTCCAACTGACACAGAAACTGATCTTTGTGAAGGGAAGAAATGTCTCCCATATTACAGCAAGTAAATGGTCCAGCTGACTTTAAATCTGTCAGTGTGCCAAAATATTTTAGTTACTACATATCACTGAATGCTCCCCCACTTTTAATGCTTTCTGCTGTCTTTTTAACTTGCAGTTAGAAAACTGTAGCCAGATGGGCAGTCAGAAGATTGTGTCTGAAACCTTCCATGAATCAGGACAGAGGTTTTAAGATTACCAGAAAATTATCATAGGAGGAAAATCTAAATGATTCCAATACATCACCATGATTTCCCCATGGCACCTGTGCCATACAATGGCAATGAAAGTGTTGTTATCAAATGAAAGAATATTTTGCATAGCACAATCTTTCTGATATATCACAGTGGCTGTCAATTGTTAATTCATGCTGAACACTGTGAAAAGAATTAAAAGTACAGGGTCTTAGCATTTACTCCTGTCAGACAAGCAGTTGAAATAAATACACAACTACCTAGGAAAATTGAAACCAGTGTGCCTCCTTAAGGACTTCTACATCCTTCCCAAAACAAAACAAAACAAAACAAACAAAAAATCAAAACTCAGAGCTCCAGAGTTCATTAAGGGTTCTGAAAGAGGTGGTATTAAGAAAATAAAAATGGTTCAGTCCACATATTATATCAGGTCATCAAGAACCACTCCAAAAGTTTTCCATGTCCCATGCTATCTTAATGGGGAGGAAGAGGTCATTTATACCACAGGGTGACCTGCTAGTAAATGGTTCATCCATGTTACCCACAACCAGAGATTTCCCAGAATTTGCTTTTCCCTCTTTCTGGTCTCTCCCAGAAACCCATCCTGTTTTCTGCCAGGAAACCAATTTTTTCACTAAAGTCTGTCTAGCTTTCAGTGTACATGCCCTGTCACCATATTGGGTTTCATGGATGGTAAAATTTTTCATAAACCAAAGCAGAGATTTTCTTTCTCATTAGATTTTGTGTTTAGTAGATGTAGAGAAGATTTATGTCCACATGGATTATTCCCACCTGGAACTTCTTTCCATCTTGCCAGAGCAAGGCTTCTAAGATGTCAGCAAGTTTTGTCCGTACATCTTTCCATTAGTTTTAGGCAGTTAAATGGGAATAGCTGTCTTTTCTTTTTCAGTATAAGTGACTTCCTTGGTATATTTTAATTTACCATTATGAATAACATGTAATATACCATTTTGTATATTTTAATTGACCATTTCACTTTGAGGATAATATAGTGTATTAGTTTCCTAGAGCTACTAGAGCTACTGTAACAAATTACCACAAACTGTGTGGCTTAGAGTAATATAATCCTAATTGCTCACAATCCTAAAGGCCAGAAGTCAGAAGTCGAGATGGCAGCAGGGCTACACTCCTTCCCAAGCCTCCGGAGAGAGTCCATTCCATGCTTTTCTTTTGGTGGCTGCTGGTAATCCTCACAATTCCTTGGCTTGTAGTTCCCTTTGTCTTCACATTGCTGCCTCCTGTGCCATCTGTGTCTTCTTTATTCTATAGAATAACATTTGTCATTAGACTTAGGACCTGCCCAGGTAATCCAGGATGATCATATCTCAAGATTAGGATTTTATTGTATCTGCAAAAACCCTTTTCTCCATTAGGCTAACATTCACAGATTTTAGGGATTTGGGCATATCTTTCTAGGGTCTACCATTCAACCTACTACATAGATGGTAAGATCAAAATGGGATATGTGAACCAGAGAGTAACACATGCTTTCCAAAACTAGTGTATAGGTTTTTTTTGTTTTTGTTTTTGTTTTTGTTTGTTTGTTTGTTCTGGTTGCCTAGTTACTGTCTGTTTTACCTGGGCTAAGATAGTGTATAATATTTTCTGCTCTTTTCAGCAAAAGTCCAAGTCTATAGTTCAGCTCAGTACTGAACTATGGCGGTGTCCTCCAAGATTGACTCATACAGAAACATGTATAATCAATATTGTTGCTTTTAAAAACTATTCTTTAAGTTAATATTCTTCGGAAAAATAGTACTAATGAGATACAATCTGATTTCATTGTTCTAGATTTCTCTTCTAGATATTTTGCCTGATAATCAGCAATATTGGAAGATCAGATTTCTATCTTCATCTACATATGTAGCCAATATTATTTATCATCTAATTCAGAAAAGATCTTTACTTTTAATCAGATGACAAGGGTAGAAAATACATAGAGACATTTGAGGGAATTCTGACCTCACCTTCATTGTAACCCTATATCTTTGGTTACGCCATTGACTGATAAATATTTGTACCTTTCATTTAATTCTCTTTTTCCCTATAGAAAGCTTAATGGCTTCTAGAAATATTTATTTCCCTTACTGTGGAAAACTTGACCTAATGAGAACAGTACGGTTTATAATTTTAGCCACAATAATAATGATTATTCGTCAGAAACAGTTACTTTAATTTCCTTCTCAAAGCCGGTGACTGCCAAGCACAGCCCATAAAGCTAATTCATTAAGGCAATTGAATCATATGGTACTTGAAAATAGGTGTTTACATAAATTGCTGGGAGAAATGCTTCTATATGTAGTTTGGCTGAATGCATTTGTACTTTCAACTTGTATTCTTCCATATTCCACCAGATGAGTAATTATCCACCTGGAGAAGGAAACCAATACAGAATATGACATTCTCCAAAGTCCCATGATAGTCCAGCCTAAGCCTGTCATACAAATAGATGCACAATATTCTGTGCATTAATACATTTGTCATAAAAATGAATGTAAACTTTCTCCCCCTTCACACTGTGCCCTCATTATAGTCCTTGTCAAAGGAAATGATTATTATTTTTTTGAAAAATGTTCTGTTCTTGGAAGTATAATCTCTATCATTAGAATGATAAAGAAAAATATAACAATACTTTTAGATATAAATCTCTGAAAAACAGTTCTTATGACAGACTATAATAGAACATACAATAATACAAAAATAGTCCTTATTATACCATAGAACATGTCAGAGTATATCAGTTTAGAAAAAGTAAGCCCACTGCTAAAACTATATTGTGTATTTATTTCTACTTTAGATTTCTACTTTATTTTTCTCTAAATTCTTTAGATTTAGATAGGCTGCTAATCCTGTCACACATCATGCCTGTTCTATGATACAATTAAATAGGGCTCAGTTGGAAAATTCTCTACATCTAAGTAGCCCCAGAAAGCACTTTCACTAGCCTTGTTTCTTTCATGGCAAATTGTAGAAGAAAGAGCTTTTACCATTTACTTCCTTTGTTTCTTGGGTTCACATAATTGATAATTGATTCTGCGAACAGAATTAATCTATTAAAGAGAACTAGAGTTGGATACAAATTGCGATTTCTTTTTCATTCATGTGCTAAATTGTAGCTATTTCTGCCTCATGTAGCAATCCTAGTTTGTGATATTAGCAGAATGATTCTTGTGGCCCCAAATCAAAGTGGAATCCAAATGTATCTAGTAACATAAAAAAGAGAAACTATTTTTATAGAAACTATTCTTTTTATACATTTTTTTGTAAAAACTGGCGTTAATATTGTTTACATATCATTAAAATGTCTTTATGTCCCTGTAAGGGTCTTAACAGATCTATCTACATTCTTTACTTACATAATACCAGTTAAAATATATTCAGTTAAAATCAATGATAAAACTCTCACTGGTTTTTAAAATTGGCTAGCCATATGCAGAAAAATGAAACCGGACCCCCTCCCTTACACCTTATACAAAAATTAACTCAAGATGGATAAAACACTTAAACGTAAGACCTACAATCATAAAAACCCTAGAAGAAAACCCAGGCAAATACCATTCAGGACATAGGCATGGGCAAGACTTCATGACTGAAACACCAAAAGCAATGGCAATAAAAGCCAAAATTGACAAATGGGATCTAATTAAACTAACAAGCTTTGGCACAACAAAAGAAACTATCATCAGAGTGAACAGGGAACCTACAGAATGGGAGAAAATTTTTACAATCTACGCATCTGACAAAGGGCTAATATCCAGAATCCACAAAGAGCTTAAACAAATTTGCAAGAAAAAAAAATCATCAAAAAGTGGGCAAAGGAAATGAACAGACACTTCTCAAAAGAAGATATATATGAGGCCAACTAACATGTGAAGAAAAGGTCATCATCACTGGTCATTAGAATAATGCAAGTCAAAACCACAGTAAGATACCATCTCACGTCCATTAGAATGACGATCATTAAAGAAGTCAGGAAATAACAGATGCTGGAGAGGATATGGAGAGATAGGAATGCTTTTATACTGTTGGTGAAAGTGTAAATTAGTTAAACCATTGTGGAAGACAGTGTGGTGATTCCTCTAGGATCTAGAACCAGAAATATCATTTGACCCAGCAATCCCATTACTGGGTATATACCCAAAGGATTATAAATCATTCTATAAAGACAAATGTACATGTATGTTTATTACAGTTCTGTTCACAATAGCAAAGACTTGGAACCAACCCAAATGCTCATCAGGTGATATACTGGATAAAGAAAATGTGGCACATATATGCCATGGAATACTATGCCATCATACAAAAGGATGAGTTCATGTTGTTTGTAGGGACATGGATGAAGCTAGAAATCATCATTCTCAGCAAACAAACACAGGAACAGAACACCAAACACCACATATTCTCACTCATAAGTGGGAGTTGAACAATGAAAACACATGGAGACAGGGAGGGGAACATCACACACTGAGGCCTGTCAGCGGAGGAGGTAGGTGGGGTTAGGGGAGAAATAGTATTAGGAGAAATAGCTAATGTAGATGATGAGTTGATGGGTGCAGTAAACCACCATGGCAAGTGTATACCTATGTAACCTGCATTTTCTGCACATGCATCCCAGAACTTAGTATAATTTTAAAAAAAGATAGTATTACACATACATACCATATTATGTTTGTTGGATTACTTAGCATTGTTATTTGGGAAGCGCTTTATCTTGTGGAAAGTAAGATTACAGACTCAGAATGTTTAAGAAGCCCTTGTCCTTTATTTTACGAAAAAAGTAGATGAATGAATACCAGCCAGTAGCTGGGTGACTACAACATCTGTGTTTCTTAATACAGCAAATTTATGATTTATACATGAGCAAAACCTAAGATTCTCAAGAAATTGTCTCCAAGAGAGCAAGGAAAGATTTTTGGACACTAGGAAAGGAGAAGAGACCATGACATACTTAACAACAAAAAGAAAAGTATTTGCAGATGAACAGCTATTTAATGAGATATTGATACCAAACAGTTGAAAACAAAACAAACAAAGAAAAAAAAACATGGTGATAGATTTAGGATCTATGAAGGAGTATCAGAATTTGTCCAACTGGGTAAAACACTGTAGATGTATAATGGGGTTGTGGTGTGTGTTCTGCATCACAAAATGTGAAGTCCCCTTTGTATTTGAGATTTTAACTTTCCAACAAGGGATACACTTCTGTTTATTGCAGAGACTAATTTCTTCCCCATTGGTCCAGTGTGAGCTCTTAATAAATAGCATAAATGTGCATTTTGTATTGAATTTTAATCTGTGTAAAAAATGATTGGTTTGCCCAAGTATTTGATAGATTTGACACCTTGTTTTCATTTTATAAAAACCTTTTGGACTATGTTTCAATAGATATCTTTATTAATAAAAGAAAACATAAAGAAGGTTAATTTCAACTCCAGGAATACCTTGTTACACCTGTCAAATAAAAATGTGAAAACAAGAAGCTTTTTATTAAAATGAAATTATTGACATCAGATAGACATCTCTGCACATGTTATGCTCATTCTTACATCGCCTGTTGAGGAAAAAGAGAAACTCAAGAGAATGCTTCATGGCTTCAGGGAATGGAAATGAGATCAGAGTAATGAGATATTGGTTAAAGGAAGCTATGTTAAACAAGCATTTAATTAGCCTCAGATGATGGTAGCTTTCTGACTGTGGTGAATTGGAATGTGTTTTTTTGTTTCATTTTCTTGTTTTCTTTTGGTTTGGTGGGTTTTTTTGTTTTTGTTTTTGTTTTTCCCCTCAGACTGGTTTCCTTTTGGCAAAAAGGAAACAATATAATTGGTAATGCCACCCACATCTGACTCTGTAAGCTTCCAGGTGTCTGTATGATGATACGTGTGGCTGTCTAAGCTTATATTTCAAAAATTCCATTTTAAATATTGGTCAGAATACAGCAATCAAATCTGAAGAGTCACCATCCAATTAGTAATGGGAAAGGTGAAAAGGTTCAATACTTGACATCTGAAATCAGACCTAGCTAAAAAATGTAAACTTACATTTTCCTTTACCTCCTGATCAAAATTTCAATTTTAGCTTATATTGATAGAACATCGGTCCTATGCCTGTCACATTAAGTGCATATGTGTCTATGTATAAAGAGAGAGCATTACACATTACATACATAGAGAACATTTGTTAAATGTGGATATTTTCTATTAAATCAGTGATATGTGTGTATATATATTTAATATATATGTATCATTTTACAATGACTGAAACTGAGTCTCAAAGATGTTAAGAAATATTTTCAATCTTACACATTAAAGAAACAACATAAATGGTTCCGACCCATTTCAGCTGTTTCTCAACAACCTAACACTGTTGAAAAAGGAAGTGGACACCCCCAGAAAATTTGCCACATATTTGGTGGTTATCTTTTTTAATTATTATTGTTATTTTTTTTTAATGGGGCTTGCTATGTTGCTCAGGCATGGGCCAAATTTCTAAGCATATGATGTCCTCCTGCCTCAGCCTCTTCAGTAGTTGTGACTACAGGTTTGCACCACTGCACTAAACTAGTTAACATTTTAAATATCACTTTAAAAAAAAATAAATCTTAGACCTGAGTCCCACTTATCTTGATAAATTAGGTGCATGTATTCACATCCATCATGTAAAACCTAGAATAATTACATATTATTTTGAACTCTGCATTTTATTTCTTATAGCCCCTTTGGCAAGCTGACTATCTGTTATTACTTGCTGCTATTGTCAGTGTTTGCCCTCTTTTTTCTAATTTTCTCTCTCTCCAAGACTGGGAACTAAATGGCTACATCAGAATTGAAAATCAAGTAGTAATGTACAGGGTCTGAGTATGGCTCAACATAAACATCGGCAGAAACTTACCAGTCACACATAAAGTAAAGGCTATCTAAAGCCATCCACATTGGATTTATATGTACATAATATTTACCTCATGAGAAATTTATAATTGCAGGATGCTGCAAGCTGTTACTCCTATTCTCACAACATTATGATCACATAATTAAAAAGAAACTCAATCTTCTCACCATTGGTTGGTTTATATTTAGGCTTCCTTTTTTATCTGACACTTCTTATCGACTATATAATTCATTTTTGTCATTGGGTTTTGTTCTGATCTCTCCCATTAATCTTAACAAAGTGTCACTTCTAAAAGTTTGGTAAATCTCTTAATCACAATCCTGCCTAGTTTATTCTCTAGTCTCACTTATCAACTCTTTATCCAGTTCAGCTGTAAATGACTAGTATCTCTAATGTGAAAGTCTTGTTGCTCATAAGAGTAAAAAGCAGAAGCAGATCTCAAAACTTCAAAGTCACTGATTAAGAGATTTATTTACTAGTATATCTGTATTTGTTGAGAGTGGCTGGGTTTGCTATATGTACAGAAGAAAATGATGCTGTTTCTTTTTCCATCAACCTATAATCTTAGGAAAATGCTGCCTTCTCTAAAGCTCAGTTGCTGACATGCCAATGTATATAGTATCTCTGAATTTCAAAAGGCAATGGTGATATTTTCCCATCTCAAGTAATTCATTTGTCTGTGAAATGCCTTTTTCATTTATTTGATTATATTCTGAATAAAATTTAATCATATTCTGAATTTTATGTAGATATATAATCTAAATTTTCTACCCAATCACTTTTTTGACTTTTTTTCTTTAAGACTCTATGTTCTAGAGGAGTTTTAGGTTCACAGTTACATTGATAGGAAGGTATAAATATTTTTCTACATAATCCTTGCACCCACGCAAGCATAATTTACTTCATTATCAGCGTCCTTTACCAGAACCGTACATTTGTTACAATTGAAAAACCTACATTTTCATATCATTATCATCCAAAGTCCCTGTAATATGAAGTTTTTTTTTTATCCACTCATTGTTCATCTATATATCTTTTTCAGTAAGTTTCCCATTAATGTCTTTAGCCTACTTTTAATTGGGTTGATTGTTTTCTTATTGTTGAGTTTTAAGAGTGTTTTGTATATTTTGGATACCAGTTCTTTAACAAGCGTATATTACATAAATATTTTATCTGTGGCCCATATTTTCATTCCCTTTGCAGTTGTTTTTGCAGAGTAGAAATTTTAAATTTTGATGAAGTCCAGCTTATCAATTCTTTCTTTCAGGGATTGTGCCTTTGGTCTTATGTCTGAAATGTTAATCATCAAGCCCAAGATTACCTATATTTTCTCCTGTGTTACCTTCTAGTACTTTCCTAGTTTTGCATTTTACATTTAGGCCTGTGATCATTTTGAATTACTTTTTATGAACAGCTTATAGTCTCTGTCTAGATTCATTTTTTTGCATGTATATATCCAGCTCATACATCACTATTTATCGATGAGTCTGTCTTTCCAGCCTGGGAATTTTGTTGATTTTTAGTTTGATATATGG
>NW_016107410.1:675522-713034 GCF_001604975.1 Cebus imitator
AAAAAAAAAAAAAAAAGTGGGCAAAGGACATGAACAGACATTTCTTAAAAGACATTGATGAGGCCAACAAACATGAAAGCTCATCACTGATCATTAGAGAAATGCAAATTAAAGCCACAATAAGATACCACCTCACACCAATCAGAATGGTGACTATTAAAAAGTCAATTAACAACAGATGCGGGTGAGGTTGCAGAGAAATAGGAACACTTTTGCAATGTTGGTGGGAATTTAAATTAGTTCAACCATTGTGGAAGATGGTGTAGTGACTCCTTAAATATCATTTGACCCAGGAATTCCATTTCATTGCAGCACTATTCACAATAGCAAAGACATGGAATCAATCCAAATGCCCATCACTGATAGACTGGATAAAGAAAATGTCATACATTATACCATGGAAAACTATGCAGCCAAAAAAAAGGAAGGAGGTCATATCTCTTGTAGGGACATGGAAGCTGGAAGCCATTATCCTCAATAAACATTATCTTTCAGGAACAAAATACCAAACGCTGCATGTTCTCATTTATAAGTGTGAGCTGAACAATGAGAACACGTGGACACAGGGAGGGGAACAATACACACTGGGGGCTGTTGTTGGTGGGAGGGAGAACATTAGGAAAAATAGCTAATGCATGCTGGTCTTAATACTGAGGCAATGGTTTGATATTAGTAACAAACCACATGGCCCATGTTTACCTGTGTAACAAGCTTGCACATCCTGCACATGTACCCTGAAACTTAGAATAAAATTAAAAAAAAAAAAAAGACCAGTGGATTATATTTATGTGGGTCTATTTCTGGGCTTTTTATTCTGTTCTGTTAATCTATTTAGCTAATCTTGCACCAGTATCACACTGTCTTGATTACTGCAATTTCATAGTAAATCTTGAAGTCAAGATTGTGTCATTCCTTCAACTCTGTACATTTTCAATATGAATTGACTATTCTGGGTTCTTTGCCTCGCCATATAAAGTTTGGACTCAGTTTGTCATGTACAAACTAACTTGCTAGAATTTCCAATAAAATTGCATTGAATTTATAGTACAATTTGGTAAAAACTGACCTTGACAATACTGAATCTTCCTATCCATGAACATGAAATAACTCTTCATTTATTTAGTTATTCTTTGATTTCTTTTGTCAGTATTTTATAGTTTTTCTCAAATAGATCTTATGCATATTTTGTTAGGTTTATAACTAAATATTTCATTTTTTAATGTTAATGGTATTGTGTTTTCAATTTTAAATTCCACTTCATTGCTGGCATATAGGAAATAAGTTGATTTTCATATTTTAACCTTTCTATAAAGCTTATTAGCTCCACGAGATTTTTGCTGATCCTTTCAGATTTTCAATATTGTTTAGACTCATCTGTAAATTAAGACAGTTTTATTTCATTCTTCCCAATAACTGTACTTTATTATTTTTTTCTCTTACTATACTAGCCAGGACTGCCAGTACAATATTGAAAAGGAGTGGTAAGAGGACTCATACTTGTCTTGTTTCTCACCTTAGTGGAAATGCTTCTAGTTTCTTACCATTAATTACGGTGCGACCTGTGGGTTTTCTGTAGTGTCAAGTGGAGGAAGTCCCCCTCATTCATAGTTCACTGAGAGTTTTTTTTTTTTTTTTTAACACAAATAGTTATTGGATTTTGTCAGATATTTTTTCTGCATTTATTGATGGGATTATGTTACTTTTTTTCTTTAGGCTATTCTTTTGACGGATTCTGCTGATTGATTTTTGAATGCTGTATGATTCTTACATCGGTGGGATGCCTCTCTTCTTGACGGTATGTAATTCTTTTTATACATTGTTGGATTCAAGTTGTTAAAATTTTGCTGAGGATTTTTGCATCTGCATTCATGAGAGTTACTGATCTGCGGTTCTACTTTTTTGTAATGCTTTTGTCTGATTTTGGTATTAACGTGATGCCGGCCTCATAGAATGAGTGATAAAGTATCACCTTTGCCTCTATCTTCTAAAAGAAATTTTAGAGAACTTGGTATATCTCTTCCTCAAATCTTTGGTAGAATTTACTAGTGAACCAAACTGGGTTTGGTGCTTTCTGTTAGGAAGGTTATTAATTTTTTATTCAGTTTTTAGTAGATATAAGCCTATTCAAATTGTCTATTTCTTCTTATGTGAATTTTGGCAGATTGCTTCTCCCCCAGTGAATTGACCCATTTCATCTAGATTATCAAATGTGTTGGCCTATGGGCATGGTGGCTCACCCCCATAATCCTAGCACTTTGGGAAGCCAAGGCAGTTGAATTATCTGAGGTCAGGAGTTCAAAACCAGGCTGGCCCACACAGTGAAACCCCATCTCTACTAAAAATACAAAAAAAAATTAGCCGAGAGTGGTGGTACGTGTCTGTCATTCTAGCTACTTAGGAGACTAAGGCAGGAGAACAGCTTGAAGCTGTGAGGCAGAGGCTGCAGTGAGCTGAGATCGCATCACTGCACTCTAGCCTGAGCAACAGAGCAAGCTTCCGTCTCAAAAAGCAAAACAAGAATGTGGACCTAAAGTTATTCATGGTATTTCTTTTTATCCTTTTGATGTCCATGAGATATGTAATGATGTACCCTCTTTCAGTTCTGACATTAGTAATTTTTGTTATTTCTTCTTTTCTAATATATGAATTCAATGCTTTAAATTTCCTCTAAGCATTGCTTTTGCTGAATCCTAATGTTTTTGTTGATTTGCAATAGTTATACATTTTGGGGGTATGTGTGATATTTTGTTACATGTATATAATGTGTAATAATCCTAATATTTTTATTGATTTACGATAGTTGCACATATTTTGAGGGTACATGTGATTATTTGATACATATATACAATGTGTAATCAAATCAGGATAATTTTGATAAGTTGTGTTTCCATTTTTATTTAGTCAAACGTGTTTATTTTTTATTGAGATTTCTTCAGCCATATTTTATTTAGAAGTGTATTGTTCAATCTCTTTGTGTGTCAGAATTTTCCAGTTATCTATTACTGATTCCAGTTTAACTCCATGTTATCTGAAAGAAGACATTTCATGATTTTTATTCTTTTAAATATGTTAGAGTATGTTTTATGGCCCAGAATGTGGCCTATCTTGATAAATGTTTCGCGTTAGCTTGAGAAGAGTTTATATTCTGCTGCTATTGGATGAAATTGTCTATAGGTATCAATTATATTCAGTTGATTGATGGGTTCACTGTATTTACCTGTTCCTTACTGATTTTCTGTCTGCTGGATCTGTCTATTTCTGATAGAGTTGATATGTAACTATAATATTGAGTTTAGCCAATTCTCGCAGTTGTAATAGTTTTTGCTTCACATATTCTGATGCTTTACTTAGACACATACATATTAAGGATGGCCATTTCTTCTTGGAGAATTGACTCTTTTATTATCATGTAATATGACTTTTTACGTATTTTAATTTTTATAATTGCTTGGACATCTGCTTGGTCTGAAATTAATGTAGCTATGCTGATTTTCCAAAATTAGTGTTAGCATGGTGTGTCTTTCTTCATCCGTTTGTTTTTCATCTGTATGAGTCTTTATATTTTAAGTGGGTTTTTTATAGACAATACACAGTTGGGTCTTTTATCTATTCTGACAATTTTTGTCTTCTCATTGGAACATCTAGACCATTGGTTTTCAAAGTGATTACTCGTAGTTAAATTAATATCTACCATATTTGTTACTGTTTTCTATTTTTTCCTTGTTCTTTTTCCTATTTTATCTTGTTTTTTTTTAACTTTTGTGATTTTAATTAAGTAGTTCATGTAATTGTATTTTCTCTCATTTCTTAACATACAAAATATCCTTTTTAAAACAGTTTTTGTGGCTTCCTATAGTTTGCAATATACGTTAACAACTAATCCAAGCTCCCTTTCACATAACACTATAATGATCAATAGATAGTATGTACTTTACAAATAATGAAATAATCCTAATTCCTCCCTCCCATCCCTTGTATCAGTCTTTCATTTTACTTACATATAAACATATGTAAGCAAACCTATATTCTGTGTGTGTATGTGTGTGTGTGTGTGTGTGTGTGTGTGTGTGTATGAATATTTAATTGAATACATTGTTTGCTTAACTCTCAGGCTTTCCCACATTAAGCCTTCAGCAGTACATCAATTACAGTTTAGATATTTTCGTTACCCTGATGCTAGTTTGCCCCCCAACTTCCCAAATAAGATTTAGCTGTGAGTTTTTGCTTCAGTGAGTTGTGACTTAATAAATTTTGATTTGAGTATTCTACCTACATTCATTGAGACTTAATTCTCTTATCTGTAAAGTTTGGACAGTAACAGGCTGGGTTTTTTGTGGGTATAAATTAGAAATATATATGGAAAGCATAACCTTTGTAATGACTACAGTAGATCCATACTTCATCTTGGGTAAATTATAAATTCAGCACTGAGTCGGTGAAACAGCCTTCTGATGTATTTTTAGGTTTCTCTACACTTTTAAAATTAATCCTTATTTCTTATTCATTTATGTATTTCTTCTTGATACCAATGACAGCATTACCAGCAGGTCATCTAGCCAGATTTTCTGTTGTTAATGAATGGTAAATACTATATGTTTCTTCCTCAGGTTTTACCAATATGAAAGATTACTTTATGTTTCATTACTTCATTTACTTCTTAATTTCAGTTCATTTTCTTGCAAGAATAAATTTTTACACACACATACTCTCTCTCTCCCCTTGATATAGAGCAAACAGAAATATATGCATATGTACATATGTGTCAAAATATATAGATAAGAATGTGTATCACAATGCTTTTAATAACAGGCCCTAATTGGAAACAAATGAAATGTTCATAAACAATGTGTACATACATGTGGAATATTCAATTACTAAGTTATTTTTCAGCAATGATACTAAACTGCTACCACATATAACATAGAAAAATATGGATATATCTCACAGAGAATAAAAAGCAAAAGAATACATAATGTGCAATTTCATGCCTGTTATCTGCAAATAAAGACATAAAATACTACATAAATATACTCCCATGTATACACTTTGCAAATAAAGAAAATATGAATCCAACATGTCGTATATCAGGATACTAGTTTTTTTGAGAGGAGAGAAAAGTAAAGATTGGGGAGGGTCACAAGGGCAGTTTCTGGGATGGTGATAATTTCCTACTCATTTATAAATGTATATTTTGAATGACATGTAGATATGAATGCTTATGATTTGTACACTACGCTACATGCTATACATCAGTAAAAATGGGAAGTTATTTTTTGTCTTCTTTAAATTATAAAAATTGGATTTTTATAAGTTAAATGCACTAATAAGGTATATTTAATAAATGATAGCATACCTGTTTTTAGAAACACAGCAGGTTCTTAATAGAAGTTATCTTTTCTTTATTGATAATACTGCATCTACTGTACCTGGTGCTGAGACGTAATGTTGGACCCATTGTTATCAGGTAATTTTCGGCATGCACCCACACATGAGGGACTCCAGGCTGCTAAAGAAATTTCACAGCATAAACCTAGGGAAGTTACTTTGTCTAAAATAAAAATACAATTTTAGTTACAACTATTTGGTAAATAATAAATTGATATTAAAATGCATGTATTAATAAAAAGATGCTCAGTGTTAAATTAACTATTTGCAGAAATTTGCAATTTTCATTATCATAACTCCTTGCATTCATCAGTTTATTTCCATTTTTGTTCACATTTCTGGGATTAATTGAAAGATCCTGTTTTATGTATTTCTTCCTTTAGCAATTATGCTTTGAGCTTTTGTTTGCCACGTTCTGTGCTAGATTCAAAGACACAATAATAAAAGATACTGCCCCTATCTTTAAAACGCTTTTCATATAGAATGTTACAGATAAGTTAGGCAATGATTATAACACGTTACAATTTGCCTGTTCTGATAGTTATCCTCAGGGTGCGTGGAAGTAAGAAACAGTGGTTTCTAATTTTGAAGGGATCGGAACAAGGTACAGCTTTTCTTGCTAGAAGGTGACAAATTGTAGTTGGTCAGTGAATGAAGAAGAGCATGCTTAAGGCACTTTGATCATTCAGTTTATTCTATTAAATATTAATTATTTATTTAGTAGCCATCCTTCAATAAAGTACTTGAAGGGATCAAGTTGGATTCATCTTTAATCACCAATAGCTGTCATTTTTTGAGAGACAAAATAGGACAGATCCTTAAATAATGGGACAGTCAAATTTAATGTAGCCATTAAAGTAGAGTACTCCTGACAAACAAGGTCTCTACAAAGCCAATAAATCACTACTAAAGTGGATTCCAGACAATAACACTATCTAGATATAAGACCAACTTAACTCTGGCAGAAAAGGCTTGATCTTGTGTTCATCCCAGCTGCCTCTAAATCTTTATTGTTAACAGAACCCATATTCTATTTGGTGGGGACTTTAAATAATTTACTAAGAGATCAGGCAACTCAGAAGCCATGAATGAAAGTATCAGAAGAAAGAGACATGGCACTTAAAATATAAAACAGAAGAGCATGAGTAGAGAGAGTTATTACTCTTCTGTAAAACAAATTTTCATTTGGTTATGTATTTTTATGACTGTGGGAAATTTTCTTGTGCTGAATTATTGTCCTAATCTGCAAAATTGAGATTTTTATCTTTGTGACTTCACTACCATTACCTGAGAAACCATGGCTTTTAAAATCCTGTGTAGTCACCAAAACCATTCTACATGCATTTGGTTTTATTAATGTCCAAGGTAAAAGCAAAATAAATTTATATTTGTATGTTTTCAGGAAGAATCCTCAATTATATAGTACTTATGGAGAAGAAAATCTTTTGTTCAGATAAATTTCTAAAAATAATGTGATATTCTAAATAAAAAAGCCAGTATAAAACTGCCCAAGTGGGAATAATCAGTTATTAGAAAATGTCTATCTAAAGTGCAGATGGACAGTTGGTATCCAGGAGTTAAACAGAAATTAAGAGACAGGTATATCAAGGAAAATATATGGTAGTGCCAAATGGACTATGAAATAATGTTCGCTTCATTTATTACACTCACTTAACCCATATATGTTGTCTGCTTTGTGTAAGACAATGTTCTAGGTGCTTGAACACAATGATGATAATTCCATAAGGATCTCTCCCCTTGCAGAACTGATATTCCAGTGGTAGTAGATAGTTCCCAATAATACCTAGCCTTCAATCTAAATTCAGCCGTAAGAGATAGAGTGACAAAATAGCTTTATGCTAATATACTTTGTTCTTCATCTGTTATTCATCAGCAAACAATTATTGGACACCTATTTGAAAATGGTCTTCTGCCAAATGGTAGAAAGATACAATGAGACATGGTTTGCCTACGAGCTGTTGATTATCCTGGAGGTCAGAGATGTTCAAAGTGTTTGGCTTCTCTGGAACTGCTGCTCTCTTGGACAGCTGGGTTTTGAGGACATACTTTTCATAGTGAAATAAAGCAAAGGTTGTTTCTTTTCTATTGATTAGAAAACATGAATGTGTAATACAACTCTCCCATTGTTAGGCAGTTTTAATTATATAATTTCATATATGTAAAAATATTTGTATAGGGCCAAATATGGGAATTTGAATTACTAGGTTAAAAGGTACTTTGAATTTATACATCTAAGAGATATAGTCAAATTTTTCTTTTTGATAATTTTATAAATGTATATTCCCAATGGCAATATTGCTACACAACCTCAATAACACAGTGTTACTGGACTTACATATTTTGGTCATGGGGATTGATGAAAACTAAATATAATCATATGACTTTTATTTTCTTAGTAAATCGAGGTCGAGCATGCTGTCATATATTTAAGAGGTATTTATGTTTCCATTTCTTTGAATTAGCTGTTCATACCCTGTGTTCATTTCTCTATTGATATGTTAATGTTTTTCTTAGTTATCTCTGGCAGTTCTTAATCCTTTGCAATACACATTTCAAATGTTCTTCTAAGCTTTTCATTTGTTCTTGGGCTTCAGTTATGGTATTTCATCATTTATGTGATATTTTTAATATTGTTTACTTTATCCTTAAAAAACATCTTTCAGAGCTTCTATATTTTGAATCATAGAAAGGCCTCAGTACCTGGGAGGATATAAAGTAATTCTTCTGTGTTTTCTAATGTATTTTTATGATTTTTTTTAATGTCCACATATGTGATGCAGTTGGAATTCATTGTGATATTACGTACAAAGAAGAATGGCTTCACCTTCAAATCTTTTCAGATAACCCCCAGTGTTCCCAATACTATTGACTGAATGATTCAATGAATTATTCATTGGACTTGAGACAACCCTATAAATTATATTCAATCTTTATGTGCATTTGGGTTTATTTTTGAACATCTTATTCTGCTTATTAATCTGGCTAGAAAAATTATCATTTTATGTCAATAAAAGTTATGTCAATCCTGCATAGTCATTGGGAAATATGTTTTAATATCTATTATGGCTGGCCATTGCTTTTCTTTGTTTAAAATTTCTTGGGTATTTGCATCTGTTTGTATCGTTTTCTAAGAAAACTAACAGATTATTTTATCTAATCCATTTTCTACCTCAAAGGATGTGAGAAAAACTATTGGTGTTATTATTTGTATCACGCTAAATTTAACAACTTAAAGAGAGTTGGCATCATTTCGTTATTTAGCCTTCCTCTCCAAGAACATCATTCAAGTCTTTCTTTGAGACCTTTAGAAGGATTTTAAAGTTTTCTTTACATAGATATTGCAGATTTCTAGTTAGGTTTATTCCTAGCTCTTTTATCTTTGTAAATCAATGTTAGTTTTGCCTGTGTCCCTTTATAGTCCTATCTGGACTTGGTCTTTTTCTGACTTTTAATGCAATTGCAGGCATGTCACATATCTCTGTCCCTTGCTGTCCTGAGCACATTCTTACTTTATAGGTTAATATGTATGTCCATCGTAAAATTAAAAGAAAACAGCTCTCTGAGCTTCAGTTAATTTTGTACAGTTTTCACCACCACCACCACTCTCACCCTGCTAACCTTGGACATGCTTCAGCCTTAGAATGCTGAAGTGCAGGATGGGTGTGGTCTGTTTTATCCTGTCACCTATTTATCCTCTCCTTAGCAACAGGAGAAGGAGCATGTTATGTGCCTGCCTTTATAATCTGGCAATTATTTATTCTGCAGAAGGTAGAAGCACATAATTGTTTCTTTCTTTCTTTCTAGTGTTTTAATTTTGTCTTTTATTTTGTTTATTTCTTTTCAGAGATTATTGTTACATTTGTTCTCCTCTTCTTTGGCTAAGCAGTTAAAACTCCCCTCCCTCAGCCAGCCCTAGGCTTCCAGAAGTTACCATCTCTTCCCACCCCACATCCCCATGCTCTCTCAATATTTATCTCTTCTTCCCTGGCCATCTTTTTTTTGGCAGGATCTCTATTAGAAAGTCCAGCCTGACTCTCTCCCAATAATAATGCTGATCTTGGGAGTACCACATGTTTTCCTCACCTTTACTTAAGTGTAAGTGGGAAATTCAGTTCAATCTTCTTTCTCTATAGTGCTATTTAGGTGCAGCTCCAGAATGATTTTCATCTTTACAGAGTTTGTGGTGAGAGGTAAACACTAATTGTTAGAACTCTAAAGGGTGAACAGGAGCCCAAGCAGTTTTTGTTGTTGTTGTTTGTTTGTTTGTTTGTTTGTTTTGAGTGGGAAAGGCCCTTCTCACTTCCCCCATGGAGAGGATGACAAGTTAGGGAGCTTGGAAAATGCATAGAATTCCAATTTTGCTATCCATAGGGACTCTCTCTATGGAGTCTTCACAACCCACCATTTTACAGTTGGGGTGAATGACCCTTAATGCTGGTAGAAACAGGTTTTATTGCCTCAATTTGAACTACATGTGTTGTCTAGCAGCTTGCTTTAGGATGTGGGGGTTCTAAGTACCTATTCTCCTCTTTCTTTTTGTAGTCTCAGCTGAGCTGAAACAGAGTGAGTTCCATTTTAACACTCAAATACATTAAAAAGACGGCATTGCAGAAACTTCAACACTCAAATACATTAAAAATACGGTATTGCAGAAACTTGCATTTGATTTAGACTGTGGTTCCCTTATATCATATAATACACTGACATTTCTCAGAGGAAGAAGTTATTTGTAAATCTTTATTTACTTACGTTCACCAGAACTTGAATGAAAAAAAATATCTAGGTGGATCAAATCTAATAAGATAAATTTATATTTTCCCTTTTATATTCCTCTGCATGATAAAGCTCTGCCATTTTTCTTCAGGTCATTTTTCCAGTTTCTTTCACATTTTACCTTTGTTTTTATCTCTTCACTTCTGGAGAATATTACTTTCATTTGGATAGAGCAGTAGCCAGCCTTCTAAGGACATCTCAGAGTTGACATGTCTATATAATTCATCATTTGATTAATATCAAATGGCTATGTCTATTTAGTGTTAGTGTAATAGCATGGACAAAAACATAAAAAAGCAAGATATATACTAATGTATCTATTTAGTATTAATATTATTCTAACACTAAATAGACAACTCTCCTTTGACCATCATCTACTCACTCTTTAGGATTTAGTCAGGCATATATTGAAAAATATGCTTAAAAACAAAGCTTACCTGAGAATGCCATTGTCAAGGATATACAAAATAGCAAATATTAAATTTGATGACTTTCTTCATCATAGAATAGATATTGAATATTTTGTTCAAATGCTGTTTAATTCAGATTAATAAACATGCATACATATATGTGCATGTATATATATTAATATACATATATGTGCATGTGTATATACACGCCTGAACACAAATGTATGTACATACATATACTATTCCCCAATTAGCTTTTAGGATAAAAATGTCAACATACGAATTGTTTTTCATTTATTTATTTTCTCTTTGTATGATTGGCATGTAAAAGAACCAAGGTGCCTATACTCTAGGGATGTCACAGAAAATTAGTACTATAGTGTCTTATTATTTGAAGAACTTTTAAAACTTATCTAGATAAAATTTCTACTGAATCTGAGAACTTGCTCTAGTATATAACAGTACAATCCATACTATACTGACAGATTGTCACAGCTATTTGCTTGAATATTTAGGGCGAAGAGCTGTAGCCTTTCAAAGAAGAGTCCTTTGGGGTAATTTCCGTAGGTGCTTTGTAACTCTAAAGGATGAAACTAAAACCAGTTTCTGAATGAAACTGAGTAATTCATTTTAGTTCATAATTCAAAAGTGATGCTTATTGACTCTTCCTCAATATAGAAAATACTGCTTCACCTAAAGTAAAAGTAGGATATCAAAAATGACTGAATATTTGTTTTGAGACAATAAAAGGAATTTTTCATGCTGTGCTCTTTAAAAGGAGGCAAGTAGAGAGGATAAAAGGAAGAGCGTTCATGAGACTAGATTCTAAATTAGCCATGTGGTGACTATCGCAATGACAAGTTCATGTCAGTCATGAAAAATACAAAATAAACAATTACCCTCTCCCAAAGAAAAGACTAATTTGTACATGTGTTAGGAAAAAGATTAATATAAGTAGAAGATATTCTATAGAGGAAGGCCTTCTTTGAAATAAAATCTACTGTAAAGGGATTTCTTTAGACTACCATGGAGCAACAGAGATTGAAAATACCCACCTTTGTGAAATAAAACATTATACAAAATATACAAGACAATGGTTTTCAAGGTATTGGACATCAAAATACGAATGACAGTCATGACTGCAAAGTGGGAAACAAATGAAGTGAGCCTTATGATTAGCTAAATTAGCTACCTGAGAAGTTCTTAGACCATGGCACATGATGAGGAACCCAGTTGGAGTCTGGTGTTCTCCAAAAGTTAATGAGTTGAAGCTGAGAGCCCAGGAATACCAAGATGATAAGAGTAAGCAAAGCAGAGTAACAGGAAAGAGCTACATACAGAATTCTGGAGAAATGCACAGGGTCATACATAGCAAATCTTAAGGCAAAGAACTAAGTTCTTCATGACTACCAGTGCAGTCATGAAGAAACTAACTAAGGGAGAGGAAATAACCATCTAAAAGAATAAGAAGGAAAAAACCTAGTGCTGACATAAAGTTGTGAATAATTCTGGTTTTGTTAGCCAGAATAAAATATCTTATAATTCAAGAAGCATTGGAGAAAGTAGTGATCAGGATTCTGCCTTAGTATTGAGTGAAAAATTAGTTTTAGGCAACGTGCTACTCTAGTTCCACCTAATAAATTTTAGCAGCAAGACAAAGTAGATCAGACCGTTTCCCAGAAGTTAATTATATCATAGATTAGAGTTCAAAAATATGTATAGAAGTACAAAAATGTCCAGAAGCCAGTAAGATAAAGTTCAAAATGCCTGGCATATAGTCAAAAAGTATGGGTCGTAATGAGAAAAACCCAGAATTGTAAAAACAACAACACAACAACAAAATAAAAAATAAATATAACAATACTTCTTCCCAACTGGGAGAGAACTGAGAGAAAAAAGAATGACTTGGACAAATCCAGCATGGCGAGGACATGAGTTTCTTAAGACTTACACATGAGGTACTCCTGGATAGGAAGAGGACGGTTATAGAGATTTGTGCTGCCTCTTATCCCTAAGCTACTTTTAAGCTGATTTTCCAGCTGTTTGCCTACTGTGTTTAAATAATGAGACTGATTTTTTTTGGCAGGTTCTCAGATACATTTTGGGATCTCAAGAATTATTGAGTTAAAATCTAAATTATTGGAAATTTTAAAAAGTATTGATTGTGATTAATAGCACATTAGATATTGCAGAAGAAAAGTTTTGGGAACTTGAATACATAGCAATAGAAAATGTTCAAAATAAAACACAAAAAGAAAAAAGAATGGAAAAAATAGTAAACAAAACTTCTGGGAGCTAATGAAAAACTTGCAGCTGGTAAATGTGTAATTAAACTTCTAGGAGAAAATGGGGCGGAATAATATTTTAGGAAATACAGTCATCTTTTCTTTGAATTTGATGAAAGCTCTAAACCTACAGCTCCACGTATGCCAATTAACCAAAAGCACATGAAATATGAAGATACTTCACTGTGCATTATAATCTAGAGAAGAAGAGACAAACCTTTAAAAGATACAGAAAAATGCAAATTAGTACTGAGAAATAAAGAAGATAATTTCTTTTTGGGCACAATTCAAAAAGCAGGCAGAAAACAGTATAGCAATATCTTTAAATAAAGTATTTAGATAGGTGAAAAATAAAAATATGAGAAAATATATGCCATCCTAACTCTAACCAAAAGAGTAGCTATAGTCATATTAGATAAGGTAGACTTGATATTAAAGAGGATTACCAGGGATAAAGAGAATCATTTCATAATATGAAGTTAAATGTATATACTTAACATAAGACATAATTTCTGGTAGTTACCCACAAGCAATGAAAGCATATGGTGACAATAAGATATTGGTCTGTATCTTTCTATGTATTTTTTTTTTTCTGTCTTTGGTGACAAGAGTACTGTTGGCTTCAGCGAATAAATTAAGTATTTATTTCTCTTTAATTTTCTGGAAGTACTTGTATAGAATGATTATCAATTCTTATTTACACATTTAAAGTGATTTACCAGTCAAGGTATTTGAGCCAGGATTTATTACTTACTTTTGTTGTTTTTTATGAATTTTAAGTGAAAAATTCAATTTGTAAAAGAACAATGTTCTGTAGGAAAGTAGAGATATGTAAATAGACTTGGAATCTTTTAGTTTTATAAAGGGCTGCTGATTCTCTTTCCCATTTTTCCTAAATGTTCAAGCAGAATATTGCTGCATTTAAAACTCTGACTTATGCATTAAATGACAATAAAAAAATCCAAAACTTATATTTCCATTAATATAGCTGAGATAGGCTGTTATATTAAAATTTTTTACAAAAATTAAAATGAAATTATAGAAAAAAATAAGCTACATGTAAACACATTTTCCTAAATAATGTCTTATGCTTTAATAATTACTATAAAATTGACAAAAACTTCACACCAGACAGATATAAGATGTGAAGACTACTATGCTGATGATATTTAATTATAGGAAGGCTAGGGAATCTAGAAGTACTCAAGATACTTTCCTGCCAATGATTCATGCTCTGTAGGGGTTTTATGGGAGCAATATACTGCAGGAACACCAGCAGAAGGGACTCAGAATTTGTTGTCATTAATAGTTGGCCTAGTTTCCAATTTGCTGTTGCCAACCTAAACAACATTGCCTTGGATCAATGACAGAGTAAGTGAGCCTCTTATTTCCCTTTTGTATTTAAAGATAACTGAAACTACTTCAAATGACTATAGACAGAAGTGCTAAGAACAGCCCTGAATCCACTTATTAATCTAATCCATATGGAACAAGGAATGAGATAAATTACTTGGCTTATGAATGTTCCTTCTTGTGTAGAAATATATCTACAGCTAAAGGTATTACTGGGGTATTGATTGTTTGAATTGTTCACCTCTCACTAGATTGTGCTACAGTAACAAACGGCCTCAAAAATCTCAATGATTTACCACAATAGAGATTTATTACTGATTCATGATATGTGTTAATCGCTGATCATCCATTGCTCTGTTACAGGCCGAAGCTGCATACCTAACTGGGACATTGCTCTTGTAGTACAGAAAAGGAAAGGTGGTGAGGGAAATACAGGAGGCTCTTAATGTTTCTATGCATAGGTAGTATGCTCACATTTCAGTATGTGAGCAAGTCACATGGCCAGGCTTGGTGTCAATGGAATAAGGGTGTTTCATCTTTTTAGAGGGAGAACAATGAATAATGGGGACAATAATAATAAATTATCATGCATTACAACCATGACACACATTACAATGGCCAGGTAATGTGGTCTGATTACATGCAAAGGCCTGATAATTTGCCTCCAACTTATCTCTTTCATCCAACAATGTGATATTTTATCTTGAAAATACTTTGTAACTTTGTCTCAATGTGTTTCTCGTTTTTATCAAGGGCTATTCTTCTTTTGCCTATAGAAAGAGTCTAAGTAGATCGTAAATACTAGATTATGCTATCCTTCTCTGGTTGAAAGCCTCTCAGATTTGTTTCACTTAAAACATGAGTGTACAGTATAGCTAACTGAAAATGAAGTGAAGATTAACAGAATATCTAAAAGTTTCATTTATTTACTGTCTAATATGTGCTAGTCTCTGTAGCATATATTTCACCTACATTATAGCATTTAATCTTCCTAATCTTTTTAAAATATACTCTTCTTATTTTACAAAGGTATCATGAGTCAAGATGTTATGCAACTTGATCCCAGATCAAAGAGCTATATAGAAATAGGAATCAAATTAAAGTCTAGCTTCATCAGTCATCATTTATCTGCTTGCTGAGCTCTGAAATAGAGTATAAGTATCATTCAGATATCTCTTACCTGTCACATATAGAACAAATTTTGGAGAAGTTTACCTATTAACTGAAAAAAATGTTATACAAATGTAGCATATAGGGGGAGATAATTGTTTCCTGCAAGAGTGAAACCTCAAAGTCTCAGTAACTTTACACAGTGAAGGTTTATTTTTCATTATGTTGTCTGATACAGCCCAGATGAGTAGCTTTTGCCTTTCATATTGGCTACCCTGTCTGAAACACTTGGCTCCAATGTTAGCAGAGCAGGGAACACAAAGGATAAAAGATACATTGACTCATAGTCCATTGATTTGAACTGGCCACATAATCCCCAATGACTGCAAGAAAACAGAGGCAAGAACCTGGAGCATTTGTCAAGTAGGAAACTGCCTTCACTACATATTGTAACCATAAAGAGAAATATGTAACAACAGAAACACTTTTACATGCTTATGTAAAGTAATAATCAAGAAATGCAATTGAAAATGGTTTCGTAGGTTTGAAAAACTCTCCCAATTTTTTTCAACCCAAGAATTATACCGTTTGAAATGAAGAAAACCTCTGAGCAGACATTAGGCGTGTTCACAAAATCTAAATTAAATCCAAAACATACACACATATATATATTTGTATAGCAGGCCATAAACTTGGATTATAGACTAGAGGATATTAAATAGAATAAATTAGAATTGATTTAATTTTAATATAGAAAATTATGGAAGAACTTTCTGACTACTTAAATATGGAAACTAAATTTGTGCACTAAAGCAGGTGTGAAATGCCCCCACCTCAGTAAATAATTAAGCTCTAGTTTTTCAGATGATTTAAATGGAGATTTGTCCTGAATTTATTTTCCTCGAATTGTAGAATTCTATAATTTTAACTTATTTTTAAACATTGAATACCACTTATAATGCTTATTTTGTTATCCTTGTCTAGTATAGTATCTCAAGGACAGTGTTATGCTGATGATAAGCAAGTCAAAGAAACTCATGAACTCATTTTTCTCTTTTCATCATGGTTGTTCATTTTCTTCCACTCAGATTTCTTCTAATATAGCAATCTTCATTGAAAAGAAGCTCAGTAATTAAGTAGAATCAAACAACACTGGTTTAAGAACGTCATCAAACTCTAACAATGTTAGATTTGAAACTGAGGGCAATGATCCAAAATCCAGGGCTAACGAAAGTGATTGAGTTTGAGCTCTCAAGGGATGGTTCAGAAGAGGTGCTCAGAGAACACAGCAAGATAAGGAGAGCATAAAAACATGTTACAGTAGTTAAAAAGATAGGATAAGCACTCAGAATTTATAGGGATCCAGCAGATAGCAGAAATGTGACCACATCCATATCTTAGCATACAAAAGAATAAAATTTAAATATTCATAAGGGGATTTAGGAGAAAAAACAAAGCTTATTAAAATGGAGATGGACCCAGGGGAGCATCTCAGAATTGTGCATATGAATGTAATTGTAATTCTAACATTTTTGTACATCTATGATTGTCTCGCTCTCAAGAAACTGTGCCTTTATTATAAGAAGGTTCATGGTATAGTCTGTTAAGAACTAGGAAAGGAAGAAGGGCTGCTCCCAGAAATAAGATAGGATTCTGTCAATGTAGAAAATTAAGATATATGAAACTCAAAAATAGAAAATGTTTAATTACATTCCCTTTGAGGAAATGCCCACATGGTAGTCTTTTACGTCAATTGAAAGAGGATATTGTATTACAACAATAAAGATATTTCTATAGAATTCTATGTTATATAGACAACTAAAGATCTCCCCATTCTGGAGAGCAAATTAAAATGTGCCCATCAACTTCAGCACGTTAGCCAAAAGCAATTAATACGTCATAGCCCTGGGCCTCTGCCAAAATTAAATTTGGATGTGTTCAGAATTTTATCATTATGACAGTTTAATAGCACAAACATGACAAGTAAAATGTGGACATTGTCCATGTACAATGTTATACTTTTCTTTACATTAAAATATGTGACTTTTTTTCAGCTTAGTGGCAAAGTAGCCAGAGAATGTCTTACCCATTTCTTGAATTTGCCCATTTTTTGAGCTACTTAAACTAGTTTTTAAAGTCATGTCTTTATTGTCTCTGATTCAAAATGATGGGGTTCCAATGAATTTTTTTATATTGGAAAAAAATCAAACACACAGAGGGTCAGGCTGTATGTAGCCACACTTAAAAGTTCTGTGTTCTCATTGTTCAACACCCGCCTATGAGTGAGAACATGTGGTGTTTGATCTTCTGCTCTTCTGTCAGTTTGCTGAGAATGATGGTTTCCAGGTTCATCCATGTGGAGCACTACACACTGGGGTCAGTTGGGGGGAAATGCGGGGGGACGGTGGAGGGTGGGGAGCTGGGGAGAGATAGCAAGGGGAGAAATGCCAGATGTAGGTGATGGGGAGGAAGGCAGCAAATCATACTGCCACGTGTGTACCTATGTAACAATTTTGCATGTTCTTCACATGTACTCCAAAACCTAAAATGCAATAAAATAAATGGGGGAAAAAAAAAGTTCTGATTACTAATGGGTTGAAGAATCTCATTATCAGGTAATGTTTCCCTTATGGACCCCCCAAAATACTCCCCATGTTAATTGCTTTTACTTTTATCATGCCACTGCTTTTCCTTGAACTGATTCTCACAGCATCTATCACAATGAAAATTAATTTACCTCTCTTATCTCTGGGAAGTTCTTCGGTCCAGGACTGATATGTTGTGTATTTTTGTATCTTCTTTCTGTTGCACATTGCTGAGCACCTCATAATCATCCAGTTTCATTTTCTTGAACTGAATTGATGGAATGAGAGTGGTATTCCAGAATAAACCATTTAAATGACCTCTATCTAGGTAGAAATGACTGCTGATTGACCCTTTGACAGATTGGGCCTTTTGCATCCATTTCACATTTGGAAGGGTAATGGCAAATCTATAATTACTCTGATCAATATCACATAGTTCCTAAAACCCTGCAAAAGTAGTAAGAGATATCCTTATTGACAAATTGTTTCTGTGAGCAATTATGCTTCCTTTTCAGTTCTTACTGCCTGCAGTGAGAAGACAATAAGTAAAAGTCAGATGGTGCTAGAAAGAGTTTGGATACTTGATTGTCTTGCTAATAAACAGGCTGTCTCCTCTAGAATCATAACATTTTGTTAACTATTTTATTGTTCGTTTTAAGTGAATACTGGGTTACAGGAGAATAATGCTGAAACAGTGAACTGAAATGAAGAAATGTTAGCCTACTTTGTGGATGGGACACCTCAGGTTTGGAAGTTAGAAAATATTTCAAATAAATGAATTTTGAAAATCATTTAGTAATTCCTTGATAATATCTCCCCTTCTTTAATTAAAAAAACATCTATTATATAGCTTATCTGTGTAACTCATTTTGATAAATTTTCACTTTAGTAACTACAAATGGTCTTTATTTAAAGAAATATTATATTGATTGTGTAGATATATACTGTTTAAGTTACATAATATTTCCATGAACACTATCTGTAATATCAATAACAAATCTAGAAATTAATATTATCTCCATTTAGATGTACAAATGGAGGTACAAATATTCTAAATAAATAGGATCACGTAATTACAAGTCTAAAATACCAAAGTTCAGTTTACTTACATTCCTTTTTCCTCTATACTATGTTGTCTCTTTGAGAAGAGAATCTTAGGGAGATCAGGTAAATATCATATATAAAGTGGTTATTTAATTGATAAAGAAATTACCAGCTTAGAACATGTCCCTCTTTCTCACACTCAGAAAAAGGGAGTGCTAGTTACACTTGTCAGTATTGAGTAAACAAAACCCATACTAAAACCATTTTTTTCCTAAGAAAATACACTACAGGCCCTTGTCAAATCTATAACAGGGTAGATTTATACATACACACACACACACACACACACACGTATATGTTTTGTCTTCTTTTCAAAAATAAGCACAATAAATAGGCCAGATACACACATCTGTTTTTCTATCTGAATAAAACTGTGTGGGAAAAAGGGATAAAAGGGATAAAAGACATTCATTTAATTATAAATTGATTTAAAAATTATTCAATTTACCAGACATTTTCAAAAGTCTACATTGAAAATGTCATTGAGAAAAAATGATTTTTCATTTCCCTTTTAACCCAAAATTTGGACATCGTCCTTTGGGGTGGCCTGCCAAAAAAAAGTACTAATAGTCTCATAGGATAATTTTTAGAATTCTCTATTTTTCATTGAGGATTCTGATTTCCAGCTGCATTGAAAAGTATTGGGCTTCTTTTTCTACCAAAAAGGAAAATTACATGTGTGTGTGCATGCGCACACGCTCGCGCATATATGTGAATGAGCATAAACATAAAATCATGCAGCATATTATATGTAATCTGTTTCTGAATGAGCTAAACAAAACCTCTAATAATTAGATTATAAACATTTGCTGGCTTCCCCTTCATCTTCATCTTTTAAAAAGGAAAAAGTTTTTGATCATTGAGCAAATTCTCCAGGTTGCTTGTGATGCAAGGAAGGAAGAATGCAGAGGATAAAAGCAGGCAAGTTGTTTCATGTGAGAGTAGACATTGGGGAAATAGATGTTGCTGTTTATGATGTGTTTTGATAAACAGCAGAAGAGTGAAGAAGAGGAGGATTTGGAATATAAGAGAGGGACTATTATATGAGCCATCATATGAAGATGGAAACTTTTAGGAAGAATATTTATATGAAAAAATGTAAGAAAGCTTTCAGTATATTTTGTTAATAACTTTTTCATATATATTTTTAATGACTGAATAGTTGATATATCTTTCAAATTTAATTTCTGAGTCTGTGTTTTTGTTTGTTTGTTTAAATACAGCATTGATTTAATGTGCATTATCTAGCTTTCTGGCACCAAAATACCTTTTTTTCTCAAATCAGTTGTACTGTTTATTTTTTTTTAATTACACTTTAAGTTCTGGGATACATGTACAGAACGTGCAGGTTTGTTACATAGGTAGACACATGCTGTGGTGGTTTGCTGTACCCATCAGCCCATCATTCTACATTAGATATTTCTCCTAATGCTGTCCCTCCCTTCGCTCCCCACCCCCAGTGATGATGAGCTTTTTTTCATACAGTTGTTGGCCACATAAATGTCTTTTGAAAAGTGTTTGTTCATACCTTTTCAATATAACCACAAAATTACTGTGTTTAAGGCTCAAGGGAAGCAACTAAAAATAACCCACGTTTATTTTAATCTACCTCAACATGAGTAAAAGTGACACAAACCACTCTGTCAATTAAAATTTAGACATGGTATAAGTCAGCATAAGTAGTTGTACGTGTAGAATGTGGTACCAGATGTACACAGCTTTAGGTTAGGTTTCCTAGGTAAAAAAAAATCTAAAATATTTCTTAGCGTTTCAGCATTAGTTCCAGGTTCCATGAAGAGATTATTTCTTAAGACATTAAAATCATTCCAAGAAGGGAAGAAGGGAAAACTTTGATAGACCTGGTTGGATTCAGACCAGGATTGAATACAGGGTCATTATAAGGCTACATCAGATGTAAGCAGCTTTGTTGGATATTAACCTTCTATAGTAGGTAAACGATCAAGCTAGCTCAGTAGCCATAGATAGAGTCCACTCAAATGTGGAGAAAATCATCCCAGATTTGGAGAAAATTATAGGGTTCTTCCCTCAACTAGACAAGAAATAAAGGAAGCCTAGTGTTAACTAACTTAATGGTAAAACAAAAGAGAAAGTGAGACAGAATCTACATGGGTAGAATGTGAAAAATGGGAGACAGGGTGTGGGCTGCATTATTCTCTGTTTTTTGACTTGAGAGGCAAGATATATTTTGGCACATAAACCAAGATAGAAAATACAAGGATAAAAACCAGTTTAAGATAGTGCTGCCAGAACTAGGATAAAGGTAAGGACCGTGGACTCTGCTTTGTGAATATAGTATTTGATATGTCTGTAAGACATTTACAGGGGTTTTCTATCAGGCAGAGTATATGATGTGAATTGAAAATCTTGCAATTGATGGAATGTTTTATAAAGGACAAGAGTAGAAACAGTCCACTAAGAAAAATAGGATGCAATATGACCTTTTTAACTGAGTAATACCTTAGAGACTATCACGAAGTAGAAGTTCTTTAATGTACATCTAAATGTTAGATTCCTAACATTTTAGGAAACCAGTATAAATCTCTCATAGTTGCTCATACCTTTTGCTTGGTTCAACTCCTGAGTCAGCGAAGCATCGTGTGCCCTTGTATAAGAAACCTAACTTCTGAACTACAATTTCTTCACTCATAAAGGAGGGTATAAATAGTAACCATTAAAATTACAGTATTGTAATGATTCTGTAATAAAGTATGTAAAACAGCTACAACAGGGCCTGGAACCAATAATGAGTTGCTGTTTCTACTTCTTCACCTTCCCTTCCTTCTCATAATTTTTATGATTGTTTTTCTGTTTGCTTTTGACATTACCTCTGGCAGTATAGTTAAATGCTATCTACCTACCGATTCTTTAAAATTCACTATACTATCTCCAGTATATTAAAATCACCACTGTGGTTCAGAGTAACCTAGGTATGAGTTCTATTTTGGAGCAGCAGCTGTCTCATCTTCAGTAAGTTATTTAATATTTATTAGCTTCAATTTCCGTAACTCATCCCAGTATTTACTTCAGTGAAACCTAGCTGCTAAGATGGAATCATGCCTCAGGGATTAGTAGGCACAACCCTTCATGTAGTTATGGCTAGCTTGGTTTATTTGGAATAACGTTATTTGTGTCAGAAAACACTTGCATACCTGCACTGACCAATGCATAGTGATATGACTTTTTGGCTCCACACAACATACTCTATCAGAGCATAGCAAACCCAAACAATCCCTCTAATTATTATTTTTTCTTCTAAATCATATATCAGCCAACTTCAATCAACAGATTGATTTTAATGGTGTTTTTGGAGAACAGACTCCAATATTGACATCGAATATTTTTCAGTGGTTTGCTAGTTTTTTTTACCGTTGTCGTGGCTTTTGATTTTTATTGCTCTAACAGAAGAAACAATATACTACTTGGAGCACATGTTTTAATGGTTTAGAAATAAATATTTTAATATCTTTATATATATAAAGAAAAGATTATCTTCAGGAATTGATACAGTATAAAAATAATTACTAAACAGTTATTTATAATAGTTTGCAAGATTCAGTTTATGGAGAGAGGAGTTATTTTCTTCAAAATCATTACTGAGAAGTTTATTGGACTGAGACAATGAGGAAAGAGCATTTTTTATGCCCTAATCTGAAAGAAACAAGTGTGTACTCTGGATGGGGATAGCATGATTAGGGAATTTCTAATGTGTAGGCCTACGGTGGGTTCTGGAGAACAGAAAATGATTATGGAATCAGTACAGACAGAATAGTTGTCCATAGACTGATAGAGCTTATAGACATTTGAATCACAATATCAGTTAATTGAAAACACTGATTTTAACATGGCAAGAATGTAAAGTGAAGTGCTAGTCCAGAACAACAGAGCAGAAAAGACAATTCCTTAGGTGATTTCCACAGACATAATCATTTTAGTTCTCTGTCCCTCTTCAACTTCCATTTCCAGCAAGGATAATTCATTGTACCCACCTCCCTCTAGCACTGTCTTCTCACATGCAAAGCCCACCTTGCATCTTGTATGAGTTAAGGACAGTTAAGAATTCACCAGAAGCTCAATGTCAATAAGAACATCTTTTTAGTTCTTCAGGGTTTTTGGAGCAATGTGATGGTGAACACAGCCAATATAGATTTTTTTCTCCTTAATATGAGATAGATTAAGGAAATAGGAGTATATACATTGCACAGTCAAACATGTTTTATTTTTTATTGATTAGCTTAAGAATTTCTGCCCTGCCTATGTGTGCAAGTACACTCACACACATTTCAGTAATCTTCTAAGATAGTAAATTAGCCAGATAAGTAACCTCAGGATACAAAAGTTGATATGGCGTTTAATTTTTTGGAGGTTGGAAACCATTTTGTCTAGAGAACATAAAGCAGTAGGTCTGTTGTTACTACTGCATGTTACAAGAAAGGCTAACAGGGAAATATAATTTTCAAGATTCTAATATGTCAGTCTGACCATTCTAGAATCCATAAGGGCATGTGTTTGCCCTTGACCAAGTCATTATTCAGTGACACAGTGCTGGAATCCATGGGCTTAAGGCCTTGAAAAGACACTTGCTAAGCTAATAACCAAAATTCATGATGAAGTGACTATGGGCATAATAAGTCAATAGGGTTCCTCTTCTAAAACAGAATATTCCATTTTTAATAAGGGACTTCCCAGGGTAATATACCTAACAAATCCAGTGTCTTAATTTCAGGTCCAAACCAAGAAAATAATTATTGTTAGTAAATCTTTTTTTCTGCCTGAGTTTGGCAGTGGCAGAAGCCGTACAAAAGCATAAAGTCCCAAAATGCCCCAGCATGGAATCAAAGGCCAGGGAGGGAGAGAAGGGACCGAAACAAACAGCAAGTGAAAGGAACTATCTCCAAACATCTATGCTGTATACTTCCAAATAAGTATTCTGACTTTAGGTGGCATCATGCCACGTGATCCTTCAGAGAATGAAATGTTTTTATTATGTAGTCCCATACCAAAAGCAGTACAAACAAAGTATTTTAATATGTCGGGATGTTAATGTTATCTTTCTGTTGCAGTAGAAAAAAGTACATGAACAGAAAAAAGTACTTTGATTTCCTGACTGGGTGTTACTTAGCATTTTTACTTGGTGTTAGTAACTGATAAGCATTGCATGGGATTTCATTATGGAGATTCTGTTTCTCCCAAGCCTTGTGCAGATTCTGATGCCAGGCCTTTTTATTGATGGATGTAATCTGATGGACTTCAAATTAAAAGCGGTGAAAATCGCATTAGTCTGTCTACTAGATGAGATGTTATTAAGAGTAATAGAGTAATGCTATCAGAGCTTCATGTCTTAATGTTTGGTTCTTAAAACCCAAACTTTCAGACAAGTAAAGCCTGTCATGAGTTATTACTCACTGTCATACATAAATACTGATATATCTATCACTGTTGGCTAAAGGAGTGCCATCTTTAAGATAATTATTTTCTAGGAGAGTGGATGTAAAAAAGAAGAAGAAAGGTAATAAATAAAATTAGGAAGCCCACACAAAGGTAGCATGGGTATGACTACATTGAAGAACAGTGTAGTGCCCCAAAGGATGGATGTCATATTAACAATGTGTCTATATAAATATGTTTTATCATATTTGCTGAAATACAGTTGTTTATTACTATATCACTATGTATCTTATGGTAAAATTATAAAACACAAAATCATAGACTGTATGTAAGACTATAAAGCTGGAACCATATATTCAAGAGTATCCTTATGTGTAAAGCTTATATATACTTTATATATATATAAAATATGTGTAAAGCATATTTTTATATATATACACATATGTAAAGCATATATACTTTGTATATATAGTATATATATGTAAAGCTATATATATATATATATATATATATATATATATATATAAAGATGGAGTTTCTCTGTTGGTCTGGTTGGTCTCAAACTCTCGACCTCAGGTGATTGACCCGCCATGACCTCTCAACGTGCTGGGATTATAGGCATGAGCCACCACACCCAGCTGTGGGTCTTCTGATTTCTTATTGGCTTTTCTTTCTACTGCAAGATACTGGCTTCTCATGCCATTCCTCACTTAGAACTCTAAAGTCTTTTTATTCATTAAGTGTCCATAGTGTCAATATGTAGTTTGATTACTTACCTTACTTGTGTTATTAAACTCTGACTGGATATGAATAATTTGCAATGAGAAGACTGATAAATTCATCTCCCTTTACAAATGTCTATGAGTTTCATGTTTATGATCCTAAACTTAAGCCATGAGCACAAAAGAAAGTGATGTAAGGAAATGTTCCAAACTACAAGAGTCAGATTAGACATGGATACATAGCTCAGAGTTATTCTGACCATGGATACATAGTCACAATTTTTATTTCTCTATTAAAAACCATAATACTTGTCCAGTGTGTTTTGTGAAAGAAGGAATTGTGGGCCATTTGTACATTAATAGGTCTAATTGCCCAAGATTTCTTTGCTAACTAATGAATTGTGTTTGATGGGGGGCATGACAGAGCACTGAGGGTGTAGCAGCATTGTTTAACTTTGTTTTAAACAGTGAGGACCCTGTAAAATTATATACTTTTTATTTGACTTATCTTTTCCACTGTCTCTTCATTTTGAGCAAGGACAAAACAGACAAATATTGGGGAAAATTACACAGGGTTCTCCATGAAATAAATAGAACATTCTCAAATCTGTTTGTCTTCTTTACTCTTTATTGAAAATGAGCATCGCCAAAATCATTTGCAGCTCTTTGAACTCATCACAAGAAGGCATCTTCTTGTAGTGGTGTATTTTGTGCACATTACTAACATTACCTTTTACAATGGCCTATATGCATTTTCCCCTTCTTTATTGTTTCTATGAGTTAAAAATAGATAAAATAACTTGCTGAAGCAGCTAACATTGAAAAAGTATATGCAGCCTAAAAAAAAAGAGGGAAGAAGAATAATGAAATAAAATTTGAGAGATACATGATTCAGGGAAGAATATGAATAAAGCAAAGCAGAATAAAAAAGCAAGCGAGTATAATAGTCATATCTAAAAAGTCAATATGCACAAGCAGTTCTCAGATTGCTGGATGTGACTCAGTTAGTCTAAAATTCAGGCTGAGAATTAGATTCCTAACAAATTCCCAGGTGATGCAGATGCTATTGGTCCATGGACCATACTCTGAACAGTACAGGTGCATATACATTGACCCTCTTAGTTCTGAAGACTGGTATGTAGGTACAAGATTAAATCAACCTTGCTAAATGAAAAATTGTGGGGAGGGGCAAAGAATGAATGTAAAGTAATTAAACTGTGCAGCTGTAAGAAGCAAAAATGTTATCTCCAAAAACCCTGAACCCCATTTAGTCATTTAAACATTTTGTGACATTAGGCAACATTGTCATGAACATATATCTGTAACTAGATATCCTTATTTATCATTTTAGCACAGCACAGTGAATATTTATTCCATGCCTGGGAGTGTGCTACATGGAAATACAGAAGCAAAAGTCCTTTTTCCCTTGTTATGTGCCTCCCAGAGTCTCAGGTTTATAAATAGGAAAGATATAGATACATAAATACAAATGCAAATGATTATATGTAATTAGTGTGTTCCGTTCCTTTACAATTTGGTTTCAAATCTCATGCTCCATCCCAATTATGTTGGAAAGATTTTTTTCTTTGACCCTATCTCCCTATGTTAAATGAAAACGCCCTTAAGTTTTACTAAGTCCAAGATTGTTTAGCAAAAAGTGGGATATTTTAATCCATCTAGTAGACAGCCCTTTCATGTGGCACTGGTGTGCAGAAGGCACCACCTCGGGCATGTGGCATACCACTGCTGACCTAGCAGTTGTTCCCAGAAGTTGAAGGTAGAGGAGGAGCATCTTTCAAGTGTTACTGCCTCGCCATGTAGCTGTGGGTTCTAAATGTCATAATACTTTAAATAGTTCAGAGACACAGCTCTTTGGTGTAAATACTTTTGAGGCACAGCTCAAAATTTTCTCAAGGATTCACATATATGGCAAGTCTCGTGGGTGTAGCCCCATAATACCTAACTTGTATAGTTTGAAATCATCTGTGGTATTTTTTTTGTATTCTCCCGACAATGTTAACTTTCAAATGAAACGCTAAACAATTCCGCTCCCACTCTAAGTCTCATCCCCATCTGCTCTGCTCTTCTGGCTTCCTCCACATGGCTTTTGCTGTCTCCCCAAAATAGTCAGCACAACTCTGCTTTGTACTTTCTGTTTTCTTTCCTGCAGTGTTGTTCACCAGGATAACTAGCTGCGGGGCCCACACTCTCATGTTTTCAGGCCTTCGTTTAAGCCTCACTTTCTCTGTGAACATTACATCATTACCTTGTTTAAAATGAAAACAACTTTTCCAACTCTTTCTGAATTCTGGGTTTTATTTTCCTTCATAGAGTTTACAGTCAACTAATTATCATCTATCAGTTCTCATTTTTTCTACTAGGATATAATTCTTAGACAACATGAATTATTTAATCTGCTTTATTAAGTATCTCTAATGCCTAGAACTTTGCTCCCACAAAGCAGGTCTTCAGTGATGGAGTAAGTGAATTAATAAAAACATTAAGAATATCTACCATATTTCCAAATAAAATATTTTTAAGAATTTTCTTTGTTTAAAACTCACCAGAAGATTTCAGAAATAAATGTGACAATAGCAACCTAATGAAATAAAAAACTGTGGCTGTTTATCTCTTTTGAATATACATATATACACACACATACATGCATACACACATATGTATATTCATCATGCATTTATTCCTCTGTTGATACTATAATTGTTTTACTTAGAAAAAATGTGATATAAAATACATTGCTTGATGTAATTGTCAAGAATAATAATTTTTCTCTTTACAATTCTTCCCTTTAGAATGTTAGTGGTTTGTTTTCATTAGTAAATGTAATTAATATTTTACCTCATTATCCACTGTATAAACAACTATTTAAAAACCATAAATTATACACAACTTTTATAAGAAAACTGCAAAATATGAATGGCAGTACCATGAAAAGCAACTAGAGATGAGCGTCTCATCAGTTCTAAGACCATGTGAGAGAACATGAACAAATATGAAGCAAATTATCTACTACTACATTCAAATGAGAAACGAGGTAATAGTATGTTTTGCTATACAGATGGGAGAACATGCGATGACAATTACTTTAGAAAAAGAAAAATAAACAACAGAAACCCACTAAGATAGTTTTTAGTAATTCATCCCCCTTCTACATACCCAAATATGTAAATATTCTTCAATTCAAATTTCTATTCTTCATGAATAGATGTTTTAGTAATTACCCCTACTGCTATTTTTTGAACAAATCACAGTATTGTTTGTTTTCCCTGGTTTTTTCCCTGTAAAATTATATTTGATTATATGAAATATTCTAGTCACTGTGCTAAAGGGAACTCTTTAAAGTCATTTGCCAAGGATATCAAGTGATATAAACTTGACTTACATTTCAGAATAATGACAGGATAACAAACCACTTGAGTTTTAATTTCCAGTTAATAGTGTAGGGTTATGACTATTAAGACAATTTATCAGGCACTTAATAGAAACAGTAAATGTTACTGTTGGAAGAAAACATAATGTTAATTTAAATGCTCTATAATTGAAAGGGTAAGGCATGTGGAATGAAGAGATTTAAATGAAGCTCTGGCTTCAGCCCCATTTTAATTGGGTGTCTGTGGAGAAGCCATTTAATGATGGTTAAATCATTAGCAGAAAGTTACAATAATTTCAGGTCTACCCAGCTCCCAGAGGTGTTTATAGGATCAAATCAAGTGCTCTGAGTAAATAAGTTTAGGTAAAACCCTGAACATATAAGGACCCTGCATCTTACATAGATTGAGAGCAAATATATAATTAGTGGCATGTCTGTTGATTCCCAAACTAGAGTGCTTATGAAAAGCACTGTCATGGTCAAGAGAATCAAGAAGATGTCACCAATTATCTATTAATCCTTTCATGATACAAGTATACAAAATAGAAATATTGGCTTAGTCAAATTATCTAAGAGTGACTCCAAGTATAGACCCTGGACCAGCAACATCAGCATACTCTAGGGTCTTGCTAGAAATGCAATTCTTGGGCCCCAGCCCAAACCTACTGAATCGGAAACTCTGCATATATGACCAGAAATTTGTATTTCTAATTTGCAGGTATTTTAATTCCTGCAGATGCTTCTGATGTAACTTAAGGGTTGAGAACTACATCCACTTTTGATAATTGTTTAATGTCTCTAGTGTGGAAAGAGATGGCAGAGAGTTCACTTAGGTAACTTTGCCCATAACAAAAGGTACATAACCCTGAAGGGTTTGATCACTTCTTAACTCTCAGCCTCATCTCACTAAGAGCCCCCCTTGGTTTCAGAGGCTCTCTCACACTGTCTTTCTTTCAGTTCCTTGCATGTCATATGGCCTCAAGGCCTTTACGGGAATATTTTTCTCCTTGCTCTTAAACTTTCTTCTTTTTTTCCTAAATACACTTCAACTCTTAATTCAAGCATTGTTTTATCATAAAAATCTTTTCTAATCCCCGTGTGTCAAGGGCAGGACCAGGTGAAGGTAATTGAATTATGGGGTGATTCTCCCATGCTGTTCTCAGAATAGTGTGTGAGTTCTCATGAGATCTGATGATATTATAAGGGGCTCTTTCCCCTTCACTGGGCACTTCTCTCTCCTGTGTCCTTTTAAAGAAGGATATGTTAGCTTCCCTTTCCACCATGATTGTAAGTTTCCTAAGGCGCCCCCAACTATGTGGAACTGTGAGCCAATAAAACCTCTTTTCTTTATAAATTACCCAATCTTGGGAAGTTCTTTATAGCAGTGTGAGAATGGACTAATACAGGCTCTGATTACATGCAGTATGCATTCTTGTAGGTGGAGAACACATCTATCAGATAATAACAAAACCATATCTTTATAAACTGTGATAAGTACTAAAAGGAAAAATAGTGTCATAAGAGTTATAGTGAGGTATGACCTACAGTAAAATGATTTAATTGTATGTCTATGGGGACAACATTTTGACCATGATTCATCTCTAAACATCTCTGTAAAGATTGAGCACACACTGGAATACTACTCAGCTCTTTAAAGAAGGAATTTTGTCATTTGCAACAATATGGATGGGATTGGAGAAAATTATACTAAAGCGAAATAACCCAGGCACAGAAAGACAAATACCACATGCTCTCACTTATTTTTGTGATTGAAAACTATAAATCAAACCTGAAGAAGTAGACAGTAGAATAGTGGTTATCAGAGGCTGCGCTTAGAGGAGTAGAAGGTGATGGGAAGATGATAGTATAAGAAAACAAAGTCTCAATTAGGCAATAAGAATAACAGGATTTTTTCCTTTTAGATATATTGCATGGCATGGTAAATACAGAAAATAACATCTATTTCAAAATTGTTGAGAAAAAAGTTGACTGTTTTCACTACAAAAAGTATTTGAGGTGATGGAAATGTTAATAAGCTTGATTAATTATTCCCACATTGTATTCATAAATTTTAACGTAGCTGACCCCATAAAAATGTAAAATTATAATTATTGGCTTACAATTAATAAACTTTTTTTAAACATTGAAGGCAGACCATGAAAGAGGATTGTATAGCATTCAATAACTCTTAAAAAGTTAGGGGACATGAATGACTCTATCTTTGTGTATATCATATGTATATATTTCCCCTGGTATTTATCTTCAGTGCTTCAAAGTTTGGGGAAAAGCTGAAGTGTTTACAAATTTACCAGCGCTTCAAGACAGACGATTATTAAAAGCCCCTTTTATCATTTGTATATCATCATAATATACAAAAAACCTCCACTGCTCTTTCCCTGCGGAGTAGTAAGTATTGCATTAACAGGAATAATGGAGAAATTCAGTATAGACAAAATATATGCGTACTTAACTACACTAAGTGTTATCTTCACTTAATTAAAATTTGCATTAAAACTGTAACATAAAGTCAATTATCTGGATGTCTGGACTAAACTATTTCAGGATACTTATAAACATTTAGATGACTGAACAACTAAATGTTTATTTTAGACATTTACTCTTATAACACCTTTTTATAGAATTTAGAATTTCAATTCTTTTTTTTTCTATGGTATTTTTCTGTTTTTAAATTTTTATTTTTTTTATTGTACTTTAGATTCTGGGGTACATGTGCAGATCATGCAAGATTGTTGCATAGGTAAATTCATGGCAAGGTGGTTTGCTGCCACGATCCCCCCATCACCTATACCTGACATTTCTCCTCACATTATCCCTTCCCATCCTCCCTCCCACTGTCCCTCCTGTAGCCCCCCTATGGACCCCAGTGTATGGTGCTCCCCTCTCTGTGTCCATGTGTGCTCATTGTTCCACACTGGCCTATCAGTGAGAACATGCAGTGTTTGATTTTCTGTTCTTGTGTCAGTTTGCTGAGAGTGATGGTTTCTAGGTTTATCCATGTCCCTACAAAGGAAGGAGAACTACAAACCACTGATCAAGGAAATTAGAGAAGACAAAAACAGGTGGAAAAAATATTCCATGCTCATGGTTAGGAAGAATCAGCGTTGTAAAAATGGCCATACTGCCCAAAGTAAATTATGGATTCAACACTATCCCCATCAAACTGCCAATGACCTTCTTCACAGAACTGGAAAAAAACCACTTTAAACTTCATGTGGAACCAAAAAATAGCCCACATAGCCAAAATAATCCTAAGCAAAAAGAACAAATCTGGAAGCATCCTGCTACCTGACTTCAAACTATGCTACAAGGATACAGTAAGCAAAACAGCATGGTACTGGTACCAAAACAGAGACATAGACCAATGGAACAGAACAGAGGCCTCAGAAGCAACACCACACATCTACGACTATCTAATTTTTGACAAACCAGACAAAAACAAGCATTGGGGAAAGGATCCCCTGTTTAATAAATGGTGTTGGGAAAATTGGCTAGCAATGTACAGAAAACTGAAACTGGACCCTTTCCTGACACCTTAGACTAAAATTAACTCCAGATGGATTAAGGACTTAACTATAAGAATTTCAATTCTTTGTCAAATAATAACTTCATATATGCTTTTTTTTTGAGAGAGAGTCTTGCTCCATCACCGGGCTGGAGTGTGGTGGCATGATCTCAGCTCGCCGCAATCTCTGACACCTGGTTTCAAGTGATTCTCCTGCCTCAGCCTCCTGAGTAGCTAGGATTACAGGAATGTGCCACCATGCCTGGATGATGTTTTTGTATTTTTAGTAGAGACAGGGTTTCATCATGTTGGCCAGGCTGGTCTTGAACTCCTAACCTCAGCTGATTAATCCACCAGCCTCAGTCTCCCAAAGTGCTGGAATTATAGGTGTAAGCCACTGTGCCTGGCCCATATATGCTTTTTAAATTTCATTTACCCACAGGACTACACAGGTTAAGGTACTGACGCTAAAAATCATAACCCTAGTGAGAGTTGTCATGGAGAGTCTAAGAAAATATCTACCTGTAATATCTGAAGTATTTTACTTTATTCAGTAGCTTATGAGTGGATTTCTTATAGAGTTATCTCTTGGTATCCATGGGGTATTGGTTCCAGCACCTCCCACAGATACAAAAATCCAAGGATGCTTAAGTTTCTTATATAATATGACAAGGTGTTTGCATCCAACCTACACACATCCCCTCGTACACTTTAAATCATCTCTAGATTACTTATCATACTTAACACAGTTGCTGTGTAAAGTTGTTATATTGTATTTTTAAAATTTGTATTCTTTTTGCTATATTTTACTTTGTATTTTTTTCCAAATATTTTCTATCCATGATGGTTAAAGTCACAGATGCAGAGCCCGCAGATGTGGAGTGTTAAATATGCTCCTTAAGTTTTAAAATCTGAATTGCACACATACACACACAAATTGATATCTACTTGTTGCTTTGTGTGCAGGAACACTTTATTATTCACTTTTTTTAAAGTTCACAATTGAAGTATAGTGCTGAGTGCTTAACTACTTAATAAGAAGTGTCCGACTCATGACTTAGTGTGTTTATTCAGCAAACGTTCATCCAAGTCTAAATCTCAACTACATTTCAATAACTCACAAGTACCTGTTTTCACCCAGGCTACTTCCATGAATGAATTCAACACTCATATCTACAATTGTACATTGAATAGCAATAATGTAAGTATTGTACAGAATACCAACTGTAATGTGTGTTAAACCAAATTTATACTTTCCCTCTGAAATTGTCTCATTCTCCTGCCTTCTCCACTGCAGTAGACTAAACGCCTAGTTTTCCATGCCAAGACCCCAAGGACATGTTTTATCCTTTCCTATATATATGAGGCTTCTTCACCTTACCACATTTGTTAATTTGATCATTTTGTTGTTTCTCAATCATATTTCATAGTTTTACTCCAGTTTTCATAGTTTTACTCCAATTGTCCAGTTTTAAGTCATTTTCTATCATTTCTCACTTAAATTTTCTGAAATTGGTATTTAGTTGCAATTTCTGTTGCCAGTCTTGCACCCTGAGGCCCTTATTGCTGCCTGTTACTGATTGATTAAAAGACACATTTAACCACATTATTCTCTTATAAATGTTACTCATTGCCTTTAAACTTTTCATTACTGCCTTTCTATACTCCTCTCCATTCTTTCCTTATGTACCCTAAACTGCAGTTATCTTCAACAACTGTAGTTCTTGGTATATGCCCTGTGCCCCCATCCACATGTGCCTTTGCTTAAGCTCTGCCTTCTCTACCCTCCTTTTCCAGCCTTCATATAATTACATTTACTGCTTCAGTATTTTTATTTTCCTTAAGAATCATCTCAAATATAATCTCCTCTAATATCAGTTTCCTAATCTTCCAAGGACATGTTATATCCTTTCCTATATAAGAACACTCACCGAATACTTGTATTTTCTGGATTGACACTTGTCAATTTAGTATCTGAAGGATTTCTACTTTTAATGAGTTTCATCATTGCAAGAGACAAGTCAGGAATTTATTTTCCAGAATCTCCTCCTCTTAATGGTTCTGGCTTTGAGTTGTTCCAATAAGAGACACTCTGGAAATTTAGAAGGTAGAAGAGAAGGAATAGCCGTTATTCTCTTAGAATAGGTGTAGTTTGATGTGTGAGGCAGACAGAAGGTTCAGTGGCTTCCCAATGAGCTTCTGAGAACCACTCACTTTGCTTCTGCAAACAGAATGTTGATAATTTCTCAGAGAGTTCTGAGAATTTAGCAGCTCTGCTGTGAACTTTTGAGAATGACCTGCTTCAGTGCTTCAAGGTGAGGTCTTTAGTGACGTTTATATAATTTCCCTTTGATGGCTTGATTCTGTGTCAGCTAATCTGAAATTGTGTTTCACAGAATTTTCTCCCCTATTTGGTTCTGGGAGGAGATTGACCTCAAGAGTAATTCATGGAGATTTGTAGTTAAAAGTGAAGCAGCTTCCACAGGAATGCATACTACATCAGTGTTGGTTTACGCTCTGTTTAAACTTGTATTGTGATGGATCCTCCTTTCTACTTTGTGGGAATGAAGCAGAAGCACAGTCTATACCTCTTATATCTTCAGCATCTCCTTCTTTAGCTTTTCTGACTCCTGAGACAAATGCGCATATAGGTGACTGCCTTTGATTTCAGGTTGTTCATATCACAGAAGGTGATGTTAGACATCATGAGATACTCAAATATGTTTCTGCTCATTCTCATAAGTTAGTTTGTCATTATGGATTTCAATTTGTCCTTTCTTTTTTCCACTCTGCATTTACCTTTCCTTCTTGACTGTCTGCCCTTCTGACTTCAGGTTAGCACCTGACAGAGAAACAATAGTTAGACATAAACTAGTTAACCAACTTCCACATTGTATAATGTCAAAATCCTATAATAGGGAAATTAAATTCCATAACATTCCTAGTGATTCTGCTTCTTTGACCAAACCCTAAATCATGAATTCCAATATTCAAGGGAGATGTTTTTCACCTCAATCCTCTCAGCTCTTCCAACAGTCATATATGCCCAGAATTCCCTTATAAAAACTTTTATATCTTGAATCCATGGAATGACTGTCTTTTGACTTTTTTTCTCTAAGCAGGATTAACACATTAGGTTTGTGAATGTATAATTTAGTGGATCCTTGAGCCTTGATGAGATTAGAATTTTGGTCACATGCAATTCAAAAGGACCTGACTAATCCAACTACTTTCTGGTTACATTCCCATGTTGTCTAAATTGGAGCTAAAACTTGTTTACATTTATATTTTTAGTGTCTAATGTAATGTAGTAAATGTGCTTTAAAAATGAAATAACAAACTAATAGCCTATAAATAACATAAACCAATTGCTCACCTATAATGAATAGAGAAAATTTTTTAAAAATCAAAACTCTTCCTGCTCACCAAAAAAGAAAAAACACACACACACACACACACAAACATTAGATGCTGAGGAGAACAACTCCACAGATCGGAGAGGGCACAGTAATTTCAGTGAGATTAAACATATACGGTCAGGTGAGAAATGTTTTATGGCACCTGTTAAACCCGCTACAAGAGGAGATTACAGAATTGAGTTTGGTTAAAAGTAAAAAAAAAAAAAAAAAAATTACAAATTATATGAAAATAGAATTGTGCTATCCAAATTTGGCAAACCTCCAATGAATAACTAGCTTAACCTATGTCCATGTGGGATTCTAGTGTTCATTTTATTGAATTTTAAAGATGAAGTAAAAATCAATAGAGGTAGAATCTGGTAGATTATAAATAAAGAGAAACAACTCTAATGCACTAGTAGGTAGTGTAGAGGTTAAGTGAAAAAATATTGGGCTGACACAGGAGATTTACAAAGAATACACCCAAGTCCATCTTAAATGTGTATGTCTAATTCATTTCTATTTGGACCCAAATCCCTCTTCAGAAGTCAGTCATTTCCCCTCTTCCATTCTCTTCATTTCATTGGTCCTGCAGCTCTAGTTTCCCTATGCTGACCACAGCTATTCACAGATACTCAGGCTAAGCCTGTCATATCCAGCATTCCAAACACTAGTTATTATAAAGCAGCACGGTGAGTAAAAATGGAGCAGGCTTATCTGTCAGGGTTCCCCCCGTAAGCTGGTTATCAAATTAATTAGCAAAGCAAGTATTTACCGCAAAGCATTACATATATTGCTGTTTCTGTTAAACTGCATGAATAATGAAAAGAATAGGATATAATTGGAATATACTCTACTTGGGTCAATAAACTGCATCAATTTTAGTCCATTATCAACCCATAATTTTGATCGGATAGATCAAATGAATGAAGATTAATGCTCTTCTCTGATCTTCAGCTGTATAATAGCTATTTTATGTGCCTGTGTATAGTACCCATTTCCAAAGATCATAGCACATGCACATATACAAATCAAACATATGTGACATTTTCTTCTCTTGTTAATATACATGTTAATTAATATGAAAAGGGGAAACAACTCATCTCATACCCAATAGTTATTTGTGTATATGTTATATAAATGATTAAATTAAAAATAATCCACTCAATTCCCAAAATTATGAATTTTTTCCAAGAACTTACAATTGTTAGTATTTTATGTATAAAACAAAACAGCTACAATAAAGAAAAAACATTTAAGCAAGTGTGCTATTTCCTTAGGAACCATTTAGTTGTAAATATTCCCCTAAAGTTTATAGCCATTTATCTGCTACCACAGCAGCCTGAAAACCAAGTGAGAATTTTCAATATTCTGTCCTTATTTTTGCATCCTGAAGGGAATATATGCAAATCTAACTGAATTTTTCTGACTCCACTGAACTGAGTGCGTAAAAACATATAATTTATGTGTGTGTATTTTCTTAGATGTCTACATAAAATCCCATGAGAAAGTTTCAATAAGCTTAATTGTAGCAAACCTTTTTTCCTTAGACTTCAGGAATTTAAAATACATGAGACTTTACAAGTTAAACTTTAACAATAATCTCTATTTCATTCCCTATAATATATTCACTAAACTTCATGTTTAGTAACCCTACTTTTTCTCCCCAGCATACACATAGTTTTGTTGATTTTTAAACCAATTCTCTTGGAAGAAGGTGCTCATTTTAGCTTTCATTGTGGAACTACTTTGTCTTATAAAGCGTTGTAGTTATTGTTCTCAAGCCATTCTCAGCCATGTGACAATGTTACAGTTTATTTTTTTCTTTTATCTTGATATGATGAAATCACCATTTTGTCACTGGATGCTCTGCCATTTCAACAGAGCTTGATGGCATAAATGAACAAACTCTCAATCATTTATTATTTAACATTCTAAAGTTTTAAGCTTGCTAAATTTTAAAGCAAATTTGGCAGAGACTTCTAGCACAAGCTCATGAATTTGGCTCATGAAAGCCAATCAACTTTGTGTTTTTTGGTTTTTTTTTTT
>NW_016107410.1:713169-725396 GCF_001604975.1 Cebus imitator
CAGCCTCCTGAGTAGCTGGGATTACAGGCACGCGCCACCATGCCCAGCCAATTTTTTGTATTTTTAGTAGAGACGGGGTTTCACTGTGTTGACCAGGATGGTCTCGATCTCTTGACCTCGTGATCCACCCACCTCGGCCTCCCACAGTGCTGGGATTACAGGCTTGAGCCACCGCGCCCGGCTGTTTTTTTGGTTTTTATTTTTTGAGACAGAGTCTCACTTGGCCCAGGCTGGAGTGCAGTGACATGATCTCGGCTCTCTGCAACCTCTGCCTCATGGGTTTAAGCAATCCCCTGCCTCAGCCTCCTGAGTAGCTGAGATTATAGGAGACCGCCACCACATCTGGCTAATTTCATATTTTTAGCACAGAAGGGATTTCACCACCTTGGCCAGGCTGGTCTTGAACTGACATTGTGATCCATATGCCTCAGCCTCCCAAAGTGCTGGGATTACAAACTTGAGCCACTGCACCCAGCCAACTTTGTTTATAGATGGGAAAATGGCATCTAGCACCATAAGTCTATCACACTGTCAGTTTCCTTAAAACACTCCTACTGTATTTTTCCTTTTCCTTCTCCTAAACCAAATACCTTTTTAGTTCTATTTTTGGTTTACTGATAGTATATTCTCATAGCCCTATTCAACACCCTTAATTTCTCACCCAGGGTTTATGCTTATGCTATTCTTCAGGCCCCTCTATATTAGAATATATTTTATTCCCCTCTTCTTAAAGTTCACGTATCTTTCAATACTTAGGTTCAAACTTATTTGCCTTAAAAATGTGGCTCTGCTAGAAAGAAACATACAAGTCTTGTTACCTTAGAAAAGAGAAAAAAATAAATATTCCCATTAGTTAAACTGATGAATGCACACTTTCTTCCATATTTGGCTACTACAAAGTATATAGGACTATAGCTAATGATTGCAAGGAGTTTGCAATAGGTGCTGTTTATATGGTTGCTGGCAACTGAGATTTGTCTTTTTACTCAATTATATTGATTTCTTCTTGGATTGTCTTTTTATGTACAACATTGTACGGGTAGTTGAAACTGGTTTTTAAATTATTATTTTCACTGGCATTTTATTTAAACAGTAACATAATCAATTACCTGCTTTCTTCCAGGAAACTGAATGCAACATAATCAAAGATAGCTAGACCTATACATATGGAACATATTGACCTAGCCTGTATATTTTTAAAGCATATTATATAATGATTTTTATGCCTTTTTCTACATCTTTTAAACATAGAACAAGAATATAGATTTAGCAACCATATAAAGGATGAGTTATATTAAATTTATGTGTGAATATTGTGCTGTTAAATGTCACTTAAATTGTAAAATGCGAAGTTAAAATTAAAAAGGAAATAAAGATCTTAGGTGTTGTGAGTGTGGAAATCTTTATCAAATTCTTCCTCTTTTTTTTTTTAAATACTAAGAATAATACCTCCACAAAGAAGATACTCCTGTACAATAATTTCACATCACTTCTATCTGTTATTGCTTATTTTACCCTTAAAGTCTGAAATGAGTTACAGCTGTTGGATTAATAATGATGGGGAGTGATGAATTCTGTTCCCTTATTCCTTTAGTTTTTCATCATAGCATAAGCTACCTTTATCAGTATTTTTACTTCAATATTCTTGTCTTTTCCGTAAATAATCTTTTTCTGTTCATGTTGTACACTTTTGTCCTTTCTATGCTTTCATTTCTAATCTTAATCAAATGTTTCTTTCTCTCTTATTTTCTTTATTCATCTTCTTTCCCTTTTTCATAGTACATAGAAAAATAAGTGGGCTGCGAGTCTCATGTTAATAAATGAGTGAAAGATTTGGGATGGTAATTAATAAAATTAAAGGAGAAATACAGTCATGTGGGTTGCTGTGAGTCACTTCTAGTGAAACACGTGTTATATATAATGTGTATGAGTATATGTTATATATAATGTGTATATTTGTGTATGTTATATAAAATGTGTCAATGTGTATATGTTATCTATAACATATGAAGTCTCCTGTGGGGAGATACACAGACACACACACACACACACACACATATCACACACACATATATATATATATATATATATATATATATATATATCTGACATTTTATCTAAACAATGTTTATACACACACACACACACACACACACACACACACACACATATATGTGGGGGCTGAGAGAGAAGGGGGGTTGGATCTCCCCACAGGAGAGTATACTTCTTCAAACAATAATAACATTAAACAATAGTGTGTGAACAGTTCTTATGGTAAGAAAATCTATAGAGAAAAGAAGAAAAAAGCAGTCAACATTTGTTGTATCTTTTATTTATCAGGTACTTCGTAAGAAACTAGAGGATACAGATATATACAATGATATACAATGTAAGATTCTACAACTCAAAATCTATGCTTTTATTCTGTCACCAATACTGTATCTACACAACATCACTCTAATAACCCTAGGTATCTTCTTTCTCGGCTTCTCTCTATATATATTGATCTCTCTCTTTCCAGCTCTCTCTCAATATACATCTTGACTTTATTGTATTTACATACACACACACACACACACACACACTCACATTAATCATAAATTCTCTTAAACTTTTGCTAACACAACTCTAACTCATTTTGATTCGTAATAATCCTCTTTCTCATTTTTCCTCTTCAGCTAAGTAAATAAGCTTGTCATTCTCTTATCTACGTTTGTCTCTATGTGATTTGGTTCCTATTTCCTATTATCTGTTAATAAACTTTGTAATATCAGTTATGCTTGCTTTCTTCTTAATATTTAGCATTTCTTAAAAAACATATAAAAACTACCATAAAAACATCATGCTATCTTATATTAAATTTTTTTAAAGTCTAAATTTCCCTCTACCTCATATTCTTCTAAAATTCTGTCTTTCAGAGCCAAACAATTATGAAGGTTCTTAATGCCTGCCATCCCTACTTTCTCATTTAAAAGACTCTCCTCAGTCCACTCCTGTCTGGCTTTTCCCAGATGTCTCATTCTATGTCTGCCCTATGTCTCTGATAGGAATATTTCCAATTCAGAACTCATGCCTTCACTGTCCTTGAAGCCAATGGTTATTTTTTATCTCCCATAGGACTTCTACCCTAAATCTGTTCTTTGAGATTCAGAAGCATAATCTCAAAGGCTTACTTGATATTTTCTTTTAAATATCTAAGTCAACTCTTTAATATTGTGTCCAGAAAGAAACTCACAATCTTCCTGCTCCAAATCTTCCTGCCCCCAAAAAAGATACAAATGAATGAGCTTCGGTATTGAAGGAATGGACAGTCCAGTGTTGGAAACCAACAAGAAATTAAATACCAAATTACTATGTAATATGTACTATTATAATGATGATCATGATGAAAAGTATATACATAATTCAAAAGAAAAGAATGCCAAACCTATAATCAAACTAAGATAACAATGTCATACAATTTTATACTTAGAAGGTTGGCAAAAATTCAGAAGTATGACTATATCAATCATTAAGTGTTGCAAAAATTTAGAGGAAAATACCAAAACCGGATACTTAATAAATGCTATAACAATAGGAATTTTAGGACCTCCTGACCAGATAAGATAGCACTTTAACTGAGTTTTGATTAATAAGCAGGTCTAATAGACATGATTAAGAAGGGAGAATAAATATTATTGGGAAAGACAGACGGATAAAAAAGGAATACATAGGAGTGTTCAGAAAAATTGAAAGTGGAAGAGCGTAAAGAAGAAAAACCACAAAGGCATAAAGAAATAATTTAATGTCAGCTCAGCTCAAGAAATTGGAGAGGAATTATTTCATTTGACATTACATTGCATATAATCTGAGTTAGAAATATAACACAAATGTATTCAACTTGAGTCCACAATACTTCAAACTTAGTTCGTGATTGTTGTTTGCTCATTTTGTCAGATAGTACATTCAGGAGATCCATACTGTAAGTGATTTTTATAATATTTTTATAAGTCCAAAGTTTATATCTTTAATTTTTTATCATTTGAATTATGGCAGGCTTCTGACCAAATTGGCCTGAAAGGAAAACCTTGAAAAAAAGTCACAGAAGCATTTTTACTTGCGATTTAATTCACAGTTTATGATTTTTTTTCTATTTTCTAATTCACACCAGCTTTTTTTTTTCTTTAAATATCTGAAGGTAGGAAGTAAGAAACAATAAAAATGAGACATGGTTGGCCATTGGTTAGTAGCTGTTGAAGTTAAGTGATATGTGCATCCAAGTTCATTATCCTATTCTGTCTACTATTACGTATGTTTCAAATTCACAATAAAATGTCAAAAAATAGACATCTCAGGCTCAGCAGACAGCCAGCTAAAGTTGAATTCTAGCTCTTTCATCTCAGCTCTTTCAACGTGTGGCTCTTTCATTTGTGCTTCCCAAATCTCTTAATGCAGTTGTATAATTGAAGTTTCACTTCCAGAAGGCAAGTCAGGAATTGCCATTACTGGTTCCTTAGGTCTACCACAAGAACCCTCTTGTGTTGGCACTGTTGACATTGGCAAATTTATCAGACTTCTGAGTGTGGTCCTCAGACTTGAAGGTTTAGAAATCTAGTCTTGTTTTTCCTTGTAAAAGTGATATATCTTTCAGGGAAAAAGTTATGTTACACAAGACACATATTCTCCCCTTGTAGGTGGCTTTAAGTTAAAAGCCAAATCATTATTATTGTTATTATTTTTAAACATATATAGAGTTGTGTCAGACACTCTTCTAAGCACTTTGTAAATATTACCCATTTTGTCCTTGTAACAATATCTTTACAGATGAGGAATAGCGACAACAGACATGTCAGATTACTTTCCAAAATTCATACAGCTCAGAATACCAGGGCTTGGATTTGAATCCAGCCAATCTGGATTTAAATCTGTGCTCTTAACCATGTAACATTTGGTATTCATCAAGAAAGAACTAAATGAGTCAACATAATTACAATAAGAGTTCTTGAACTCTTGTTGAAGATTCACAGAATCATAATACTCAAAATTAAACAGCAGTAGGTTCTAGCTCCTCTTCAAAAGGTGAGGTGAATGCTTCTAAAAGAAAAGTCTCTGATATTTGGTTTTCTATTTCTCAGAAGCTGCCTAACTCTTACTGTGATCAATGTAATATGACAAGATACTTCAGAATCTTCATTCTAAATTTTCTCTGGCTGAAGGGCCATTTTAATTTTTGATGACAGATTTTTGTAGCTTTTATCTGTTTGTATTTTATAGTAAATTTCAAGTTACTATAATTCCTAAATTCATTCTTTATTGTTGTTTTATTCCATTTCTTTTTTTTTTTTAACTGTACTTTAGGTTCAGGGGTACATGTGCAGATCATGCAGGATTGCTGCATAGGTACGCGCATGGCAATGTGATTTGCTGCCTCCATCCCCCTGTCACCTACATCTGGCATTTCTCCACATGTTGTCCCTCCCGGCCTCCCCACCCGCACTGCTGTTCCTCCCTCGCCCCGCCCCCAACAGACCCCAGTGTGTGATGCTTCCCTCCCTGTGTCCGTGTGTTCTCATTGTTCCACACTCGCCTATAAGTGAGAACACGTGGTGTTTGATAATTCCTAATTTCAACTAAAAGCACTGAGGTCGGAAGAAGCTAAATAACTCACTTTGTGGCAAAGCTGGGAGAGCTAATGACTCGATTCCTAATGGAGAGCAATTTACATATTATTTCAACAGTCCTAAATTAAACAGCATGTCAACATCAAATAAGGCGGTATAGGAGAAGATTTTAGAGATACCACACTTTGCCACCTTTTAAACTTATACCAATATGTTTTTCCCCCCATGAGTATTGAACAAAGAATCATTTTCTAATTCCATTTTGTTTATGTAAGTCATGACCGTGATTGAATTCTATTTTAATAAATAGAATTTTGAAAGACTGTCCTTTTCTCAGTGTGTATTCTTGATGTCTTTGTTGAAAATCACTTGGCTGTTAATACTTGGATTTATTTCTGACTTCTCTATTCTGTTACATTAATTGATATTCCTATTTTTATACAGGTAACATGCTGTTTTGGTTGCTATCGTTTTGTAGAATATTTTGAATTGAGGCAGTGTGATGCCTCCAGGTTTGCTGTTAATGCCCAATTTTTTTTTATTTTTTATTTTTTTGGCCATCTTTTTCCTTTGCATATGAATTTTATAATATTTTTCTATTTCTATAAAAATATAATTGGCTAATTGGCAATTTGATGGGAATTGCAATGAATCTATACATTATTTTGAGTATTACAGACATTTTAACAATATTATTTTTTTAAATTTGTGAACACAGGATCTCTTTTTATTTACTTGTGTCCTCTTCAGTTACTTTCATTATTATTATTATTTTTATTTTTTGTGAGACAGAGTTTCGCTCTAGTTGCTCAGGCTGCAGTGCAATGGCGCAATCTTAGCTCACCGCAACCTCTGCCTCCTGGTTTCAAGTCAAGTGATTCTCCTGTCTCAATCTCCCAAGTAGCTGGGATTACAGGCATATGCCACCACTCCCGGCTAATTTTGTATTTTGAGTAGAGATGTAGTTTCTCCATGTTGGTCACGCTGGTCTCAAACTCCCGACCTCAGGTGATCTGCCCACCTTGGCCTCCCAAAGTGCTGGGGTTACAGGCATGAGCCACTGTGCCTGGCCCATTATGATTTTATAGTTTTCTTTGTAGGACCTGTTATGTTCTTGGTTAAGTTTATTCCTGGGTATATATTTTTTGTAGCTATTGTAAAGGAAATTGCTTTCTTGATTTCTTTTTTATATAATTCACTATTGGTGTATAGAAATACTACTGATTTTGTATGTTGGTTTTGTATATATGTTATATATATATATAACATGTTTCTATGTTTATATGTTCTGCAAGCTAACTAAATTTAACAGTTTTTTTTGCTGGAATTTTTAGGGTGTTCTATATGTACAATTATGTCATATAAAACAGAGACAACTTGACTTCCTCCTTTCCACTTTCCATGCACTTTTTTCTTTATTTTGCCAAATTACTCTGGTTAAAGCTTCTAGTACTGTGTTGAATAAAGGTAATGAAAGTGGGCATCCTTGTCCAGTTCTGGTTCTCAGAAAAAATTTTCAACTTTTACCCATTCAATGAGCTGTGGCTTGTCATATATAGCCTTTATTGTGCTGAGGTATGTCCATTCTTTACCTACGTTGTTCGGGGTTTTTATCATAAAGAGATACAAAATTTTATCAAATGATTTTTCACCATCCATTGAAATAATCATGTAATTTTGTACCTCAATTCTATTAGTGTAGTAAATGGTGTTGGGAAAACTGGATATCTACATGCAGAAAAATAAAACTAGATCCCCATTTCTTGTTATATAAAAAAAATCAACTTTAAATGTACTAACAACTTAAATGTAAGACAAAAAAGTATAAAACATTTTTTTTAAAATACAGAAGAAATTTTTCATGAATTAGAGTGGGTGAGGAATTTTTGAATATGACTCAAAACACAGACAACCAAGCAAAAATAAACAAATGGAATTACATCACACTGAAAAGCTTATGCACAGCAAAGGAAACAATAAAGTGAAGAGAAAACCTACAGAATGGTAGAAAGTATTTGCAAACTATGCCTCTGACAAGGAGCTAATGTCCAGAACATATAAGGAACACAACTCAATAGCATACAAACAATAATAACAACAACAAAAAAAAACGAATCCAATTTTTAAATGGACAGAAGACCCAAATTGACTTTTCTCAAAAGAAGACATACAAATAGCCAACAGGTATATGAAAAAATGTTCAACATTACTAATCATAGGAGAAATTAAATAAAAACTAAAATGAGATATCACCTAGCCCTCATTAGAATAGCTATTATCAAAAAGACAAAAAAAATGTAACAAATGCTGGTGAGGATGTGGAGAAAAGGGACTTTTATACATTGTTGGTGAGAATGTAAATTAGTGTAACAATTGTGGAAACCAGTATAGTTTATTCAGAAAATTAAACATAGAACTGCTGTGTGAACCAGCAATCCCATTACTGGGTATCTCTCCAAAAGAAAAGAAATAAATAGCATGTGGATGCCTATGGCAATTGCAAGCTGTTCACGAAAGCCAAGGTACAGAATCAACCTAAATGCCCATCTAATGAAGAATAGGTAAAGAAAATATGGCTATAAACATAATGGAATACCACTTAGTCATAAAACAGAATGAAATTCTGTCATTTGCATCAACGTGAATGAACCTGGGGAACATTATGTTAAGTGAAATAAGCCAGACACAGAAAGAGAAATACTATATGATCTCATTCATATGTGAAATCTGGAAAAAAAGTTGATTTCATGGAAGTAGAGGGTAGAATATTGGTTACCAGAGACTGGGGATAGAAGAAAGGGAATGGTTCGAGAAGTTGGTCAATAGGTACAAAGTTGCAGATAGTAAGAATACACTTTAGTGTTCTAGGATAACTATAGCAAATAACAATGTGCAATTTAAGATACCTGTAAAAGATTTTAAATGTTGCCGTTACAAAGAAATGTTAAAAGTGATGTATATGATGGTTACCCTGATTTAATCATTATACTGTACATACACTGAGACATTACATTGCACATCAGAAATATGTACAATTATGTGTCAACTATAAGTAAAACAACAAATTTAGAAATGAAATATCAGACCTCTAGGATTTGCTATTATTTTCCTTGATGAAAAAATACTTACCTTTGAATTTTCAACCACCGTCCAGGCATTGTTTGTAATGTCTTCTATTATATTTCTGCTTCGCTTCAGTCTGTATATATTTGTTCAAAATTCAGGAGGCTTTGAACCCAGTATTAATAATCTATAGGGGCAAGATAAATTAATTATTCTGAATAATTAATTTATTTTAATGAATCTAGTTTCTTAATATTACACAGAGATATTTGGCAACAACATTTTACTCGTTTGTTTTTAATAGTATTTTATTTTGCATTTACAAGAGTTTTGCTATAAATTAATTTTTTAGTCAACCCAAATGTTAAGAAAATAATCAGTTATGTAACTTCATTAACCAAGTCATCAGTCTGCTCAAATACAAACAAGTTGTTCTAATGCTCAATATTCTTTTATGTTAAAACTTTAAATTGTAGACTCATTATTCATACAATTTCCATCATTTCAGTAGTCATATTTGGTATTGCAGGTATTAAGGAGTAATATGTAATTTATGAGAGAGAGTGTGTATTAACTGCCACTCCATCATAAAGTATTCTGTCACTGTTGATTTAGTTCTATTGATAAATAAATTATGAGGAAAGGCATTATCCCTTTTTATATTTCATGTTGAAATTCAAATTGTTTTTTATTCTAACTAATTATCAACTGCAGTAGATATAAAAACAGAAACAGGACAACATATTCAGTATTTTTAAATTATTTTGAAGTCAAACGGTGGCTATAATCAGAAACTATATTTTAGTTGCATTTTTAAATAAAATATATGAACTTTTCTGAGTGACTTTCAGGAGATGCTAGCAAAATATTTTTCTCTGTTTATATTATAAAAGCTGTTATATTAGTATAGTCATATAGCATATATTAATACTAATAATTCTAGGTGTGGTTAATATTAGAATATAATTGAGACAAATGCAAAATCTATCATGTAAAACAGCAAACAAATTAGTTATTTGAATATTAATGATCAATAAAAATTATATCCTAAGCAATATTTTTACAAAAGTAGCAATAATTGATAAAAAACATATTCAAATTGGCACAAATAGCATAAAATATTTTTGAATCAGCAAAAACATGTTTATTTTACGTAGTTTACTCTGAGAAGTTGCTTATGAAATAATGCAAAAATGCATCTTTCTGTAGAAGTTTGAAAGGACACTCAGTAATTTGAGTGACCTATTCTTGTTATATTTCCCTTCACTATCTGCTGTCTTTCATTTTTATTTATTTACTTATTTTTGAGATAGTCTTGCTTGTAACCCAGGCTGGAGTGCAGTGGTGCTATCTTGGCTCACTGCAACCTCCACCTCCCTGGTTCAAGCAATTGATTCTCTTGCCTTAACCTCCCGAGAAGCTGTGATTGTAGGTGTGCACAACCATACTTAGCTAATTTTTGTATTTTTAGTAGAGATGGGGTTTCACTATGTAGGCCAGGTTGGTCTTGATCTCCTGACCTCAGGTGATCCACCCACCTCAGCCTCCCAAAGTGCTGGGATTACAGGTGTGAGCCACCATGCCCAGCTTTGTCTTTTAGTTGTAAACTTTAAGGTCAGCATGTTTCACAGTAATAAGAGAGACAGGGAAGATGCAAATTCTCATTATGAATACAAATGTAATTGTAGGACTGCATTCATCATGTTTCATCAAGTATCTTTGCCATCCTCAAAATCATTTGTATTCACTATACATTCTGCCTTGACTTATTACGTTTCTGCTCTATTATTGTAAGTGCCCCCACAAAAATATGGACTTACAGTTAATACCAGTAAAATATGTATTATTTAAAATATCCAAGTCATTTTCATCGTCAAAACCATGGAAATGTGAAAATATGTTTAGTTTCACATCTCACAAATAACTGTTATCATTATTCTTCCAAGTGGTGTATGTGTTTTGTGGGTTGGAGTAAAGTGGCTTTGTGTGTGTGAAGAGAAAGTTAAGTTTATTTGAGAACAGTTTTTTGTTGTTTGTTTGCTTTTTTTTAGCAAGAGTTTTATGTCGCCCAGGCCTGAGTTCAATGGCATGATCTCAGCTCACTGCAACCTCCACTTCCAGGGTTCAAGCAATTCTCCTGCCTCCACCTCCCAAGTGGCTGGGATTACAGGCACCTGCTACCACGCCCAGCTAATTTTTTGTATTTTTAGTCGAGATGGGGTTTCACCCTGGTGGCCAGGCTGATCTCGAACTTCTGACCTCAGTTGATCCACTCACCTCAGCCTCCAAAAGTTCTGGGATTATAGGCATGAGCCAACATGCCCAGCCTGAGAACAGTGTTTAACTGTACTCGCCTCTTAGTTTTATTGGTGGAAATGGATTTACAAATGCTTCAGACAATTGAAGAATAGAAGTAGATTTTCTACACTGATACTAGCCCATTTCAGTGGACAAAAAGGTGTTCACTAAGTCAATCAATGGAAGTGGGAAAAATAATTCTAACTTGTGAGGAATTCAGATGAAGCTAAATGACAGTGAAAATCCAATTGAATGTAGGAAGTGAAGGAATGAAAGGCAGTATACAATTAGGAGAGCCATAAATTTTCTAAACTTTAAAATAGAAACACTAAAATATTTCATCTATACTTGTCAGGCCATCAAGATTCATTCCTCTATGCCATGTAGCAATTTCTGTTTGGTAGATGTTTTTGGATGTTACTGTCCATCTGTTGAAGCATCTGTAATACTGACACCTAATTACCTTTTACCCCAAAAGTTATTCAAAGTAAATCTGTTATTTCAGTGATTTATAAGTACCATAACTAAGACAGCCTCGAATTCTTATGTATGTGTATATATGTTATATATACACATATATGGTATATGTATATAAAATATATAAAATGCAACTTTTTAGTTATAAAAATATAGAAATAATACTTATATAAATACTTGTTTTGGTAAACTTTTTCTATCCTTTGTTTTACATTCTGTTGCCTGGCTAAGATGGATTTCTCCCAAGCCTTTTGTTGCCAAGCATTTTACCTGCAACATCTTATATATGCCCAAACAGAATCCTGTCAATTACATGTTGTTATTCCATTTTACAGATAAGAGGTAATTGTCTGAATCCACACAGTGAACAAGTAGCAGAAACAGGATACTATTTCTGTCTTCTTTTAGAGTGTTGGGCTTAACACTCAGACATGTCTCTAATGAGAATTACAGACTCCACAGTATCCATTAGTGTTTATAATTTGAATCCCATGTGTCCTAAGCATGGCTGCCTCATTCCCATCACATAAGTAATGAAACTGCAGCCAAGAAACCTCTTTCTGCATTTGGTTGGAGATGTATGACAAGCACTGCAGAATTGTGCTTGAGACAAAAATAAACATATATTTTTGTATTTCACAAAATCAGCCTGTTCTCCTTAATCACTATCTTTTTATTCATTCGTTTCCATACACAAATGGAACAACCTAGCACCAAAATGTAGAATATAAATTGCAGAGATTTTTACTTTTTGTCTTCCATTCTTGTTACTCTATCAGAGAAAGCTAT
>NW_016107410.1:725440-755389 GCF_001604975.1 Cebus imitator
AAAAAAAAAAACGTACCTTTCCTCCCCCAAAAGTGTTTCTAAAAAAATAATTAAAACTTGCTATAATCAGAAACTATATTTTCTCATCATACAGTACAATTTGTACAAATACAAATCTGTAAGCATCATGTGAAATGCCCAATATTTTTTATATAAAGAAAGAAGTGGAAAATTATAGTTTACCAATTATTTTTAAGCTTGGATTTATATTTGAAGAGACTTTCATTAAAATAGCATATACTGTTTTTTGACCAACTGTAATGTGAGCATCCTTTGGAAGGATTGATAACTATTTTGGGGCTATGAAGCTAAATGAACACATGAGCCTTCCTTCCTCTTCCCAATATTACACATTTTGCCTCTGAGGCATGACTTTTTTGCCCTTCTTCATATAAATTAAATGTAAGTTGCTTTGCAAATAAGGTATTGTGGCTTATTTTTCACAAAAGTAAAATGACCTGTGTTATATCTGTTCAATGTATTCTATGGACAGTACCCTCCAATGGTCTCTCATTTGCATTGTGATAAAATCCACTGGATGATTTTAACATCTAGTGATATGACCAGATGTTTACTTTATCAAATATAGCACCTTCAGGATTTTTACAGATTCTTTTAATGATAACATTTTAATATTCAGATTTCAAGTTATGTATTGTTGTTCCACTGAAAATGTCTCAACTCTTTTCTGAGTCATGAGCCCATTATATATACTCACATAATACTATTTATTTTTCCTTATAAAACATTACATTATTTATAATTATTAATGTATTTTTTAGATTATTTGATTAATGCATTGATTAACTTAGTTTCACAAAGACAGAGACCTTGTCTAATTGTTTTCTCAATTGAATCTCTAAAGGTCTGCCCTGGAATATATTAAGTAGTTAATAAATAATGTATTTTAAAAGGCACACTGACAAGTGTGTGAATATAAAGAGAGATTCACCACAAAGTTAACATTAGACATCCTATGTAGTGTCAGAATAAATTATTTGATTTAATCTTAATTTTACATGTTTTCTAATATATATATTAATTTTATAATTGCAGTATTTTAAAAGCAAAACAGTATAAATATTTCTATCAATTAGCACCACAAAGACAAAATTCTAATTAGAATCTCTTGGTTTGGATATCACTTCTGTTATTCTTGTTTTTAAGATACAATTTTGTTCCCTTGGAACGTGTCCCATCTATAAATTGATGTTTTTTAATCAAAATTTTTTTCTTATCTTGAAAACAAGACGTTTATAATTTGTCTTCGGTATTGATGACTTGATTATAGTTCTTTCATAAAAGCTGCAGCAATCCATTTGTGTCGATTTATTTAGGACCTATATGTTATTCAAGTTGGTTCTATAGCCATAAAGGTGGTAAAGATGGGTTTCTTGCCATAGGCATTTAGAAAATAATTATAAAAGACACATTGGAGTAACTGCTTATAGAGTAATTCTTGATGTGATTCGAAGCCTGAGGCAAAAGTTGTGAGCTATTGTAGTGAGTATGTAAGGTAAGGGATTAATCTAATCAGCTTCCAGAAAGATTTAAAATTGAGCAGAGCCTTGGAGGAAGAGTAACCACTCCTCAAGAGTAAAGCGAGAGAAGAATGGATTCCTGGCAAAGGAAACAGCACAGGCAGTGAAGTGGAGACATGAAAGTGAATGCTGTCTTTAGGGAGTAGCACCAAGGAGGGCATGGCGTGTCTATATGGTACTCAGGGGAAGTGTTAGGAGACAAAACTATGAAGAGAATTAGGAGCCAGATAAGCAAATCTTATGCCTTCTGAGAAACTTGGCTTGCTTGATAAACAAGACATTTTACTGTGGTAGAAAGCAGAATGGATTCTAAATACTGAAACCATGAACTTCTCTAGATGGTTACCTCAAGAATATAATGGAATTATAAAGATAAAGAATAAAGTCATTTGCTTTCTAGCCCATTATTCTCTCTCTGAGTCATTAATTTTAATGTAAAAACAAAAATTTACTAGTAAAAGATGCTTTAGTAGCAATGATCATATGAATAGATATTTTCCACATCATTCCTTTTGGAAAAACAGATGGCTTTTAATTCCCCCTTTTTAATAATATATGTTCATATTAATGCATGTTAGCCTATGTTTTCTCCTAGAAAATAAATTTGGATATTTATTAAATGAACTTTCTAATAAAAATTTCAGATATGATGGGTAATATTTTACTACTTTTCAGTTTCTTATTTTTGAGCACTTATTAGAGAGCCTTTGAAATCAGATAAAGGAGCCCATATTCTATACTGTCTGTATAATGTTCATTACTGTGAATTTCCCTCAGTCTCTATTACCACCTGAGTAAAGTGGCAATAATAATATCTGGCTGGCAACATTAAATATTGCTTCAGTAAATATATTTCATGAGTCATCAGTCTTATCCTCATGATGAAACTTTATGCATTCCTTGCCGACAAAGAGTTGAGGTGTAGACTAGGTCTCTGGAGTGAGCAGGCTCTAGGTTACTGAGAAACTGAACCATACCCTTGAAACACCATTTTCTCCATCAGTATTTATTTGATTTGCATAAGTTCAGAACACCTTTAGGGGAAAGAAAACAAATATTGCCTTGAATTATTTTATTTTTATATTACTTGAACATACAAATGTAAACTTCTCATTATAAAAACCTTCATAAGACTAAAAGTTCAAGTAAAATCCTTAAATTTTTAATCACTAAGAATAATTCAATATAACTTATGGTGCTGAAATTTCTGCCTAAAAGGAGCTCAATAAAGTATTTTATAAATGCATGCAAAAACATCAACCTGACTGCTGATAGTCAAATTTTGTTGTGTTTGGCATTCCAGTACAATCATTGGCCACCAATTTACAGTTAAATTTTTCCACTATTTTCCTCTCTATGATCCTATAGTTTAATACTTTTGTGATGTTCTTGTTATATTGTTTTCCATTAAACCAACTTAAGTATATTATGTCTACATTAAATCTGCCTCTGTTTATTTTTATTAGTCAGTGATAACACTTTCATCCATCAATAAAACCTGAAATTTAACTGTAAATACCAATATTGGAAATTACCCAAAAATGGTTTTCAATATAGTTTATAGCCAAGTGATTGCATTATGCTTTTATTAATATTCCATTTTAGTATAACAGTATACAATTAAACGTATGGATTAGTCATGGACACTAAAAATACCTTAGATAGTCATTAAGGTTTCAGAGAAATTCAGTGTAAGAAAGAGTGGCCTAAAATAAATAAGATAATATGATGCTTAGGAGAGAAAGGAATTTTAAGCAATATTTGATAGCTTCAAATAGTATTTGATTGTTAATAGCACCTTCATATTTTTAAATATTTTATTTCAATTTTTATTATGTATTATTTTTACATAGGATCTCGTTCTTTCACCCAGGCTGGAGTGCAATTTTTAAAAAAATTTTAACTGATACATAACAGATGTACATATTTTGAGGGTAATGATACATTCATATGATGTTAATGATCAAATTAGCTTAATTAGAATATCCATCACCTTAAACATTTATCTTTATGCTAGGAACATATAAATTAGTCTCTTCTAGCTATTTTGAAATGTACAGTATATTAACACTTTAGTCACCCTACTGAACTTTAGTAAACACTGGGTCTTATATCTTCTAACTGTATATTTGTACCCATTAATCAATCTGCCTTCATTGTTGCCTACCTCTTTTGGCCTCTGGTACCCACAAATCTACTAGCTTCATGGGCTCTGCCATTTTAGCTCCCACATATGAATGAGAACATGCAATATTTATCTTTCTGTGCTTGGGTTTATTTTACTTAATTTCAGTTCTATTCATGTTGCTGTAAATGACAGGATTTTATTATTTTATGCTGAATTATATACCATTGTGTTTTATATATCAATTCTCTTTAATCCATTTAACAACTGAGGAACACTTAAGTTGATTCCATAGTTTGTTTTTAAGAATAGTTCTGCAAAACACAGGGGAGTGTAGATAGCTATTTGATATGTTAATTTCCTTTTTTGGATATATGCCCAAAAGTAGAATTGCTAGATCATATGATAGTTGCAATAAAACCCTCAATAAACTGGGTATAGAAGGAACATACCTGAAAAAAAGTAAGTCACCTCAATAATGTTTCCTATAGTGGCTGTACTAATTTTCACTCCCACCAACAGAGTACAAGAGTTCCTTTTCTCTACATCTTCACCAGCATTCATTACTCTCTTTTTGATAAAAACCATATTCACTAGGGTGAGATAATATCTCATTGTGGTTTTGATTTGCATTCATCTGATGATTAATGACATTGAGCATTTTTTTTATATACCTCTTGCCCATTTTTATACCTTATTTTGAGAAATACATTTTACACTTTTGTTGATGTTTAAATAAAATTATTTGGCCTTTTTGCTGTTGGGTTGTTTGAGCTCCTTTTATATTCTGGTTATTAATCCCTTGATGATAGAGAGTTTGCAAATAGTTTCTTTGATTCTATAGGTTGGCTCTTTTCTTTGTATCTTTTGCTGTGCAGAAGCCTTTTCTTTTGATATAACCTCATTTGTCTATTTTTTCTTTTGTTCCCTTTAGCTTTCTTGTATTAGTTTTATAATTTCAAGGCTTAGATTTAAGACTTTAATCTATTTTGATTTTATTTTTGTATACGGTGAGAAGAGGGATATAGTTTTATTCTTCCGCATATTAACCACCAGTATTTATTTAAAAGACTGTTGTTTCCCATTGGATGCTCTAGGTACCTTTGTCAAAACTGAATTGGCTGGAAATGTGTGGATTTATATCTGGGTTCTCTATCATGTTCCATTGCTCTATGTGTCTGTTTTTATGCCAGTACCATGTTGATTTGGCTACTATAGCCTTGTAATATATTTTGAAATCAGGTATTGTAACACCTTTCCTTTTGTCCTTTATGTTCAGGATTGCTTTGGTTATTTGGAGTCTTTTGTGGATCCACATAAATTATAGGCTTTTTTTTTTTTTCTCTATTTCCCTATAGAATGTCGTTGGTGTTTTGATAGGGACGTCATTGAATCTGTAAATTGCTTTAAATAATATTTTAATTTTAACAGTATTAATTTTTCTAATAATTAGCATATACTACCATTTTTTGTTGCCTCTTCAGTTTATTTCATTATCGTTTTATAGTACTTTTGTATAGTTATTTCACATCTTTGATTAAATTGAATCCTAGGTATTTTATATTATTTGTAGTTCTTGTAAACAGGAATGCTTTCTTGATTTCTTTTCAGATTGTTTGCTTTTGGAGTATATAAATGCTACTGATTTCTGCATCCTGAAATTGTATTGAAATGAGCAGTTTTAACAGTTTTTGGTAGACTCTTCAGGTTCTTATAAGATCATGTCATAGACAAACAAGGTTAATTTGACTTCTTCCATCCCAATTTAAATTTTCTTTCTTTTATATGATTGATTGCCCTGGTGACGAATTCCAGTATGATGATGAATAAAATTGGTGCAAGCAAAATTTTCTTGTTTCAGATCTTAAAGGCTTTCAGTTTTTCCCAGTTCAGCAGGGCACTGGCTGTGGCTTTGTCACATATGGCTTTTATTATTTTGAGCTACTTTCCTCCTAAACCCAGTTTTTTGAGTTTTTTTTTTTTTTTTAAATCATGAAAGAATATTGAATTTTATAAAATTATTTTTAGGATATATTTGAAGTGATCATATTGTTTTGTTCTTGGTTCTGTTAAAGTGTTTTATCTTGTATATTGCATTGCAATTTTATTGCACTGTAATCAGTAATAGTGTAATTATTGATTTATTGAGCCATTCTTGCATTCCTAGGATGAATCCCACTTAATCCTGGTGAATAATCTTTTTAATATGTTGTTAAATTAAATTTCCTACTGTTTTTGTTGAGGATTTTTATATCTATGTTAATCAGTGATATTGGCCTGTGGTTTTTTTTTAATTAATGAATTTTGTTGTTTTTGTTGTTGTTGTTGTGTCTTAATCTGGTATTTGTCATGAAAGAAGTGTTGGCTTTGTAGAATGAGTTTGGAAGTATTATCTCCCTGACATTTTTTTTTTTTTTTGGAAGAGTTTGAGTAGAATTGATATTCTTATTAAATGTTTGGTATAATTCAGTATTAAAGCCATCAGATCTTGGACTTCTCTTTGATGGGGGACATTTTATTGTAGCTTCAATCTTGTTACTCTTTATTGATTTATAGATGTTTTTTATTTCTTCATATTTCAATCTTGGGGGATTTTATGTGTCCAATAATTTATGAATTTCTTCTAAGTTTTCCAATTTGTTGGCATAAAGTTGTTCCCAATAGTCTCTAATGATTTTTTGTATTTCTGTAGTCTCAGTTTTATGTCATCTATTTTACTTCTGATTTTATTTGGGCCTTCTCTTTTTTCATAATTAAGTTTTTCCAATTTTACTTATTTTTTCAAGAAAAAAATCTTTTTATTTATATGGGTTTCTGTATTTTTTAGCCTTAATTTTATTTATTTCTGCTCTGATCTTAATTCTTTTCTTCCACTAATTTTGGATTTGGTTTGTTCTCAGTTTTCTAGTTCCTTGAGAGGCGTCATTAGATTGTTTATTTAAAGTCTTTCTATTTTTTTATGCAAATATTTTTTGCTATAAACTTCATGCTTAGTACTACTTTTGCTGTATCTCAGAATTTTTTTTATGTTGTCATTTAAGAAATTTTAAATTTTTCCTTCTTTACTTATTCATTGACCCATTGGTTATTCAGGAGCATGTTTAATTTTGATGTGTTTGTGTAGTTCTTGAGTTTTCTCTTATTATGTATTTCTAGTTGTATTAAAATGTGTTCAGAAAAAATAATATTATTTCTTGTTTTTTTGAATTTATTGACACTTGTTTTGTAGCCTAAGATATAGCCTGTTATGAAAACTTGTCCATGTGTTGTTGAAAAGAAGGTGTATTATGTTGTCATTGGGTAAAATATTCTGTAAATTCCAGTTACTCCTATTTGATCTAGTGTGTAGTTTAATTCTGATGTTTCCTTGTTGATTTTTTGTTGTAATGATCAGTCCATTACTGTAAGTGGGGTGTTGAAGTTTTCAACAGTTATTAAATTGAAGCCTGTAATTCCCTTTGGATTAATTAGTGTTTCTTTTATATACTCGGGTGTTTCATGTTGTGTGCATTAGTATTTATAGTGGATATATCCTCTATGCTGAATTGATATATTTATCATTATGTAGTGACATTTTTCTCTTTTACAGTCTTTGACTTCTAGTCTGTTTTATCTAGGTATAGCTACTCCTAGTTTTTTGGTATACACTAGAATGGAATATATTTTATTTTGCATCCTTTTACTTGCAGTCTATGTATGTCTTTACAGGTGAAATCGTTTTCTTGTAGACAGTATAGCTGGATCTTGTTTTTTTATTCAATCAGCTACTCTTTTTTTTATAACTGGGAAATTAAGTTCATTTACATTCAATGTTGTTAGTAATAATAAAAAAGGACTTACTACTGACATTTTGTTGCTTGTTTTATATTTCACTTGAAACTCCTTTTTTCTCTTTGTTCATTTTTTATTGTATTTCTTTGTGATTAAGTGATTTTCTCAGGTAGTATGTTTTAATTCATTGCTTTTTATTTCTAATGTACCTATTACAGGTTTATGCATTGTGGTTAACATGAGGCTTACAAAAACCTATTATAGATGTAGTAAGTCATTTTAAAGAGATGACAACTTATACCATAAAAAAGAAAAACGTGTTTAAAACTAACTATGTATTAACTCCATTCCCCTCCAACATTTTGACTTTTTTTTGTCTCAATTTACATATTTTAATATTGCATATTTCTGAACAGCTTTCTCTAACTATTTTTGGTTTTGATATATTTGTCTTTTAGGCTTCATACTAGAGATAGGAGCGGATTGCATTTCACAAAACACAGCATCAAAGTATTATAAGGTGGTCTATTTAGTTAACTTTTTCTGTGGGTTTTATACCTCTAAATATTTTCTTTTTGCACATTAGTGTTTTTTGTTTTTTGTTTTTTTCAGATTGAAGCACACTTGTTAGTATTTCTTGGAAGATGTGTCTGCTGGTGATAAATTCTCTCAACCATTTGGCTGCAAGAGGTTTTCTCTCTCCTTTATATTTGAAGGCTAGCTTTGCTGGATACAGTATTTTTGAATGGTAGTGTTTTTTTCTTTCTTTCAGTACTTTGAAAATGTTATCCCATTCTCTGCCTGTATGGTTTCCATGGAGACATCTGTTGCCACATGAATTGGAGCTCCTTTATAGGCTATTTGCTTCTTTTATCTTGCTACCTTTCAGATCCTTTCTTTGTCCTTGACTTTCAAGGGTTTTTTGATTATTAGTCTAAGGCATCTGCCTTGGGGTCATCTTATTTAGGATGACTCTGTTAGGTATTCTCTGATCTTGTACCTGAATATTTAAATCATTCTCGAGTTTCGAAAGGTTTAGTTATTATTATTTCTTTGAATAACCTTTCTTTTCCTTCCTGTTGCTAAATTCCCTCGAGTATTAATTATTCTTACTTAGTTCTGCTCTTTTTGAGGTATTTCTTCTATATTCTATAGTCAGTCTTTCTACTGTTTTTATTTTTTATTTGTCCTTTTTTCTTATATGTGTTTTCAGATATCCTAATTTTGAGCTCACTGAGTCTTTCTTCTTAATTCATTTTTATATTGCAGGCTTTTAATATATTTTTAAGTCTAGCAATTGTATTCTTTTGTTCTAAGAATTCTGCTTTATTTTAAAATAAAATTATTTTAATATCTTTGTTAAATTTCTCTGATAAATGTATAAATTGATTTTCTATGTTACCTTGGGGATCACTGAGTTTCCTTAAAATTGCTACTTTCAATATTTGGTCAGAGAGCTCACATATCACAATCTCACTAGGGTCAGCCACTGACTTCTTGCTTTGTTAATTTGAGGAAATCCTCCTGTCTGGTTTATTTTGAGTTTTACTTGGATATGTTTGCATAGAGAGTTTTTGTAATTTACCAGTTGAGTTTCTTTCTTTTCCACCCTGCTGGGTCTCTATCTCCTTTTTGGCACTAGATGTATGTTTCACCCAGGTTTGTCTTGGCTCTAGTACCTGATCAGAGTACTCACTGTTTCAAATGATAGAAGTCCCTAAGAAGATACCCCAGTAGTGTGGGAAGGCTCGCTAAGGGTTCATCCCCAGGGAAACTAAGGAATGTGCCTTCTACAACACAGTGAAGCTGAAAAGCCTATTTGATTTCGTGTGTCCCTTGCTTATGGATAGAGCAAAGTTTCCAGGGCTGAGGATAGTAGTATCACTCTCTGTCTCGTCTCTATATGTCCAAATGGATATTTTGCACTTCAGATACTTGTGATACTTCTTGTGGGTGTGGCAGGAAAAGGTTTCCTGTCAGGTAACCAAGATGGCTAGAAAGCTGGTTGTCACCAGAGTTTTACTTTTTGTAGTGTAAAAATTGTGAGTCAGGGGAAAATGCCTGCATACTTGATGCCAAGCAGATTGGAGGAGTGATACCATGAATATGAAAATCCAATTATTTTACTGTCTGCTTGGAGACTTTTTACTTCTCTGTGGCTGTGAGAACTGTCTCATCCTCATATGTCAGATTTGGTATATTACTGGTGACAGCATTAATGCTGTATTTTTGTTTTTGTTGATCCGTGCTGGGGAATAAAGCCAGTTTGCATATATGCTGCTACTTTGTAACTTGAAAGTTCCAGTATCTTCATAAAATGAAATAATATAAATGTTTTGAGAAAATGCTCACATTACCTTTTAGATAACATTCAGAAGATGTTTGGGATTTTAGAAATAAATCTGTTCTTTTTGTGCCATAGAAAATCATTCTTATTTTTTCTATAGGCTCTGAGAAACATTTCATAAGAGCAATTAGTTTTGTTTTGAACAATGAATTAATGAAACATGTTTTGTAATTTCAATGGCAAAAGTTAGTTTGGTATAGAACATCCTAATTGATGTTTGACAAAGAACATTTTGTTTAATTCCCATAATGTGAGTTAAAGATCTTGTTTTGATTATGTAGCAACTGAGGCTAAAAAGGGTTGAAGCAATTCACTGAAGTCCCACAGTGATCAAAGGATATAGTCAGGAGCCAAATCCAGGCTAATGTAACTCCCAGACCCCTTATCCTCCGCTCTAGCAATAGGTATGTCCAATTTTTCCAGACTATTTTTAATAGGATGCTTATCTCTAACATGTTAGGTCTGGTGTGTTAACTATAACATTTTTCTACTTATTTTAATAAAATACACATACACACACACACACACACACACATATATAGAGAGAGAGAGTAAAAAAACTGTGAAATCAATTATAGTATCAAAACTTCTAACAGCATCTTTGCATCCAGATATGTAACTATTTTATATGCTAATCTAAATGAAAGGAACATGAAACTCTATTCAACTGAAACCCTTCATGGTCACAAATATAAGAAAGCATTTTTGGTACTTGCCATGAATTCCCAAATCTCCTAGAGATATGAAAGCATCTTCAAGACATCTCACAAACCTCCCATTATCTGTTAAAGATGAAATCCAAAATTTGTATCTTTGGGTTATTTTTACAGTGACATTTTCTAAACATATAAGCAGATGTGCAGGGACCTTAGGGAGGAAATAAACTCCACTCATAATTACCTTTCCACTGCGAAGCCAGAGTACACCTGTGAAAATCTTTGCAGAACCAAGTTTATAAGCAGGAAATGTTCAAATTTAGAATGAATTCATATATATCTATATGTTTTTTCTAAATGTTAGGTGACAAATTAAGCACTAAATTAATAAATATTTCTATATTAGTATAAATGTTACTTAAAATTATTTGTAAATAAGATATTAGATAGCTAGTGCGAGCCCTCATTTCCCTATAGAGATACCAGCATAAAAATAACATATGGACCAAAATACCTTTTGAGAACACCAAAACCTAATTAAGTTGCAGTACCCAAAGTGTAGTGTAAAGCTACAAACAGCCACATTGAAATAGATACGAAGAGACAATTTGATTTACCTGCAATTACCCTACCCCCAAACTGGCTTGGCTGAATTTCATCAGGATAGAAGCCCAGTATGCAGTTTCTTCAAGGGGAAGGAAAAGAAAATTGGAAGGTGTATTATGGCTTTTTGGAAAGCTGACCTTGTGACCAGTTTCTGCCTTACCTGACTCAGAAAATTTATGGAATTATGAGAGTTTGGGTGGCTGGGAACACCGAAAACAAGGGAGAGTGGGGGTGGTATAGTGCAGAACCGAAGAAATTGGAGTGCTTTTATAAACACACTAGTACAGCTCAGCACAACTGAGAGGATGTACCCAATTTGAGGTTTCTACCTCAGGAGGGAGAGGGATGAGTGGAACATGTGTCTGGCCTTCTGGTTTTCCAAAGGGCTGTCTAAAGAACTGGTTTCTGTCTTGCCTGACTTAGAATATTGACAAGGAGCCAACATACTTTGGATGTCTTAGACCACTGAGAATACAAGAGTACAGAGACACTTGTTGCTGCAGCACCATAGAACCTGCAGTACTGCAGGCAAACACCAGAAATAGCAAGAGATTACCAGCTCCTGAAAAGAAAACCGGCAACTCCCTCTAATTGGGGTTGCATGCACAGGCCCAGAAAAGTTAAAACCCCCACCAAAAGGTTTTATTGGTCCCCAGAATCTCTAACCAGATTACCTGCTGAAGATATTACCAAGTATGAAGCCACCCATAAGAACTTGCAGAAGAATATATTTTTCTAATGCATAAATCTAAGCAAAAAAAAAAAAAAAAAAAAAAAAAAAAAAAAAAAAAAAAAAAAAAAAAAAAAAAAAAAAAAAAAAAAAAAAGCAACAACAAGTCTCTGAGAACTAAACCCCCAAAATGGAGATCTCTGAATTACTTGACAAGTAATTCAAAATATTTATCTTTAAAAAATATTCCATAATCTATAAGAGAATACAGATCAGCAATTAAACAAAATCAGGAAAATAATTTAAAACTAAAATCAGATTATTAAGAAAATGGAATATATGCAGAAGAACCAAAAAAATTCTGAAGTTTAAGAATACAATAAATGAATTGAAAATTTTACTAGTATAGTTCAACAGCAGATTGGCAGAAATCGGTGAACTTGAAGATAATTCATCTGAAATTATTAAATCAGGGAAGAATAAAAAGGATAAAGTAAAGAAAGCCTAAAGAATTTTTTATCATCAAGCCAACCAATAAATTGATTATGAAAATTTCAGTAAAGTGAAATGAACAGAATGGTTATTTTAAGAAATAATAGAAACTTCAGAAAGAAATGGACATTCAAGGGTTTTTATGATATGAGTTTTATGTTTAAATCTTTAATCCATCTGGAGTTAATATTAGTGTAAGGTATAAGGAAGGGGTCCAGTTTCAGCTTTTAAACCAGCAGCCACAGAATGGGAAAAAATCTTTGCAATCTACCCATCTGACAAAGCCTAATACCCAGAATCTACAAAGAACTAAAGCAGATTTACAAGAAAAAAAAAAAAAAAACAGTTCAAAAGTGGGTGAAGAATATGAACAGACACTTTTCAAAAGAAGACATTTACGAGGCCAACAAACACGTGAAAAAATGTTCATCATCACTAGTCATCAGAGAAATGCAAATCAATACCACATTGAGATACCATCTCATGCCAGTTATAATGGCAATCATTAGAAAATCAGGAGACAACAGATGTTGGAGAGGATGTGGAGAAAAAGGAACACTTATACACTGTTGGTGGGAGTGCAAATTAGTTCAACCATTGTGGAAGACAGTGCGGCCATACCTCAAGGATCTAGAATTAGAAACTGCATTTGACCCAGCAATCAAATTACTGGGTATATACCCAAAGGAATATAAATTATTCTGTTATAAAGACACATGCACACATATATTCACTGTGGCACTGTTTACAATAGCAAAGATCTGAAACCAACCCAAATGCCCATCAATGATAGAACGGACAAATAAATTGTGGCACATATGTACCATGGAATACTACACAGCCATAAAAAAGGATGAGTTCATGACCTTTGCAAGGACATGGATAAATCTGGAAACCATCATTCTCAGCAAACTGACATAAGAACAGAAAACCAAACACTGCATGTTCTCACTCATAGGTGAGTGTTAAACAATGAGAACACATGGACACAGGGAAGGGAGCATTACACACTGGGGTCAGTGGGAGAGGGCTAATAGAGGGACAGTGGGGAGGGTGAAGAGGCTAAGAAGGATAACATGGGGAGAAATGCCAGTTACAGGTGACAGGGGGATGGAGGAAGCAAACCACCTTGCCAAGTAAGCACCTATGCGACAATCCTGCATGATCAGCACATGTACCCCAGAACCTGAAGTACAATCAAACATAAAGAAAAGAAATGAACATTGAAATTAAGTAATCTTAAAGAATTATGAATAGCATGAATACACAGAGATTCACACCTAGAAACATTATAATCAAATTCACAAAAGTCAAAAGACAAATAGCATCTGAAAGCAACAAGAGAAAAGTGACCCATAACCTAAAAGAGAGCTTCTATATAAGTAACACAAGATTTCTCAGCTGAATAGTTTCAGGCTAGAGGAATTGAAATAAACATTCAAAGTGCTGAAAGAAAAAAATAAATTTTCTACTAAAAATAGTATATCCAGCAAAACTGTCATTCAGAAAAAAAGGGGAAAATAAATACTTTATTAGTTAAATAATACCTGAGAGAGTTCATCACCAACCACTGCACTTGTATTATAAGAAATGCCAAAGGCAGTCTTACAATTTGAGGCAGAAGAGAACTAGATAGCAACTTAAAATCTCATGAAAATATAAAGCTCACTACTACAGGTAAATATGTAGATAAATAGATAATATTGCATTATTGCCATAGTGGTTCATAAAATATTTTAAATTTTTATATAGAATCTGAAACACAAAGGCATAAAAATAATTTACTCTAAATATATAATTAGAAGTACTACATATATAGATATAATTTGTGGTATCAATAAATAAAATGCGAGTGAAGATACATGAAAGGGAAGATGTGTTTGTGTATGATTGAATTTTTTCTGCTCAAAATAGTTATATCTTTAAAATGTGTTAGGTATTCTCCATGGTAGATCCAAAGACAATATCTATAGATGATAATTCAAAAGGAAATGATAAAGAAATCAAAACAGGACAACAGAGAAAAATCAATGTAGCACAAAAAATGCAGCAGGAGAACCAAAGAAGAACAAAAGAAATAGAAAAATATTTTTAATGTAATAGTAAGTTCTTTCTTAAAATCAGTAATTACATGAAATGTAAATCAACTAAACTCCCCCATCAAAAGAAATAGAGTGGCTGAGTAAATTTTAAAAGAAGAAGATGCATTATATCTATAAGAAACTCAATCTTAAACATAATACATGGAGACTAAAGGTGAAAGAGTTGGGGAAAGTTCCTGTAAATCATAACCAAAAGAGATCAGGGATGGTTATGTTTATAACATAAATAAACTTTAGCTAAAAAACAATCACAAGGGACAAAGAGTGACATTATATAATGAGAAAAGAATAAAGATACAAGAAAATATAACAATTATAAATGTATCTCCATTTACAATTCAAGCAACTGAAATTTAAGAAGCATGTTTTGACAGAATATAAGAATAGAAGAGTAGTAACACAGTAATAATAGGTTAATTCAGTATCTTGCTTTCAGTAATGCCTAGAAAAACCAGATAGAAGACAAATAAAGAAATGGAAGATGAGAAAAATATAGACAAAATGGACCCAACAGACATATACAAAATCCTCAACTCAACAGTATCAGAATATACATTCTTCTCAAGTATACTGTACATGAAACATTCTTAGAGATGGACCTTGTTAGAACACCAAACACATCTTAACAAATTTAGGAATTTTGAATAGTATCTAATCTGACTTCAGTGGAACCAAACTAGAATTCAATTGCTATAGGAAAACTAGAAATTTACAGGTAATAGAAAGTTAAACAATGTCCTCTTAAATAAATCAATGAATCAAAGAAAAAAAAATCACAAGTAAATTAGAAAATATCTTCAGACAAGTAAAAATAAAAACACAATAAACAAAAACTTATGGGTAAGAAGCAGTACCAAGAAGGGAAGTGTATTACAATAAATGCTTACATTGCAAAAGAACAATTTTTATTTTATTTATTTTTATTATACTTTAAGTTCTGGGGTATATGTGCAGAACATGCAGGTTTGTTGCATGGGTATACACGTGCCATGGTTGTTTGCTGCACCCATCAACCAGTCATCTGCATTAGCTATTTCTCCTAATGCTATCCTCTCCTAGTCTCCCATCCCCTGACAGGCCCTGGTGTGTGATGTTCTCCTCCCTGTATCCATGTGCTCTCATTGTTTAACTCCCACTTACGAATGACAACATGCGGTTTTTGGTTTTCTGTTCATGTGTTAGTTTGCTGAGAATGATGGTTTCCAGTTTCATATATGTCCCTGCAAAGGACATGAACTCATCCTTTTTGTGGCTGCATAGTATTCCATGGTATATATGTGCCACATTTTCTTTATCTGGTCTATCATTGATGGGCATTTGGGTAGGTTCCAGGTCTTTGCTATTGTAAACAGTGCCACAATAAACATATGTGTGCATGTGTCTTTATAACAGAATGATTTATAATCCTTTGGGTATATACGCAGTAATGGGATTGCTGGGTCAAATGATATTTCTGGTTGCAAATCCTTGAAGAATCACCACACTGTCTTCCATAATGGATGAACTAATTTACACTTCTACCAACTGTGTGAAAGTGTTTCTCCACATCCTCTCCAGCATCTGTTGTCTCCAGATTTTTTAATGATCGCCACTCTAAATGGCATGAGATGATATCTCAATGTGGTTTTGATTTGGATTTTTCTAATGACCAGTGATGATGAGCTTTTTTTCATGTTTGTTGGTTGCATAAATGTCTTCTTTTGAGAAGCGTCTGTTTATATCCTTTGCCCACTTTTTAATGGGGTTGTCTTATTCTTGTAAATTTGTTTATGTTCTTTATAGATTCTGGATATTAGCCCTTTGTCAGATGGGTAGATTGCAAAACTTATTTCCCGTTCTGTTGATTGTCGGGTCCCTCTAGTGATAGTTTCTTTTGCTGTACAGAAGTTCTTCAGTTTAACTAGATCTCATTTGTCAATTTTGCCTTTTGTTGTTATTGCTTTTGGTGTCTTAGTCATGAAGTCCTTGTCCATGCTTATGTCCTGAATGATATTGCTTAGGTTTTCTTCTAGGGTTTTTATGGTGTTAGGTCTTACATTTAAATCTTTAATCCATCTGGAGTTAATTTTAGTGTAAGGTGTCAGGAAGGGGTCCAGTTTCAGCTTTCTGAACATGGCTAGCTAGATCGCCCCTACAGCCATGCATTGGTGGCTGGAATTTACCGCTGTCCCCACAAAGTGACAGCTGCCATGGGCAAGAAGAAGATCGCCAAGAGGTCAAAGATCAAGTCTTTTGTGAAAGTTTATAACTACAATCACCTGATGCCCACAAGGTACTCTGTGGACATCCCCTTGGACAAAACTGTCGTCAATAAGGATGTCTTCAGAGACCCTGCCCTTAAACACAAGGCCCAACAAGAGGCCAAGGTCAAGTTTGAGGAGAGATACAAGACAGGCAAGAACAAGTGGTTCTTCCAGAAGCTGCGGTTCTAGATGCTTTGCTTTGGTCATTAAAAAAGAAAAAGAAAAAAAATGATTCTGCCATCCAGAGCATTGTAACATCATTTATTAAATAGGGAATCCTTTCCGTATTGCTTGTTTTTGTCAGGTTTGTCAAAGATCAGATGGTTATAGATGTGTGGTGTTATTTCTGAGGCCTCTGTTCTGTTCCATTTTTCTGTATTTCTGTTTGGGTACCAGTAGTACTTCACACCTCAATAAAGTATAATGAGAATAGCAATCTATACCCATAGTTAGAAGAAGGGAAACAAATATGAGAGCAGACATAAAGAATGAAAAAAAATGAAACAGTTTTTTTAAATTCAGTTTTTAGATTCAGCGTTACATGTGCAGGTTTGTTACATGGGTGTATTGTGTAATGCTAAGGTGCGGGAAATGAATGATTCTGCCATCCAGAGCATAGTAACTAACAGTCAGTTATACCACCCCGCCTTGCTTCCTCCATCCTAACTTTGGTGGTCCAAAGTGTCTATTATTACCATATGTGGCTATGAGTGCGCAGTATTTAGTTCCCACTTACAAGTGAGAACATGTGGTAATTGGTTTTCTGTTTCTTCATTAATTTATTTAGAATAATGACCTCCAGCTGCATCTGTATTGCTGTAAGTGATATAATTTTGTTCTTTTCAATGGCTTCCCAGTATTTCACTGTGTATATGTACCACATTTTCTTTATTCAGTCCACCATTGATGGGCACCTAGATTGAATCCATGTCTTTGCTATTGTGAATAATGCTGTGTGTGATGAACATGCAAGTGGAGTGCAGTGTCTCTGGTAGAATGATTTATTTTCCTTTGGATACATATCTAGTAATTGGATTGCTGGGTCAAATGGTAGCTCAATTTTAATTTGTTTGAGAAATTCCCAAACTAGTTTCTATAATGGTTGAACCACATTTGTCACTAGCAGTGTATAAGCATTCCCTTTATCTGCAATTCCATCAACATCTGTTATTTATTTATTTATTGTTTTTACTAATAGGTGGTATCTCACTGTGGTTTTGCATTGACTTTCTCTGATGATTTGTGATGTGGAGGAATTTTTTTAATGTTTGTCGGCCATTTATATATCTTTTCAAAAGTGTCTGTTATGCTTTTTGTCTATTTTTTGTTGAGGTTATTGGTTTTAATTTTTTGTTGTTGGATTCATAGTTTGCAAATATTTTTCCCATTCTCTAGGTTATCTGCTTACTCTGTTGACAGTTTCTTTAGCTGTACAGAAGCTCTTTAGTTTAATTAGATCCAACTTGTCAATTTTAGTTTTTGTTGCAATAATTTTTGAGGACTTTGTCATTAATTCTTTTCCAAGGCTGATGTCCACAATGGTATTTCCTACATTTTCATCTAGAATTCTTTTGGTTTGATGTTTTACATTTAAATTTGTAATCCATCTTTATTTAATTTTTGTAGATGATTAATGGTAGGCATCCAATTTCATACTTTTGCTTGCTATCCCAGCACAATGTATTGAATAGGGAGCCTATTCCCCATTGCTTATTTTTGTTGAGTTCAGCTCAGTGTCTAAAGCTCAGATGGCTGTAGGTGTGCAGCTTTTTTTCTCGGTTCTCTATTCTGTACTGTTAGTGTATGTGTCTGTTTTTGTACCAGTACTATACTGTTTTGATTACCGTAGACTTATAGTTTAGTTTGAAGTTGGGTCATGTGATGCCTCTGGCTTTCTTCTTTTTGCTTAGGATTCGTTTTGTCATTTGGGCTTTTTGTAGTCCCATGTTAATTTTAGAATCTTTTTTTGTAAGTCTATTAAAAATTGCATTGATAGTTTGATAGAAACAGTGCTAAATTTGTAGACTGCTTTGGGTAGTGTGACAATTTTCATGATAATGATTTTTCCAATCAATGAACCTGGAACATTTTTCCATTTATTTATGTAATCTATGATGTCTTTTAGCAGTGTTTTAGAGTTCTCCTTGCAGAGATCTTTCACCTTCTTGGTTAGATGTATTTTTAGGTATTTTTATTTTTTATGGATTTTCTATATGGGATTGCATTCTTGACTCACAGTTTCAAAATGATTAGTGTATAGAAATGCTGCTGAATCTTTTACATTGATTTTGCACCCCGATTCTTTACTAAAGTCGTTTCCAAATTTCAGGAGTCATTTAATAGAGTGTTTAGGATTTTCTAGGGAATAATTTCATCTTTGAAGGGAGATATTTTGGTTTCTTCTTTTTTCTATTTGAATGCCTTTTATTTGATTTTCTTCACTGATTGTTCTGGCAAAGACTTCCTGTAGTATACTTTATAGGAGTGATGAGAGTGGGCATCTTTGTCTTTTCCAGTTCTTAAGAGGAATGTTTCCAGCTTTTGTCTGTTTAGTTAGTGTGATGTTGGCATTGGATTTGTCATACATAGCTCTTATTTTTTTGCAGGTATGTTCCTTCAGTGTTGGTTAATTTTTATCATGTAAGGATGCTGGGTTTTATCAAAGGCATTTACTGAGATGATCCTATGGGTTTTATTTTTAATTTTTTTATGTGATAAATAACATTGATTGATTGGTATACATTGAACCAACTTAGTATTGCAGGAATGAGCCTTCTTGATCCCAGCGAATTAACTTTTTGATGTGCTACTAGATTCAGTTGGCTAGTATTTGGTTTATGATTTTTGTGTGTATGTTCATCAGGGGCATGGGCTTGGCCTATAATTTTCTCTTTTCATTGTATTTTTGCCAGTTGTAGTGATGTTGGCTTCACAAAATGAGTTAAGGAGGCATGTCTCCTTCTTGAATTTTTGAAATAGTTTCATTAGACTTGGTACCAGCCCTCCAACTGAATTGGTATAATTCAGCTATGAATTCATCTAGTCTTGGGCTTTTTTGTTGCTGTTAGTTTTTTTTTTTTTTTTTTTTTTTTTTTTTTTTTTTTTTTTTTTTTTTTTTTTTTTTTTTTTTGTTGTTAGTTTTTTTTTTTTTTTTTTTAATGGAGATATTTTTTCTTTATTGAGAAATGTAAGACTTGGGTACATCAAATGAAACCAGTTTCTGGGGGGAAAAATCAAAACCCACAACAGAAAAAACAGTAACACTATCTTGGCCACAGCAGAACCCAGAGAACATATTTGTATAATTGAAAAAATTTCTAGATGCTTCATAATTGGCCTTTTGACACAAAATGACCTATCAAATTTGCAATTTCTAGTTCTTGGTGTTGAGGTCCATAGGACAAGCTCGGAGTCTTCAAACCTTGAGCTGAATTCCATGAGGGGTTATTTGGCGTTTGAATCGGTTTTTCCTTGTCTAAGAGGTAGCAGCAACAACAGCACCTACCTTCTGGGCAGTTTCTTTCTTGGCCTGCTGAGCCTGTAGAACTGCTACAGCTTCATCTGCCTTGGAGCAGAGATTCAGGGGACTCTAACACGTGAAGCAGCTCAGAGTTTCCATCTCTAGCAGCATTCCGGTCATCTTCCCAGCCAGGTTTTTTTTTTTTTTTTTTTTTTCTCCTGTTTGTTTGTTTTTTGGGTTTTTTTGCCTTTTAATTTTAGAAATAAGTTTATATGTGTGATCTGTTTTCGGGTGGTACAGGGAGGGAAGGAAGGGTAAAACAGTCGCTCTCAGCTCTGCACTGTCCTAGCCAGGTCCTTTGCGGAGCCGACAGCAGGGCCCACGCTGTCGTGGATTCGCGCACATGTTTAAGTCAAAGTTTCTGCAAAACTCTTTGCCGCAAGTGGCGCACGTGAAAGGCTTCTTGTCGTTGTGGGTGTGCATATGGAAGGTTAGGTTGTAGACCTGGTGGAAGGCCTTATTGCAGATGGTGCATTTGTACTGCTTCTCGCCCCTGAGGGTCAACTTGTGGTTCTTGTGCTTCCCGTTTTTGGTGAAAGCCTTTGCTACCAAATTCGCAGACGAAGGGCTTGTACAAGCCCACGTGGTTGTGGATATGCGTGGTGAGCGGCGAGCTGTGGTTGAACGCTTTGCTGCACTGCTTGCATTTATGCAGCTTTTCCTGATTGTGAATCATTTTGTGCCTGCAGAGCGTGCTGGCCTGGCGAAAGCCTTTGCCGCAGACTTTGCACACTAACGATCTAGCTCCGATGTGGACCGCATGTGTCTGGTGAGGTTATAATGAGCGTTATACACCTGACCGCACACCTCTCAGGTGAGGTTTTTGGGTTTGCCATCTATGGCGCCCCCTGGCAGCTTGCTGTGGCCCTTGACGCCTCCGCGCTCAGCAGTCAGGGCCGAGTTCTCTGTCAGTACCTGCTCCAGTGGCACAGGCAAGCGCTCCTTATGGGAATAGGGAGCCGGGTGGGGGAACTTGTCCATCGCCAGGCAAGTTACTACTGATTCAATTGCAAAACTCTATATTTATTGGCTCATGGTTTCAATTTCTTCCTGATTCAATATGACAGTTTATGTGTGGCCAGAATTTTTCTATTTTTTCTAGATTTTCCAGTTTGTGTACATAGAAGTAAGTATTCATATTTATCTCTGAAATACTTTTGTATTTATGTGGGATTGGTTGTAATACCATTTTCGTCATTCCGAATTTTGCTTATTTGTATATTATCTTTTTTGTTGTTGTTAATCTAGCTATGGTTCTGTTGATCTTGTCTTTTCTTTGGAAGACGCAACCTTTGGTTCCATCCATTTCTTTTCTGAATGTTTTGGTCTCAGTTTTGTTTAATTCCACTCTAATTTAGTTATTTCATTTATCCTGCTAGTTTTGGAGTTGATTTGTTCTTGTTTTTCTAGTTCGTCTAGGTGTGATGTTATATCATTAAGATATTTCTAACTTTTAGAGGTACTTGTGTAGACTATAAAGTTTTAACACTGATTTTGCTGCATCCCAGAAATTTGGGTATGTTGTATCTTTGTTTTCATTTATTTGAATAAATTTTTATTTCTTCCTTTTGTTTTTTACCCAAAAGTGATTCAGAAGCAGATTGTTTAATTTCCATGTAATTTTGTGGCTGTGGGAGTTCTTCCTGGTATTGATTTCTATTTTTCTGCCACTGTGGTCTGAGGGTATGGTTGCTATTATATATTTTTTAAATATTTATTGAGACTTGCTTAATTGCTGAGCATGTTATTAGTCTTAGGTATGTTCCATATTCAGAAGATAATATATTAAACGATTGATAGGTGGAGTGTTCTGTAGCTGTTTGTTAGTCCAGTTAGTCAAGTGTCAAATTTAAATTTAAATCCAGAATTTCCTTATTAGTTTTTACCTTGAGATCTGTCTAACATTGTCAGTGGTTTATTTAAAACTCCTCACTATTATTGCCTGCTGTCTAAGTCTTCTTGTATATGTAAAAGTAGTTAGTTTATGAATCTGGGTGCTCAGTGTTCATATACATTTAGAATAGTTAAGCTTTTTTGTTGAATTGAACCCATTATCATTATGTAATGTTCTTTTTCATTTTTACACTTGGTGGTTTAAAGTCTCTTTTATCTGATATAAGAATATTGACCTCTGCTTTTTTTTTCTTGTTTTTCATTTGTGTGACATTCCTCCATCCCTTTACTTTGAGCCTATCAGTGTGTTGATACATGTCAGATGGATTTCTTGAAGATAGCAGATTGACTTGTCTTGTTTCTGCTTGTTTTTAATACAACTTGTTATACTATGCTTTTTAAATGGAGGTCATTTAAACCATTTACATTCAAGGTTTGTTTATATGTGAGGTTTTAATAGTATAATAAGTCTATTAGCTTGTCACTTTGTAGTTTCTATTGTCCGGTTCCTTGATAAGGTCTGTGGGCTATGTACTTAAAGGTGTTTCTATAGTAGCAGGTATCATGCTTTTGTTTCCATGTTTAGAACTTCCAAGTATCTCTTGTAAGGTTGGCCCAGTGGTAATAAATTAGCTTAGTGCTTTCTTGTTTGGAAAAGTCTTTGTTTCTCTGTTTCTGAAGCTTAATTTGGTACCTTATGAAATTCATAGTTGAAATTTCTTTTTTTATGAATGCTGAAAATAGGCCCCAAATCGCCTGCCTTATAAGGTTGCTACTCAGAAGTTAGCTGCTAGTCAGATCATGTTCCCCTTTGCTCTAATCTCATTTTTTCTCTAGCTCCCTTTAAGATTTTTCTTCATCATTGACCTTAGACAGTCTGGTGACTAGATGGCTTGGTGATATTCGTTTTGTGCAGTATGGCACAGGTGTTCTTTTATCTGGTTCCTTGTATCTGGATGTCTATTTTTCTAGCAAGAGTAGGAAATTTTCTTGAATTATTCCCTCAAATATGTTTTCCAGGTTGTTTACCTATTCTCTCTCAGGAATGCCATTAAGTCATAGGTTTAGTCACTTTACATAATCCTACATTTTTCCAAAGATCTTGTCCATTTTTAAATTATTTTCTCTTTAATTTTATCTGCCTAGGTTAATTTGAATGACTGGTCTTAAAGATCTGAAATTATTTCCTCTACTTGGTTGTCTATTTATAAAACTTTCAATTGCATTTTGAAATTTCTTATGTGAGTTTTTCAATTCCAGAAGCTCTGATTGACTTACTTTTGAGATGCTTATCTCTTTCTTCATTTCCTGGATTCATTTAGAAGTTTTTTGTGTGTGTGTTGATTTTCAGATTTGTCTTGAAGATCATTAACCTTCCTTATAATCCATGCTTTCAATTATTTATTTGTCACTTTTGCCTTTCCATTTTGGTTGGGGACTATGGCTGGAGAGCTCATGTGATCCCTTGTTAGTGTCACTACATTTGGAATTTTTATGGTGCTAGAATTCTTGAGCTGATTGCTTCTGATCTAGAGTGCTGACACTTAATTTTTGTAATTATTTTCCTGAGGTTAGGCCTTTTTTTTTCTGTCTTTATAATCATTTTTCTTTTCATTTCTTTTTTCCTTCTCCATCAGAACTATGATTATAGAAAATATTGGGTAGAGTCTTTTTGTCTTCACCTCTAAATACTTAAGTATTTCATTCAGCAAGTTTTATATAGAGATGTGCAGTTTGACCTAAAAGCCAGTAGATGGTACTTATAGATAAGAACTGACTGCAGGCAATATGACTAGACAAAGTTCTTTTCCCCAATCTATGTTGCTTGGATTCCCAGTAGAAAGATGAGTCACAGAGGGAGGCTCTCTGCTTCTCTCATGTACTAGAGTTTCACTCACTCATTTCAGCCAGATGCTGTCACGGGGGCTGTTGGCCAGCATTATCTTCCTCAGGATCTGGGGTGCTCCTCATGATTCTGGTTGATGCTCATTTTCATTTTTCGATTAAAGCTCAGATAATTAATCTTTATGCACTATCTTGCTATTTCCACGTGGCAGAGGTGCACTGAAAGCCTCTAATTCTTCATCCTGGAAAGTAACAACAACAAAGAGTTGTTTTATTTAAAGAATCAACAACACTTGCAAATACTTAGGTAGATGAAGAAATGAGATGACTCAAATCATTAAAATCAGAAATGAAAGAGGAGACATTACAACTGATGCCACAGATATAAAAATGATTTTGAGAGTACTACAAACAATATATGCCAACAAATTGTATAGTTTAGAAAAAAAAATTCCTAGAAACATACAGTGTGCTAGAGTAAATCATAAATGGAAAAACTGAACATACCAATAACAAGGAGATTAACTTAATTATCAAAACTTCCAACAAAGGAAACACTAGGACCAAATAGCTTTGCTGGAGAATTCTACAAAACATTTAAATAAGAATTAGCACAAATCCTCCTGAAACCTTTTCAAATAAATGAATAGAAAGGAACATTTTTAAAATTAATTCTATGAGTCCAACATTACCCTGATACTTAAGCCAGACAAAGATACTATTTAAAAATCCAGACTAATAACCCTGATGAATATTGATGCAAAAACTTCAAAAGAATAGGGGCAAACCAAATCCAGTAGCACATTAAAAGCATTATACACTATGTCCAAATGGGATTTACTAATGGGTTGCAAGGATGTTTCAGCATATTAATATCAACAAGTGTAATTTATTACATTAACAAAACAAAGAACAAAACTGACTATTCAGAAAACACATTTTTCAAAATTCAATACTCTTTTATAATAAAAACACTAAGCATGCTAGAAATATAAGAAAATTACTTCAAAATAATAAAAGTTATATGTGAAAAGCTCTTAGCTAACATCATACCAAATAGTAAAAATGATAAATAAAACCTTTTTTTAAGACCAAGAATAAGAAAACGATGCACACTGTTGCCTCTTGTATTTATCATTGTACTCAAGGTCATAATAAAGCAATTAGGTAATAAAAATAAAGAGTATACTTAGCCAAATTTGAAAAGGAAGAAGTAAAATTTACATATCTTACAGATGACAATTTTGTATGTAGAACACCCGAAGTATTTCATGTAAAAATACTGTCAGAAATAATAAATTTAGCAAAGTTGCATCATACAAAATCAACATCCAAAAATTAATTACATTTACACACAGCAAAGAGCTATCTGAAAATAATTTTTAAAAATTCATTTAGAATAACATCAAAAATAATAAAATACTGAGGAATAAATTTGAGCAGGTGAAAGATTTGTGTACTGGAAATTGTAAAACAATGCTGAAAGAATTTAAAAATGCAAAAAGGAATAAAAAGATATGCTGTGTTTATGGATTAAAATAAATAATATTGTTAAAATGTCCATATTACCAAAAGCAATCTACGGATACAGTGCAGTCCATATTAAAATCCCAATGGCAGTTTTGGCAGAAATAGGACAAACATCCAAAAATGTATATGGAATCTTTGGGAACTCTACATAGTCATAACAGTTTTGAGAAAGAGCAAAGCATCAGGCCCCACTGAAGTTTAGACACTGATAAACTTCCTGGTTTAAAACATATTGCAAAGTGATATCCATTATAACAGTATGATGCTGGCATAAAGACCATCAATGGAACAGGTTAGAGAGCCCAAAACATAACCTTCACTCATACAGTCAAATGACAAAGGTGCCAATAGGACACAATGGGGAAAGGACAGTCTGTTCAACAATTAGTGTTGGGAAAACTAGATACACACAGTGGAAAAGAAGGCAGACGTACCTTTATCTTACTCTGTACATACAAATTAATTATAAATGAAAGACCTAAATGTAAGACCTGAACTATAAAACTCTTAAAATATAACAAAGGGAAAGTTATTTATGACGTTGGAATGGGTGATGATTTTTTTTTGGATATGATACCAAAAGCTTAGGCAACAAAAGCAAAAATAGACAAATGTGACTTTATCAAATTTTAAAACTCCTGCACAGCAAAGGAAACTAGACAGTTAAAAGGACAGTCATGAAATAGAAAATATTTGCAAATCATATATCAGATAAAGCATTAAATCTATTATATATAAGAAACAAATCATTAACAAAAACCCTCAAAAATTAATAGATACTTATTTAAAGAAGATAAACAGCTAACAGGCATATGAAAAGTTGTGCAACATCACTAATCATTATAAAAATGCCAATCAAACCCACCAGCAGATAACATCTCACGTTATTAGGATGCCCTTTATCACAAAAAGGGGGGAAAAAAAGTAAGTATGGCAAAGGTGTGGAGAGTTTGGATCCCTTGTGCACTGTTGATATGATTGTAAAATGGTGTAGCTACTATGCAAAAAAGAGTATGGAGATTCCCTAGAAGATTACCATATTAAGAGAACTACCATATTCAGCAATCCTATTTCTGGGTATACCTTCAAAATAATTGAATACAGAATCTCTAAGAAATATTTGCATGGCCACATTTGTTGCAGCGTTATTCATAATAGCCAAGATTTAGAAACCGAATGTCCATCTGAGAATAATGAAAATGCAGCATATACATTCAATGTAATATTACTTAACTTGAAAAAAAGAAGGAATACTGATCAACGATACGACATGGAAGAAACTTGAATACATTATGTTAAGTGAAATAAACCAATGACAAAATGACAAATATTGCAGGGTTCTACTTATATGAGATATCCGAAGTAATTAAACTCAAAGAAATAGAAAATAGAACGTTGATTGCCAGGACTGTGTAGGAGGGGGAAATGGGGAGCTGTCCAATGGATATAGAATTTCAGTCATGCAAGATGAGATAGTCCTAGACGTCTGTTTCAACAATAAGTTATAGTTAACAATACTACAGTGTACATTTAACATTTTTTAAGAGGTAAAGTTTATGTTATATATTTTTACCACAATAAAATTATATGTATGTTTGTGTATACACACACACATATTAATACATAAATTTATGGGTTTATAATACATAATGTGTTTATATATGAATATATAAATGTATATGACATATAGATATACACATATTGATCCATATTCCTATGTGTGATATATAAATACATGCCATATACATGATACAATATAATATATATCATGATATATATGATACATATGTAATATAGATATCACATATATGAATATATAACTATAATTATGAAGTTCTAGTCTGTGAACATTGGACACTTACCCACAATTTCAGTCTTGGGCTATGGTTTTATTCCATAATGGAAGAAAATAATCTGCTCTGAAAAATTTTCTCTTACCCAAGCTCAAACCAGCTTTGCATTTTTGTCACAATATTTAATAAAATCAGAAATAGAACTATTTACTTTTTTATTTATAGTATATATACTATACTTATATATACATTCTCCTGTTATTTGTTACTTATTTAAAAGTAACATTTTAAAATCATTTTAAACTTTTAAATGATTTTATTTTTATTTTCTAATGAATTAACATCTCTTTTAAACTTTAGTTAATTTATCTTTCTTCTTTCTTTAGTTTTCAAACAGTAAAGTAATACTGCACTTTTCTATTTCATAATTTACAGCTCTGAATTTTACAGACAGGTACCACTCTATCATTTGATATGTAATTCTGAAATCATTCATGTGTTCCAAGGAGGATATAATCAGAGCTTTGGCACAAGTGAGTGAGGGTAAAATTTATCAATTGTCAATTATCAACAATATTTGTTATGATATATAAGGTTGTGTCATTTATATTGTATTAATTCTGCCTTTTGAACTTTGCTAAAAATTTCTTTATACCCTCATCATGCCACAGGCAGAAAAGGAGGACAGATAAATATTTTCAGCAGTACATATCCCAAGAACTCCATCCATATTTTTCTCCAGGAATTTTGTCAAGAATGATTATTTTCTCTCTCACATTTATGTATTTGCCTATTTCTTTATCTTAAGTAGTAAATTTGATGAGATGAGAATGATCTAGTAGCCGCGAAGGGTTGATGTATTGCAGAAAGGAACAGGGTTACTAAGGAGGTATGAAGAAAAGTAAGAGTCGGATAAATGGATAACTTGGACAGAAGCTAAGACATGTCTCATTGTATAAAATGAAATAGTACATTATGGTGTTGAAAACAGATATTTGTTGGTATTGTTGTTTTTGTTGTTATTAGCAAGAAGTTGATAGCATTTCTGTATAATAGTTGCTGGTTTTACAGAAAGTACAACTTAAATTCTGGAATTAAACATTTGTCTATGAAAGTTTTTCATTGGACATATTAAATCAAAATTTCTTACAGTAGTTGTCACAAGTCTATAATTTTTACTTGTTCTTTGTTTTCAGCTCTCATTAAGTATATAATGATATACATTCTCTGGTCCAGTTACGAAGCACACTTTTTAAGTTGGGAATGTAATGTGGTTACATCTTCATACCTTAGAATATGCTCTTTCTTCTGCCAGAAATACTTTCTTATATCTTCAAAAGGTTAACTGCTGTTCACACTTCAAGACACAACTGAATTGGCCCCTTCTATAACATTCCCAAGCAAACTTTTATTTTGTCTTATTATTATGCTTTCATAATGCATTGTATTTGCCTCTATTGCAATATTTTTAGGTAGGTTTAGTTTTTTTTCTTTTTCTTTCTTTCTTTTTTTCACTCTTCTGGTTTTTATATTAAATACAAACTCTTCAAAGTCATAGTTATCAAAGAATTTTAATCTCTAGTGTGAAATATAAGGTCAATATACAATGAATATTTGTCAAATAAATAAATGAGTAGATTATTAATCCATACCTAAGGCTGAATCAGAATGTAGTTAACATACCTGCATAAAGGTATATATGAACCAAAAAAAATCAGAATAAATCAAAGTGATTATAGAATATATATGCACATAGACTAAAAATGTTATTATTTTAGAGTAATAAATATAAAAATTTAAATAGGATTTGCGTGAAGTCTCGTCTTATGAAATAAATAAAGCAAATGTGAACCTAAATTCGTTCACTGAGTCTGAGCAGACAAAAATAGCAACCTAGTCTCTGCACCCACCAAATCCCTATCAACACTCACACATGAACACTTGAGAAGCTTGCAGGAGACACTTTTTGGAACAGATAAATTTGTCAATTAGTTTATGGTACTAATTAACCCTAGAGTTTCATAGAGATGATATACAGGTAGTTTAAATAAGGGTTATGAAAAGTAATGACTGCTCCCTGGAACTATGAACAATATTGTAACAGTGATTGTTAATAGTAATTTATAGCCACAATAATGAGAATAGAGTGAATTTCAAGACTAATTCTAAAGATAACTACTTTAATCATTAAATACACAGCAAAAAGAAGTTCACAAAATGAAAGTTCATAGAGTCAGTGTCTGGAAACCTGAATCTCATATGTGTGAAGATATGACTGTGGTAATCTCACTGTTTCCTCCAGGTCTTGTTAATTGTAAAATTAACCAACAAAGTCTTCCAAGATCAAATGGTCTTTGCCTTGAAAGACTACTAATAATATAATAAATTATCCATATGACTTTCTCTAAGCAAATTACTCCGAGTAAATTTCTTATATTATGGTTAAGATCATTAGCAAACAAAACTCTTGGGGGAATCCCATCAAAATATTTATGAAAACAGAATCAGCTTACCATTTTATTATTGCCAGAGCTTGCCACTCTGAAATGCAGTATCTAGGATCAAATCTATAGATAAAGGATATTGGACAATTTTGTTCACTGCTGTATCTCTACCGTATTAAGGATAACTGGCTCATATCAGGCACATTTTTTCTGTTTGATACAGGGTCCCTCTCTGTTGCCCAGGTTGGATGCAATGGCACAATTGCAGCTCAGCTCACTACAGCCTTGATCTCCGAGGCTCAAAATATCCTCCCACTTAAGCTTCCCAACCAACTAACTGGGACTATAGGCCCCTACCACCCTACCCATTT
>NW_016107410.1:755464-767221 GCF_001604975.1 Cebus imitator
TCCCAAAGTGTTGGGATTACACGTGTGAGCCACTGTGCCAGGTTTTCATATCAAGCACTTCATATGAAGTGCATTGTGATGTCAAAGTCAGAACAAATGTCTGAATATGAAATTTTGTGCAAGAAAAGTGCTTCAGTGAGGCTAAGAGCTATATGCTAAGAGATAGTTACAAAGTTACATATGTAGTAAAAAATACTGTAGTCAGAGAAATTAGGTGCACAAATACCTTGAGGGAAGAAAGTACTTGGAAAGTTCATGTAATTAAATAAAAACATGTATAGCTGGATTAGAGACACCAAGAACACATTGGGCTGAAGAGGTATCCTGGAGTATTATCCTGGAGGGTCTTTTGAATCATAATAACAATTTTGTGTTTCACTCTGAGAGTTTGGGAAATTTTCAATGATTTTAATGAAGAATCGTATTATGTTAGAAGCAGAAAGTGCTCAAGGGTACAATTTTGAAATTCAACAATTATGTTACAAAGTTTAAAAATATGTTTGAAATGGAAATATTATAGCTAAAACACTAATTTAACTTAATGTGTAATTTTAGTTAATGTAAAATATATTGAAGATATCAAATCATAAATGCAGACTTCTGGAATGTGAATTATCTGATAATTTTGAGTCAGAGTTGAAATTTAAATTTGAAGTGTCTCTGTAGAACTTTACTTACTGCGAAGTTTGCCAAAATAAGTGATAATTTATATTATAGCTCATAGTATAAATGAATACTATATCAAAACCAGAAAACCAAATATAAATTAAATAGTAGCTATTCCACCCCTTTGTGAATTAAGTCCTAGCAACATGAGTTATTTTTCCCCATATTCCATCTAGTTTTATAATTACTGTTTATTTTTTTGAGGTGCATTTTTTGTTGACTTTTAAAAAAACAAAAGTACCTATATTTAAACAGAATCACAACAATATTAAAGGAAATTTCTTGCCATTATTTTAGATTTTAGCAAATCATTATAAGCATTTAATAAAATTTTCCTGCTATAAAACACAGTCAAATTTGCTCAGAAAAACTGTTGAGCAGTGTGTCTAATTTTGGTCTGGGATTGAAGGGTCTCAAATGGAAGTCTACCCACTTTGAAATTAAATCACATTATTTCATTACAGACCTCCTCATGAAGCAGGGCAGCCAATGTCACAAGCTTCAACATTGAGCTGACTGGGATTTAAATGTTGATATGTTCATTGAATACCTGTGTAGCTTCAAGGATGTCACTTAATCTTTGAGTCTCAGTTTTTTCCTCTGTAAAATAGAGTCAGCAATATTTCCATCATAGGCTTTTTGTGTCTCAATAAGATATTGTTACATATTTTTAATATATAATTTATCTATTACTTAAAAGTACTTAATAAATGGTCAGTGTTAGAAAAAATATTTGACTTCTTAATCTTTTTTTAACTTTTCTTGAAAATTCAATGAATAAATTATAGAAAAGAATATTCAAATTCTGTTCATACTAAATGAGTGTCCTTTTATATTTTTTCAGTTCATATTTATACTCTTTTGTTTTATGATTTCCATGTGTAAACATCTTGCTTTCCTACCGAAACAATGAACTTGTCAAAGGAAAGTTTTCTTTTACTTAACAATAAGAACAGAGAAATTTTGTTTTAAAAAAATTTCTAATATTAGGAATCACAGTTAACAGCATGCAGCGTGTCCAGAAATATATAGTTTACAAGAAAAAAAACACAAAGTATAATGTTGTTATTAAATATGCCTTTTTGTCTTGCTTTTCAATTTTAAACTGAAGTTGTAATTATTTTTCAGCAATTATTTTAAATTGGTTGATTAAATTTTCTAATAATTTCAAATACATTATACGGTTATCATCAAACCCAACATTTGAAATAAAGGAGCAGTCAATGTCAACTATTTTATAAAGAGATGAGTCAGTTTAAATATTCATAACTAGCCTATGTTCAAACAGCTGGTAATGTGTCATAGTCATATTTTTTAACCTACAAGTCAAATGTGCTATGAAAATGCCATATTATCTTACATGTCAAATTAATATACTAATAAGTTAATTTAAATAAAATAGAAAATGTAAACTAGATCCCAAAGCTAAAAAAGAGGTTCCATTGAGATACTTGGGGAAGAAGTTTAAATCGCTAATGTAGCAAATGAGGTATTTCATCACTGATCCAAGCTAAAAATGAGGAATTATCTAAAACTTTTTTTTTGCTATCTCCAAACATTTTGAGAAGTGGAACTGTTTCATCTTATAGTCTAGTGAAAGCTCCTACTATTTTCTTGATCAGAATAAGACAGGATTGAAGGCCACAGACCTGAGATTATTTAAAAAATAATTCTTAGAGGAAGAAAGGAAAACACTAAGCATCTGATGATATATGGCAGCAGGTCTTTTAGACAAGGAGGGATTTCAGGTGATGGAAATTGAAGAAACTAATATAGAAGAGTGGACATTGAGTGAGATTTGACTCAAATAGAGAGAAAAGATTTCCATAGAACATGAGAAGACAAATTTATATCTCAATTTAGAATGTTCATCTCTAATTCACTGTATGAAAATGTTTGTTGCTTTTGGTAAATAGAATAACATTCCCTCAAAAATGTCCATGTCTCAATCTCTAGAACCTGTGAATTAATACTTAATTATTTAATAATTAATAATATTTAATATTTAATAATCATTACATGGTAAAAAGTAGGCCAAACTTAATCACATGATTAAGCAGAGAACCTTTCCAAGCCAGGTCTAAGAGGGAGACATGACTATATAGAAGAAGCGTCAGAGAGATGCAATAGTACTGGTTGTAAGGATGGAGAAGACACCACAGGCCAAAAATCTGGATGGCCTTTAGTTGTTGTTAGAAGAAAGAAAAGAGATTGCCTCTAGGATGCTCTGCAGACCGTGAACATCGTATTTTTGGCACAATGAGAACTGTTAAGTCTTGTAACCTGCAGAACTGTAAGATATTAAATTTGTGTTGTTTAAGCCAACAAGGTTTGTTAATTTTTTAGGACACCAATAGGAAACTAATACAAGCCAGTCTCCCTTCATCTGGACTGCATTGTAGACTCTCATTATTAGCACTGGAGGGTCTTGACTATGAGTGGTCCCCTCTTGGCATTTTGAACAAAGAATTGGACAAAATGCACAGAAAAGCAATGAAAGAATGAAACAGGCACACTTATGAAAATGAAAGTACACTCCACAGAGTGGGAGTGGGGTTGAGCAAGTGGCTCATGACCACTGGTTACAGAATAATCTGGGATTTAAATACCTTCTAGAGGTTTTCCGTTGGTTACTTGGTTATACCCTATCTAAATGAGGGAGTGGCCAACAACCAGTCTGATTGCTTGCAGGAGGTGACCAATAAGAGACTGAAGTAAAGTTACAAATTTAAGCATGAAGACTTGGCCCACGACCAGTCTGTTTGGTTGTGGAAGGGTACAAATCAGAGGTACTCTTCATTTTTCATATGCAACACAGTGCAAAGGGGGTTACTGCTGATCCTTTTGCTACTTGAGTGTGGAGAGGTGGAGTTTTCCTTTTGATTCAGTTCCAGGAAGTCAGCATATGGGTCTTAGGTTCCTGCCTCCGGACCTTATTCTCCTGCCTCAGCACCCATAGCAGTGGTTCTTAAACACTTTCAGGTTACTCTCTCCTAGCATAATGTGAAGAAAGTTCCAGACTCAAAATGGTATCCATTACTTTAAGAAGAATACAGATGCCAGCACAAGAATCCTGTCCTATCATAAAAGATAGACTGAAGTGTGTTGGAAGATTCTCAAATGAAGGTCAGAGAAGAGATCTATAACACCAATGAAAAGAATATACATAATAAAAATTGACAAAATATTTGTCAATTAGCACTGGGACAAACTGTCAAAGGACCATATGAATACATTAAATTGTGTAAGCCTTAAAAAGAAACACACGTTATCTGAAAAGGTAAGGTACTTTCGGCAGTTTAATCTACTCATCACATGAAAATGTCTTCGTAACGAATTTCAAAAGCAAATTACTCTAGACCACTAACCTGAGAGTCAGCTTCCAAAGTACATGTGATTTTTCACATGTATATTATAATCTGTATACTACAATGAGCTGTCTTATTTATGGTTCTACACTGTCATTAAGAACTTTGATAACATAGAACCATAGATCCTAAATCAGAAGTATGTGTGTTTTACTTCTCTTAAAGTCCAGAAAAGATGGACTTTAGTTGATAATAGGCCTAAGCGCTTTCAACAAGATTAAAGAAAAATTGTTCTATCGATAGAAATAGAAATATTAAAAAATAAAAAATAAACCGTTCTGACATTTCAAATGTCATTAGTGCTTAATTTACCAGAAGTCATTCTTTACACTTCTTATAACCATTTATGAATCTGTAGATACTTATATTTGTACTGTTTTTACTTAGAACAAAAACTAATTTTAAATTGCATTTTTCCATTTTTACATGTAAATAGATAATTTCCATAGAATGTTTGTTGTCTGCTGAGATATACCTCTTCTGTAAATTAGTAGCTTAAAGTTTATGCTTTGAAATCATTTCCCCTGGTTTTATTTTCTGCAAATGAAAGTATATTCTTTGCTAAATCATTTATTTTCATTTTCTGACATTAACATAAATCTTTTCAAAAGTATGTTGAAGAAACAAGTAGCTTCTCATGAAAATTCTGAAATCAGCAAAGCAATAACATACATTAAACTTTTTTGAATTAATTTGCAATATATTTGAATAATATTTCAGATAATGGTACCTCATATTTTATTTCACATTACAAAGTAGAAATTGAACATACTTAAGGAATACTTGAAAGTAAAAATCACTCATGCAAGTATCATTTTGCTTAAGTTTAATATAAAAGTCACTGAACTTAGAATAGTAGAAAAACTGGCAATAAGATATCTTTGATGTGATAATATAATATTGGGACAAAAACATTTGCCTGATTAGATTTTCAAAGATTTGAAAGTTAAGAAAGATTTAAATTTCATATACTAATTTGTTTAGAAAATCTGGAGAAACAATGTCTTTCATGTTTAAATTATAATTTTAAATTAACAAAGTGTTTCATGTGAAGATGAAGGTAATTGGAGAATTTCTGCCTGTGCTCTTGAAACTCAGACAATATTTCTGTTGCCATTTGATGATATTTTAAACATTTGCATTGGAATATTGGTATATTTTCACTAGAATTGATTTTTGTTGTAATTTTTCCAACAGATTTGATGTTAGAAGCAAAAAGATTAGTGTTCTACAGAAAAATGAATTAAAATAACTGGCAATGTTTATACTATTTTGTTGAAACTATTACTTAGAGAAGTAATCTAATTTTTTGACTCTTTTTTTTTTTTTTTTTTTTTTTTTTTTTTTTTTTTGTCTTTCTAATCTCAATCAGCAAAGATGTGTTTGGCAGAGATTTATGAGGGCAGTAGTCTTCTTTTAAGTGGCTTAAGTATTTTTCACCCCCAATAAAGTTTGTATATCAGCTTTAATGAGTGATTCCTAAGTAAATAAGTATTTACTAACAGATACACACAAAGATAGTATAATGAAATTTATGTTTATTTCTTTGGGTGGTACACCCAATGCAATCTAATGATAGAACAGAAATATTTAATATTAAGAAAAACTCGTGGACTTCTCTTTACAGGATAGTCAACTTCTCTATTTTTATCACTAGCTTACTTGTGGACTGTGACTACCAAAGAGATGGTCTATAGTAGAAAGATTGTTCAACTTCAACAACGATTTATCCTCAGATTCATGCCTGTATTCACTCAACAATTACCAAATCCTAGCCACTAAAAGCAATGAAAGGAAGTGTTCAAAAGAGAATATATTTGATTGACTTGAGGTTGTTCATTTATTCAACCAACAACTCTAGCAGGCTGAACCTATCAGCCCTCAGAACCATGAAAGGAGATGAGCCAGTGTTATGTAAGTCACTAGAGTTTTGGTCTTAAAACTGTTTTGCTATGCAGTAATAAAGGGAACATACATTTTAATGGATGTTGTGACCCTTCTATTAGCAAACATCTAGAGTTAATGAAATAATTTTACTTTGTGAATTTTCAGGTAACTGTGTAGTCTCTACTTGAATAGACAGGTATTCAGCATTCTTACCTGTGTCAAACTAAACTCTAAACAGTGAACTCTGAGCAAATAAACAATAATGCCTTTGTCCCTTTACTTCAAGTATGTTAGAAACATTGGCATAAATCAGCTTTGATATCCATACTTCTAGCTACCTTCTAAGACAGGATCTCATGTTTTATGAGTGAAGAGTAGATGAGACTGGTTAAGACCTGCTTTTGCAGAGTGAGTACATAGGTCCTACTACATTCCCAAGAGAAGGCACCATGGGGAATCCTAAGTGCCTGAGATTAACCAGAGGTAATTAACTTCCAGAAAATTTTACTGAGTGAGTAAAAAACTATCCAAAATGATTGCATTCTGTATAATTCCATTTATACAACATTTTTGGAAAATGACACGATTGTAGAACTGAAGAACAATTGCCTGGGAGTACTACATAGGGGTGAATGTGAGATTGAAGTGGATGTGGCTATAAAAGGGCCACATGAGGGACATGTGAAAAAGAAAAGTAAATATACTTGAGTGTTTCAAATAGGCCAATTTGAAACAGGAGGAAAAAGACAGAAACTGTTAGTGTTCATGAATGGGGTTAGGTGTATTTTCAAACTAAAGTCAGTAGCAGTTTATCTGAGTCTGTAAGAGTTCACACCCTTAATATTTGGTATGTGTTGTTACATGATCTAAAAGTTACTTTTAAATTATATTATTGGCTTTGAGATAATTGTAGATTTATATACTGCTATTAGATAACAATACAGTAAGATCCTATGTAACATTTACTAGTTGTTTAAAGGACAATAATTTGCAAGACTATAGTGCAACAACATTTTCATCCATTTTCCATATTCCAGCATTCACAGAATATTGCTGTTACCACAGGGCTTCCTCTTGTGGCCCTTTGATAGCCACACCAACTTCAATCTCACCTATAATTCAAATGCAGTAACCCCAGGCAATTGTTCTTTATATCTATAATTTTGTCATTTCAAAAGTATTGTGTAAGTGGCATGATACAGTACAAAATCTTTTAGAATTGGTTTTTTATTCACTCAGCATAATTCTCTGGAGGCTTATCCAAGCTGTTGCCTGTAACAGTGATTAATTTCTTTTTTGGTAGTAGTATTCCATGGTGTGGGTATACCATACTTTGTTTAGCAATTCACCTGTTGAAGGACGTCTGGAATGTTTCTGTTTTTTGGTTATTTACAAAAAAGAAGCTGCTATAAATATTCATATATAGGTTTTGTGTAAACACAAACTCTCACTACTCTGGGCTGGATATTTAGGAGTACAATTGGTAGTGGATATCATAGTCCAAGGTTTACACTTTTAAGAAACTATCAAAATGTTTTGCAGAGTGGCTATATCATTTTGCATTCCTACCAAAAATGTATGTGTGATTCAGTTGCCCACATGCTCACTAGCATTTGGTGTAGTCACCATTTTTTACTTTAGCCATTCTGATAAATGTGTAGTGATATGGCCTTATAGTTTTATTTTGCATTCCACTAATGGCTACTGATGTTGAATACCTTTTCATGTACTTATTTCCCACATACATAGCCTCTTTGTGAAAATGTCATTATACTCTTTGCTCATTTTCTAATCAGATTATTTCTTTATTATTAGAATTTTTATTTCTTTCTATATTCTAGCCACTAGCTTTTTGTCATATATGTTATTTGCGATTATTTCACTGTAATCTGTACCTTGTACTTTCTTAACAGTGTCCTAGGCAGAGAAAAAGTTTTAATGTAATGAAATCAAATATAACAAGTTTGCTTTCTAAGGATTATACTTTTGATTATGAAACCCAAGAACACTTTGCCTGGCATTAGTTCCTAAAGATTTTCTCCTTTATTTCCAAAAGTTTTATGGTACTTTATTTTTCCTTCATTTATGAAAAGGCTTACTTTCTTACATTGATTGTTTTTTGTGCCTTTGTAAGAAATCCGCTAGATACATTTGTATGGGTGTTTCTCTGGGTCAGTTTTACTGAACTTTCCAAAGAAATTAATTTTATTTTTGGTTTATCCACTTTTTCTTTATTGTTGGCATATATATATATATATATATATATATATATATATGTATGTATGATTTATTATTATACTTTAAGTTCTGGGATACATGTGTAGAATGTGCATTTATTACATAGGTATACATGTGCCATGGTGGTTTGCTGCACCCATCAACCTGTCATCTACATTAGGTATTTCTTCTAATGCTATCCCTCCTCTAACCCGAATCCCCAACAGGCCTTGGTGTGTGATGTTCCCCTCCCCGTGCCCATATGTTTTTCCTGTTCAACTCTCACTTGTGAGTGCGAATATGCGGTGTATGGTTTTCTGTTCCTGTGTTAGTTTGCTGAGAATGATGGTTTCTTGCTTTATCCATGTCCTTGCAAAAGACATGAACTCGTTATTTTTTTATGGCTTCAGAGTATTCCATTCTGTATATGTGCCACATTTCCTTAAGGCTAATATTGATCGTTTGGGTTGGTTCCAAGTCTTTACTACAGGGAATGGTGCTGCAATAAACATATGTGTGCATGTGTCTTAAGAGTAGAATGATTTATATTCCTTTGGGTATATACTCAGTAATGGGATGGCTCAGTCAAATAGTATTTCTAGTTCTAGATCCTTGAGGAATTGCCATACTGCCTTCCATAATGGTTGAACTAATTTACACTCCCAACAACAGTGTAAAAGTGTTCCTATTTCTCCACATCCTCTCCAGCATCTGTGATTTCTTGACTTTTTAATGATCACCATTCAAAGTGGCATGAGATGATATCTCATTGGGGTTCTGATTTCCATTTCTCTAATGACCAGTGATGATGAGGTTTCTTTTTTTTTTCATGCTTGTTGGCTGCATAAGTGTCTTCTTTTGAAAAGTATCTGTTCATATCCTTCGCCCACTTTTTGACATGGTTGTTTTTTTCTTGTAAATTTAAGTTCCTTGTAGATTCTGGGTATTAGCCTTTTTTCATATGGATAGATTGCAAAAATTTTCTCCCATTCTGTTGGTTGCTGGTTCACTCTAATGATTGTTTCTTTTGCTGTGCAGAGGCTCTTTAGTTTAATTAGATCCCATTTGTCAATTTTGGCTTTTGTTGCAATTGCCTTTGGTGCTTTAATCACAAGCATTCCTATACACCAATAATAGGCAAACAGAGACCCAAATCATAAATAAAATCCCATTCACAATTGCTACAAAAAATAAAATACTGGAATACAGCTTACAAGGGATGTGAAGAACCTCTTCAAAGAGAACTACAAACCTCTGCTCAAGGAAATAAGAGAGGGCACAAATAAATGGAAAAACGTTCCATGCTCATGGATAGGAAGAATCAGTATCATGAAAATGCCCATACTACCCAAAGGAATTTATAGATTCAATGCTATTCTCATCAAGCTACCACTGATTTTTTTAACAGAATTAGAAAAAACTACTTTAAATTTCATATGTAATCAAAAAAGAACCTGTATAGCAAATACAATCTAAAGCAAAAAGAACAAAGTTGGAGGCATCACCCTACCCAACCTCAAACTATTTTGTAAGGCTACAATAACCAAAACAGCATGGTAGTGGTACCAAAACAGATATATAGACCAATGGAATAGAACAGAGGCCTCAGAAATAAGACCACACATCTACAACCGTCTGATTTTGACAAACCTCACAAAAACAAGCAATGGGGAAATGATTCTCTATTTAATAAATGGTTTTGGGAAAATTGGCTGGCCATATACAGAAAACTAAAACTGGACCTCTTCCTTACATCTTATACAAAAATTAACTCATGATAGATTAAATATTTAAATGTAAGACCTTACATCATAAAAATCCTAGAAGAAAATCTAGACAATACCATTTAGAACATACGCATGGGCAAAGGTCTTATTTCACTATCTTTTAATCTATTATTTTTGTATTTTTCAATTTCATTCATTTCTGCTCTTTGATATTTTCTTCTTCATGCTTGCTTTGGGTTTATTTTTTACTTAGTTTTCAAGTTTCTTAAAAGGGTTGCTTAAATTATTGATTTGAGAGGTTTTATCTTATATTTGCAGATAGTACCATAAATACATCTCTTAACACTGCCTTAATTACTTTCTGTGCATTTTATATATTGTATTTTTATGTTCATTTATTTCTATAAATGTTTACTTCTTTTGTATTTTTCTCTTTGATCTACAGATTATTTAGGAATATTGTGTAATTTTAAGTGTTTTGAGATTTCCCTGCTGTTGATTTTTAGTTTGATTTCTTTGTAGTCACGGAATGCACTCTATATGATTTGATATCCTTTAAATGTATTGAGATTTGTTTTATGGCTCAGGGTATAGTTTTTTGTTGTTGTTTTTGGTGTGTTTTTGGTGGGCCCTTGAAAATAATTATCTTTTTGCCATTTTTGGTGAACATTCTATAGATGTTCATTAGATACTTAAATACCCTAGCTTGGCTGTGATGAATACATTTTAAACAATCCTGCCAACTCCATTTTACCCACCTTGAGCTATGTAGGGCATTCTGTTCCAAGAATTTGTAGTCTGAGATACCTGACATCTTTGTAACCAATTTTCTGAGAAACAGGGCCCACTGGCCCATACATCCTGTATCTGCAACTGTGTAACTGCCTACCACACATCCTGAGTGCAAAACAACTTTAAGTAGAATTTTGTTATTAGGCACCCCCTCTTGCCCTAATCTGCTCCTTCTACTTCTGCAATAATCTGCTTACCGCCCCCTGACCCTAAACCAATATAAAAATGTTGACCGCCCTTTGTTCTGGGCTGAGAGGTTTGAGCTCTAGCTGACTCTCGGACGCCAGCCATTAAAGCGGACTCTCAACAAACTCAGAGCGTGGTGCTCCTGTTTAAACTCACTTGGGTATAACAATACTTGTCGTTGATGGTGTTCTTGACTCCTTTTATGTCCTGGCTGACTTTCTGTCTAGTTAATCTATCAATTGCTGAAAGAAGGGTATTGAAATCTCCAGCTACTATTGTGAATTTGTCTATCAAGTTTCATCTATTTTTTGTGTCATATATTTTGCAACACTGTTGTTTGTTGCAAACATGTATAGGGTTACTGTATGCTCTGATAGGTTGGTGCTTTTATTTTTATGATGTATCCCTCTCTGATAATTTTCTTTGTAGCTTCTCTTGCTTTCTTTTGATTAATGTTTTCATGGCGTGTCTTGTATCCTTTAACTTCCAACCTATTTCTTTTTATTTGAAGTGAGATTCATCACTGGTCATAAGAGAAATGCAAATCAAAACTACATTGAGATACCATCTCATACCAGTTAGAATGGCAATCATTAAAAAATCTGGAGACAACAGATGCTGGAGAGGATGTGGAGAAATAGGAACACTTTTACATTGTTGGTGGGAGTGTAAATTAGTTCAACCATTGTGGAAGACAGTGTGGCGATTCCTTAAGGACCTAGAAATAGAAATTCCATTTGACCCAGCAATCCCATTACTGGGTATATATCCAAAGGATTATAAATCATTCTACTATAAGGACACGTGCACACGAATGTTCATTGCAGCACTGTTTACAATAGCAAAGACTTGGAACCAACCCAAATGTCCATCGATGATAGACTAGACAGGGAAAATGTGGCACATATACACCA
>NW_016107410.1:767621-782269 GCF_001604975.1 Cebus imitator
TTTGGTCTAAGTCCACCATTCTATTTTGGCATTTGTTTGTTTACTCTGGTTTTTGTTTCTCTGTTTTGTTTGTTGGTTTTCCTTCTTGTATGTTATCTGAACCAAGCTTCACAATTCCATTTTGATATGTCTATTGTGTTTTGGAATATTTTTTTATGACAGCTATTTTAAAATGCTTCTAACATTTCTGGCATCTCAGTTTTGACATGTTTTGATTATCCTTTTACACTCATCTTGACATCTTCTTGCTTCTTGGTGTGGCGAATACTTTTCTATTGAAACCTGAACATTTTGTGCACTATGAGACTTGGATCGTATGTAAACCTTCTGTCTTACCTGACTTTTTTCTATTGCTGTCTGACAAAGGAAGGAAGTATGCTACTTTGTTACTGCCAAATGAGGATACAAGTCCAGGCTTCCTGCTTCATTCCTATTATCAATGAGGTCTGTAGTTCCTATTCTCTGCTAGGTAGATGTAGGAGTGCTGGTTCCCACTAGGTCTTACTGATACCCCCCTGGCTTGGAGGGTAAGAGTTGTGGCTTCTTATTAGTTCCCATGTTGCCTTCACTAACAGCGCAGGGGAATGGGAATGAATCAGTCTGTTTTCATGCTGAGGATACAGACATACCTGAGACTGGGCAATTTATAAAATAAAAAGATTTATTGGACTTACAGTTCCACATGGCTGGGGAGGCCTCACAATCATTGCTGAATGCAAGGAGGAGCAAGTCACAGCAGGCAAAGAGAGAGCTTGTGCAGAGAAACTCCCGTCTTTGAAGCTATCACATCTCATGATACCCATTCACTGTCACTAGAACAGCATGGGAAAGACACTCCCCTATGGTCTGTCATCTCCAATCCCGTCAATCCCACAACGTGTGGGAATTATGGGAGCTACAAATGAGATTTGGGTGGGGACACAGAGCCAAACCATATCAGGTAGAGACCTCATCACTGTTAAAATGAGGTGAAAGTCTGACCTGTCAATTCAGCCTCCTCTTACATCACAGCAGCAGGAAGAGAAAGAGGCACCTATGATACTGCCTGGTGAAAGTGGAAATGCAGTTTCCTCTTGTGTTCTCTGAAGACACAGCAGGGTGGGACCTCATTACTACTCAGCAGGAATGAAAGTCCATGCTCCCCATGCAGTCTTCACTTACACAGCATGACAACAGGTATTTGGGGTGCCTTTTTACAGTCTTTTGAGGGTGGAAATTTAGTCTCTCTAGTCAGCATTTGCTGTTGGGGTAGCAATGGGACCGCTGTTTTTTTTTTTTTTTTTTTTTTTTTTTTTTTTTTTTTTTTTTTTTTTTTTTTTTTTTTTTTTTTTTTTTTTTTTTTTTTCTGTAGTGTTTAGGTGGTTTAAGGCCATTATTTCTAAGTGTTTTCTGCCCTCTTAGGCTACTCCCCTCCTGGTCTTTTGGCTAGAGAGAATAGGGGTTCTGTATTTGTGTATATATGTACACAAGCACACGTGTGCCCAAAGGTGTTTTCCAATTACTGGCTTATCTGGGACCAAATCTGGGTCATATGAGGCAAAGACAAAACCTAGAAAACTCGCCACCATTATTCCTTGGGTTCTGGGATAACTAGGCAGTCTTTACTTTTCATCTCCATCTCAGCATTCTTATGTATTGTTTTATATATAATGTCCAGGATTTCTAGTTGTAGTTACCTGGAAGTATGGAAAAATTATGACTGCTTTATATAAGCAAAAGTCTATAGAATTAAAATGCATTAACAGAGACATTGAAATACTCTGTAATTTTTAGCTGGATTAAACAATATGCTCAGGAAAATTAGTTGCTCTAATTAGTAATTTGTACTCCAAAAGTAGTATTTTATGTTTTATAAAAAGAGCACATTGTAAGAGCAGCTACTATAAGTACTTCAGCCATCATTATCTCTGGCAAAGATAACTTCTCAATTTATTCATGAGCATGCTGCCTAAGGTTAGGGGAGCCCACCTCTTGCATTAGTGTGACCTGGCTGTGAGACATGGAGTCAAAGGAGATACTTGCATGAGGCTTGTAGCATCTTCATTTTGGCCAATTTCTCCCATTTGGAATGGGTACATTTATCTAATCCCTGCATCTCTATTTTATCTTGGAAGTAACTAATTTGCATTTGATTTTACAGGCTTTTAGACAGAAGGGGCTTACCTTGTCTCAGATAAAAATATGGATTTGAACATTTTGCTCAAATGAGTTAAGACTTTGGGGAACTTTTGGGAATGCAGAATTGTGTTTTGAAATGTGAGAAAGATGAAATCTGGAAAGGCTACAGGTGAAATAACATGGTCTGGCCCTGTGTCCCCATCCGAATCCCATCTTGAATTGTAGTCTAAATTGTCTTCACCATGCATAGGAGGAGAAACCCCATGGGAGGTGATTAGATCATGGTGGCAGTTTCACATGCTGTTCTTATGATAGTGAGTGAGTTCTCATGGGATCTGAGGATTTTTTAAGGGGCTTTTCCCAGTTCTTTCTGCACTTATCTCTTCTGCTGCCTTGTGAAGAAGGATTCTTGCTTCCCCTTTGCCTTCTGCCATGATGATAAGTTTCCTGAGGCCTTCTTATCCATACTGAACTGTGAATCAATTAAACCTCTTTCCTTTATAAATTACCCACTCTCGGGTATTTTTTATAGCAATGTAGGAAGAGACTAATACAATAAATTGGCACCAAGGTAATGGGGCATTGCTATAAGATACCTGAGAATGTGAAAATGGCTTTGAAACTAGGTAATGAGCTGAGATTGGAACAGTTTTTAGGACTCAGAAGAAGACAGGAAGATGTGAAAAAGATTGGAGCTTCCTAGAAACTTCTTGAATGGCTTCGACCAAAATGCCAATAGTGATATGGATGTGAGCATCATGGAGTCAAATGAAGTCCAGGCTGAGGTGGTCTCAGATGCAGGTAATAAGCTTGTTGGGAACTGGAATAAAGCTATTTCTTGTTATACTTTGGAGAGAGACTGGGAACATTTTGCTTCTGCTCTGGAGATCTGCGGAGTGTTGAACTTGAGAGAGATGATTTAGGGTATCTGGCAGAAGAAATTTGTAAGCAGCAAAGCATTCTAGAGGTGACAGAGCATACAAGATTGAAAAAAGTGCAGCCTGACAATGCAGTAGAAAAGAAAACCTATTTTCTGGGGAGAATTTCAAGCCAGCTGCATAAATTTGCATATATAACGAAGAGTCAAATATGAATCCCCAAGACAATGAGGAAAATGTCTCCAAGACATACCAGGTCTTTGCAGCAATTCCTCAGATCACAGGCCTGGAGGCCTAGGAGGAAAAAATATTTCATGGGCCAGGTCCAGGTTTCCCTGCTGTATGCAGCCTGGGACTTCATGTCCTATGTCCCACTTCAGTTATGGCTAAAAGGGGCCAAGGTACAGCTCAGGTCATAGCTTCACAGGGTGCAAATTTGGCAGCTTCCTCCTGGGGTTGGTCCTTTGGGTTCATAGAAGACAAGAATTGAGGTTTGGAAACCTAGGCCTAGATTTCAGAGGATATATGGAAATGCCTGTATACTACCTTTGAATGAACAAAATGTGAGTCCCATAGCCACTTCAACGTTGACTACTTAGCTTGATTGATCAACAGCTCTGTGCTGAGGCACTCATTTGGAGAATTGCATAGTTGTTCAACTTGACTAATGGTGAGCTCAGTCCTGCCATTAAAAAACTGTCACATTTACCTTAGGCTAATCTTCCATGCAGAGTGATTTGGATGAGTCTGAATGTTGCTACGTTTACAAAAGGAATGGCTACACTGTTTTTTTGCCTGTTTTAAGTGTCTGTATGCTTACTAGAGTTTGGTCCAACCGTTGCTTTGGATAGAAACTATAAGGGAGCTTACAGGAGACACATGAATGTCCACACACCTCTACATATTAGTTTTCACCTATATTTAACAAAACGTATACAATGATTGTGAATTCCAATTTGTCTCTTTCATTTTGCAATGATACATGTCAAAGCATATCTCTGTTTAATTAAAGATAGTAATTTTGCTTAGGGAGCTTATCTAAAATATCAGATTTTCTAAGAGTTTTGAGAGCTGAGGAACTATATAACCTAGCAGTATTCCATGATTCTAATTAACTGGGAGGAATCTCATTAAGAAATGTATTTTCTACCACATCTGTTAATGGATTTTAGTGTTTCAGATTTTTTTTTTAAAGGTGTGATTTAAGAAACAATTTATAGTGTCAACTTTCTTACCTACTCTGACATTTTACACTTATAATTACTTGTAAAATTCCCAGTTGTAATCTTCTGAAATATGTTTAGATATGTACTCCAAAAACCACAAATTTGCCTTTAGATAGCATGCAGGATTGAACAACTACCCTTTATGTGTCCAAATAAAAGGAACGGTATTAAAACTGCTGACCAGATGTGATGGCTCACGCCTATAATCCTAGCACTTTGGGAGGCCAAGGAAGGTGGATCACCTGAGGTTGGGAGATTGAGAGCAGCCTGACCAACATGGAGAAACCCCATCTCTACTAAAAATACAAAATTAGCCGGCTGTGGCGGCACATGTCTGTAATCCCAGCTACTCGGGAGGCTGAAGCAGGAGAATCACTGCAGAGGTTGCAGTGAGCCAAGATTGTGCCACTGCATTTCAGCCTGGGCAACAAGAGTGAAACTCTGTTTCAAAAACAAAACAAAACAAAAACTGCTAAACTTTTTTTACTTATTTTTCCAAGCATGAGCTTGAATATTTAAAAACCTCAAATTATTTCCCAATATGTAAATTATTGCCTTTGTAACCTGTTACATTTGATTAATGTTGGTTATATAATAGGTCAATTTTATTTATTTTAATGCATGCCTGTATAGAGCATTATAACTAAATGCCTCTCAAAGTTCAGCTTAACCCTAGTAGCACTGGGCATTTCCAAGGGACTTTCAGCAGTAATTTTATATATGCTTTCCTAATAACTGTTTTCAGAAATCATTAAGGTCCAAAAAGAGTTATGCATAGATGCAAACTATCATCACATTACATAGTAAATACTCATCAGAAACAAAAGCCAAACCCTGTTGCTGGGTTTCTCCCCCTGGGCAATACATTGTTTAATAAAACTATAAAGAAACATATCTTACATAAGCCTTAAGATTTCTAACCAAACTACAAATTTATGGAAGAGTGACCCTGTTTAAACTTACAGTTTGAAAATATAATCCATTTTTATGTAACCAGCATTATTACTAATCACTGCTAAATCCTAATCTGATATTGAGAAGAAATATCAAGAAATGTGAATTATAACTGGGACTGAAGACACTGAGAAATAACAGCAGGATGCAAATTTCAGAAGTTCCAAATGGCATCTATTTCAAATATTTTTCACGGATGCCTAACTTGGTGATGAGCATGGATAATTTTAGTTGCAACCTAACTAAGCAATAGAACAAAACAACATGTAAAACTAATTCATTCATATAAAGTCTAGGAATAAAGCAGCTCTAGAGTTGGTTAATTAATTGGTAAAATGAGGTAATCAAAAACCTAGCTGTTTGCCATGGTTTTGTTCCGCCATGCTTAGTATGTTGGATTTCTTCATGAGAAATCACAGTTGTATTTATAGGCATCATTTGCAAATTTGAAAATATTAAGTGAAAAAATCTGTTTTTGACAAGGTGTGCTTTCTTTAAAAGTTAGTAAACCTTTCTTAGAAACCTCTAAAACCCTTTATTACATTTCATGAGCCAAAACTATGTCACATACCCACCATTAAAATAAACATTAACAAAGGATTTCCATGATTGATTTAAATTTCTCTTAAGAGGAAGATATCTCGACACAATTAGAGTTTGGGTAACAAGGAATAGGGGAAAATTTTTGCACAGGCAACAATGGGTATCTCCTGTAAACTTAGTAAATATTTGGTCAGTCACCCAGCATGTACCCATGTACCAGGAATCCTCAATAAACTAGGAAATATGCAAGGGTTTATATAAGATTTTAAATAAAGAAAAAAATAATTTCTATACTAATAATATTTTCCCCTTGAGTGACTTTGTCATGCAAATGTCTGAGAGACTCAGCTTCTTTAAAAAAAAATAAAAAAAAAAAGAAACTCTACAAGTTAGCTGTAAAACCTGGCTGACACAAATCCCTTTCAATTATCAATGGCTTCTATAGTCCTAACAAATCATTATATGTGTTAATTGTTGCATAGTTTTAGCTTGTGAATGGTGTTTATATGTCTAGCCAGAGAACACTAAACACTATAAATACTTTTTTTATCAGTAGAGAGGAATTGGTAGAAGGATATAATTTTCTGGTTTGGGTAGTTGCTATTGTTCTTTTCTACTCAGATTTTCTGTATTATCTTACCAGTTTTTTATTTTCAGTATAATTGTTTAATTGTATATTATATGAGGGGAGTTTGAATAAGGATCGAAGAGTCGGTGGAAGGTAATGACAAGGAGGAGGGTAAAGCAGCCCAATGTTTTGAGGTAAACAGAGGGGTTCAGGTTAGCGAACCTTTCAGTTCAGCCATTCTTCATGGTGTGTGACCCTCCCAGTGTGGTGTGTGGCCCCTAGTACTAACCTTCGAATTTTCAAGTATCAACAGGGAGACAAGGACAGAAATTGAGAGTGACCCTTGAAAAGCACATGGCAGGAACATCCAAATAAGGCTTCTTGATACAGACCCACTCAGGTGTGGTTGAACTTATGTGCTAAATTACATCGAATGTGAACAGCATTTATAGGCTGATGATGAATTAGAAACTTAAAAGCTTAAAAACAAAACTTGTCTTCCACCACAAAGAGCTCAAGAAGTATTGTTGCGTAAAATTTAAAAAGACAAAGGCTCTCTTTAGTCTTTAATAAATGACCCATAAAAATGTGTTCATGAATGAATAAGTTATATAGTAGTTGTAAGTGTAAGGCATAAAACAGCACAGAACATTTATAATTAATGAGTATGGTCACACAAATATCAAAGAAGCTATCAATCTCATAATATTTTCAAAAGTTATATGACAAGGTTCTACCTCTAAAGCCTTTGTTTCAGTAGTTGAGGAAGTAGGTTCTATCTGTGGGACTGAAAAATCAACAAAAAACAATAATACTTTTCTGTTTGTTTTTCTGGAGACCAAAGCTTGAGACTCTGTCCACTAATCCCTAAAGAGTCAAGTTTATCCAAGGGAGATACAAGTAAGACCTTAGAGGTTCACGATTAGCATCAGCCGGAATTGAGTTCCTGAGGTCAGTCCAAGATAGTCTCAATATGCCAGGAAGAATCCACAAAGTTTGAGGGCAGGTTTCTGTGTAACTGAGATGGGTTGACTTGTGAAGAAAGGAAGTTCAGTTATAGAGAATAAAAAACAAAAGAAGCAGCAAAGATAAAAATGTATTTAATGAAGCTGGTAGTCTTGCAATAGTGGAAAAAATAAATCATTTACAGGAAATATATTTTCATAAAAATAAATATTAAAGATATGTATCCTATAATTATTTCAGTGCTATTATCAATTTTCACATTGTTTATCTTTTTTCTGCTTTTATTTCTTGGTGTTTGGCATATATTCTAATTTTTAAAACAAGTATATTTAGAAATACATGAAATTAGGATAACACAAAAGGCAGAAATGATATTCATTGTTATAAAGTGGTATACAGGCAAAAATATTTTGAAAATTTCTATTTTTTAGGGTGCAGGAAATTCAAACTTTCATACATTTTAAATTGAGATTTGTGAACTCTTAAATTTTGGAGAATAATATGGCAACATTAATAGAAGTATTCATTTTTACTCATCCTGATTATTTGGAAGTCTCTTGTTTTTTTAATTAAAGAAGTACTAGTTCTAGGTGTATATAGATGTATAAATATATATGTATAAATTATATATATGTACACACACATAAACACAACAATGATATTTATTGCAGCATTGTGAGAGTGGAAAATGATTAGCAAATTTCAAACAGCTAAAGAAATGGTTGGATAATGAGTGGATAATATACTCTGATATTAAGCAACTAATGAGGCAAAGAAGTCATTTTTATATGTAGTAAGCCGGACATTTTTATATATTATCCACATTCCAGAGTAACGTGCAATTATTTGTGAAAACAAAAATATTACACGTATGCATTCATGAGAACATCTATGTATATATTTGGATGAGCATTATCATAAGGATGCAACTTTTCTGCTTACATTTACTATCTCAGGAAAAGAATAGAGGAAGATGGTTAGAATTTAAAATTTTTTTCATACATTTTTGGAGGCTTTCATTTGTTACAAAAAAGATCACATTGCTATTCCAATTTGAAAGCTTTGGTTAATTTTTGTTTATTTTGAGAAAATTTTAAACAAAAATTGGCAAGAGTGGCATGAATAGCTCCTATGTACCAAGGTTCAACGGTTGTTAATATTTTGACACAATGCATGCTTCTCACTCTACACCTTCCATACACTATTTTCCAAGAGCATGCTTTTTATATAACAGCAAATATCAAAATAAAATTTAACATTGATAATGCTATTATGAATGCACAATCCATCTTGAAAATTCACCAGATTTCCCAGTATTGTCTTTCAGAGAATGTTTTTCTATACAGGATATAATTGAGAACCTGAGAGCTACACTGTCATTTTTCTATAGTCTCTTTTAATATGAAACAGTTATAGTCTCTTGTTGTCTTTCAAGACACTTGTATTTTTACATAGATCAATTTTACAGAATGTTCCCGACTTTGGATTTATCTGATGTTTCCTCATGATTAAAGTTATGCATTTTTTGTCAAGGACATCATAAAAGACTCATTATTCATGGTGCTAAACTTTAATCACTTGGTTAAAGAGGTATCTGCCAGGTTTCTTCACTATACAGTTACTATTTTTTCTTGTATTATTAATAGATAATTTGTGAGGAGATATTTTGTTGTTATGTGAATATCCCATTCTTCATTCAATGCCAATGTCTTAATTTTAACATCCACTAGTAATTCTTCCTTAAATTAACTATTATAATTGTTATAAAATATTGATTTTTAACTTTATAATTTCTTCCACAGATATTAGTGTCCTACTTTGAAATTTTCTAAAAAATGGTTATAGAGAAAATAACAAGTGAAATTCCATATGCTTGAAGCTGTTGAGGACTGACCAGACATAAAGCCAGGCAAGGACCATGGTCGGCAAGTCCTAGCTTTAATGAGGATACATAAAATATATCTCTTAATCATCCCATGCCTTTGTTCCATCCCTAACAAAATGAAATAAGTATTTTGATTCTACAAGATTTTCAGAATTATCATTCTACAAGATCTGCTGGAATTGATTCATTTCCAGCAATTTTTGCACTGAAAAATGTAACTTACATTTAAGAGTTTTGATGAACAAAGACCAAGGCAATTTGCCTCCTTGCTATGCTTCAGTGGCCACGACTCCTCACATGACGCAGTGAACAAAGGAGTGGGATTCTGAGTAACTACACTACAGTATAATTTTTCTGACAGTCGATCAAAGTATATGTTTTGAAGCAGGCTAAAACAGTAATTTGAAGAGACAGGGGCAATCTGAACATTTAAATATTTGTTTTAAAATATTACAATGATTATTCCCCCCCGTTTCTCCATGCTTCTGAAAAATTGAATTGCATATAAAGGAAGCATTTACTGTGAAAAATAAACCTCCTCTTCATGGAAAGGATAATAAAGTATAACTGAAATCACACCTCAAAGGAACATGTCTTTTTCACAATAAAGTTTAAATTTTCCTTGTAGAAAAGAGAAAGCTGATGCTCCACATAATTATACAGCTGGTAGGAATCTCAGACGTTATGAGGTTTATGATGTCTGGGGTCCAAGTAAATACTATGGGGTCTTCATTTCACTGCAGATGAATTGAGGCCAATGAGATGAACTGTTGAGGGTCATGGATGTGAATGCAGGTCCTGGGTTGTCTTGTCCATGTCAGTTCTCATGATCTATTCTTCCTTTCCCAACTAAAGCTTAGTCATTATAGTGTTCCAGAAATAACATTTCAGGAGAAATGTATGAACCCATTTCCCAGGCAGTGTGACATTAAAAAATACAGAAAAAACTCTATTTTCATATTATCCTCCACCTAGATGTTTTATTTTTCTGAAATTTTCACTTTACAGTTTTGTTTTTGAAAATTCATTTTACAGCAGCTCCCACCTTTTCCACAGTCTCTTTCCCCAGTTTCAGTTACCTGCATTCAACTGTAGCCTGAAAATACCAAATGGGAAATTCCAAAAATAAATAGTTTATGAGGGTTTTTTGTTTTATTATTTAAAGGCATTTTTATTTTTTAAATAATTTGTAAGTTTTAAATTGTGTGCTATTCTGAGTGATAAAATTGATCAGCCTGCTCCATCCCACCCAGGGATGAATCATCCCCTGGTCCAGCATCTCCACAATGTATGTGCTCCTCTCCCATTAGTCAGTAGCCTCCTGGGTGATCAGTGGTCACAGTATCTTGGTGTAGATAAATAAAATAGGGTTCCTTCTTTTATTTAACAATGGCCTCAAAGCACAGGAGTAGTGATGCTGAAAATTCAGATATAATAAAAGCCAAATGTGCTTTCTTCAAATGAAAAGGCACAAGTTCTTGACTCAATAAGGAAGGAAAATAATCATAGGCTGAGGTTGCCAAGATCTCTGGTAAACATGAATCTTTTATTGGTGCAGTTGTGAAGGAGAAAAAACTTTGTGCAGCATCCATATAGGGTTCAGCGCTATTGTGCCATATTCCATCTTGCTTACTCATGATTTTCAGCCATATTGCCTTTCTGGATGTTTCTAGAGCACACTCAACCTGCTTGCATCTCAGAGTATTTGAACTTTTCCCCCTCTGCTTGAATCATTCTTATTTCAGAGACACAAAAGGCTTGTTTTCTCACTTCGTTCAATATTTAACTTACACATCCTCTAGGCTTTTTCTCAACAACTTGTATCACGCTTGCTCTATCCGCCTTACCCTGCTTGACTTCTCTTTGTTGGACTTACTGTCATTTGAGACATATTTTCTCATTTATTTACCTTTTTTCTCCCATTAGAATGTAAATCCCTTTAGAGCAATAGGTTTTGTGCAAAGATGTATCCTCAAGTATTCTTTATTTACTGCTGCAGGTGTTAGTTGCTATTGTTGCTGTAACGTATAACCACAAACGTAGTAGCTTAAAGAAAACAACAAAACATTTTATTACCATTTTATTACAGTAGTGAGGGGCAGAAGTCCAATATCATTTTCACTCACCTAATATCCCAGTGTTTGCAGGCCTGCATTCATTCTAGAGAGTCCAAGGAATAATCCCTTTCTTTGCTCTTTTAAGCTCCTAGAGGCTGCCAACATCTTTTGGTCCATGGGTCTTCCTCCATCTTCAAAGTCGTTAATAGCCAGTGAAGTCCTTCACTTGCTTTCTTATCCTAACACTTCTTGCGTAATCAAGTCTGCTACTACTCACTCTGATCCTCTGCCTCCTTCCCTGGTATAAAGATCCTTGTAATGACATTGAACTCTTGCATATAATTCAGGATTATCTCCCCATTTAAAATCTTTAACTTCACCTGTAATTCCAGCACTTTGGGAGGCCAAGGTGGGTGGACCAGATGAGGTCAGGAATTTAAGACCAGCCTGGCCAACATGGTGAAATCCAGTCTCTACTACAAATACAAAAAAAAAAAAATACCTAGCTGATCTTGGTGGTGGGTGCCTTTAGTCCCAGCTACTCAGGAGGCTGAGTCAGGAGAATCGCCTGAAATAAGGCAGAGGCTGCAGTAAGCCAAGATCCCACAATTGCACTCCAGCCTGGGCAGCAAGAGCGAAATTCCATCTCAAAAAAAAAAATATCTTAATTGCACCTGCAAATTTCACATAAAGTAACATATTCACAGGTTCCAGAGATTAGAACATGGACATCTTTGAGTGGGGAAATTATTCATCTCTCAACACTTTATAACAAGTTTTGTGAAAACTTAGTAGCTTAAAACAAAACTATTCACTATCACACACTTTTTCTAATAGGAATCTAGACGAAGCTCTCTGTGTAGATCTGGCACAGCATCTCATGAATGTGCAGTCAAGCTGTCAGCTAAAGTTGCCTGCATCCATAACTTTACTAAGGATGGGGAATCCACTTCCAAACTCTGACACAGTTGTTGGCAGGCATCTGTTTCTCCCCACAGGGCAGGGCATAGCTCTGTGTACAACATGACAGCTGGCTTCCCCTCAAGTGATGGATTGAAGAGAAAGGATGACTTTGCAGAAGAGTTAACACAGCAGTTCTTTGACTGCAATCCTTAGAAAGGCCTGCTTGGAAGTTTGGCCCATGGCTGGCATTTCGCAATTTGACTGTTAATCAGTTCTTTACACTAAGCTGCCTTTTTATCTAACTGATAAGTACCAGTAGCTCATTGGACCTAAAACTATTTGTGTAAACAATATGGTTTATGCTGAACACCTGCTTTCCTTCTGGGTGTCAGGAATTTTGGTGCTAGTCAGAGACTGCCTCTGTCCCCAACCTGCAATAAAAAAACCTTGGGTACTGAATCTTTCCTTCTAGTGAACACTCATGTGTTGTCATAATTCATTGCAGAAAGAATTAAGTGTGTCCTGTGTGACTCTACTGTGAGACAACTCTTGAAAATTTGTACCTGGCTTCTTTAAGCTTTCATCCCATGTCCCCTTTTCTTTACTAACTTTGCTGCATATCATTTTGCTTTGATAAATCTTAGCCATGAATACAACTATATACAACTCCTGTGAGTTCTTCTAGTGAATAACCAAATCTGGGGCTGGCTCTAGAGACCTCTGACACAGTAACAATGAAGGAAGCAGCAGTCTCTTATATAACCTGATCCTGAAAGTGACACACCAAGACGTCTGCCATATCCTATTGGTTGCACAGATCGATTCTGATACTTTGAGGGACAGGAGTGTGACTAACAGGTGGCAGGGATCACTGGGGACCATCTTGGAGGCTGCCATAAGAATTGCAGCCCTTTGTTTCACAAATTTTAAGTAAAGCATTGGTAAGGTTACTATACATACGAGTTTACTGCAGTAGTCCTGGTTTACAAATATTTTCTTCCATTCGTGATACTGTCCTACAAAACCTCCATGAAAAAATTATAATGTCCAAATTATCTATTTTTTAAAATTTTATTGCTGTGCCTTTTGGGTCATCTGTAAGAATCCATTGCCAATTCTGAAGTCATGAATTAGTTTGTTTTCTTCTAATCATTGTATAGTTTATACTTACATTTAGGTCTTTAATCCACTTGGAATACATTTTTATACATGGTGTGAGGTAAGAGACTGATTTCTTTCTTTGGCATATGGCTATCTAGTTGTCCCAGGCCCATTAATTGGAAAGGCACTTTTTATCCCATTAAATGGTCTTGATTATAAAAATATGGGCTTATTTCTGGACTCTCAATTCTGTTTCAGTGATCTGTATGTCTATCTTAGTGCTTGTTACCACACCCTTTTAATTACTGTTGCCTGGTAGTACTTTTAAAAAGAGGAACCTATGTGTCCCCCAACTTGGTTTTTCTAGTTTTTAGGGTATACACTTATACTTCCTTTATTAAATTTATTTTTCGAAAGTGTTTTATCTCTTTGATATTATTGAAAATGGATTTTAAAAGTTTTTTATTGTTCATTGCAATTATATGAAAACAATTATTTTGTATATTAATTTTGTGTCCTTCAAACTTGATGGCCATGTCTCACTTTGTGTGCATGTGCTGCTCTTGTTTTGCATTCACCTATATTAAGGCATGTTCTTGGAAAAAAAAACAAAAAAAACAGCAACCATTTTATCAAATATATCAGTCAGTATTTGATTTTATTTCTTTAATGTTATTATACTGTTGCAATGTTTTAAAAGTTTGTTTCGCTATGTTTTCTTTTTTTTTAATTTATTTTATTGCATTTTAGGTTTTGGGGTACATGTGAAAAACATGCAAGATTGTTGCATAAGTACACACATGGCAGTGTGATTTGCTGCCTTCCTCCCCATCACCTATATCTGCCATATCTCCCTATGCTATCTCTCCCCAACTCCCCAACCCGGCTGTCCCTCCCCTGTTTCCCCCCAACAGACCCCAGTGTGTAGTGCTCCCCTCCCTGTGTCCATGTGTTCTCATTGTTCAACACCCGCCTATAAATGAGAACGTGCGGTGTTTGATCTTCTGCTCTTGTGTCAGTTTGCTGAGAATGATGCTTTCCAGGTTCATCCATGTCCCTACAAAGGACACAAACTAATCATTTTTGATGGCTGCATAATATTCCATGATGTATATGTACCAGAGTTTCCCTGTCCAGCCTATCATCGATGGGCATTTGGGTTGGTTCCAGGTCTTTGCTATTGTAAACAGTGCTGCAATGAACATTCGTGTGCATGTGTCCTTACAATAGAACAATTTATAATCCTTTGGATATATACCCAGTAATGGGATTGCTGGGTCAAATGGAATTTCTATTTCTAGGTCCTTGAGGAATCACCACACTATCTTCCACAATGGTGGAACTAATTTACACTCCCACCAACAGTGTAAAAGTGTTCCTATTTCTCCACATCCTCTCCAGCATCTGTTGTCTCCAGATTTTTTAATGATCACCATTCTAATTGGCGTG
>NW_016107410.1:782714-854347 GCF_001604975.1 Cebus imitator
TTTTTATGGTGTTAGGTCTTATGTTTAAGTCTTTAATCCATCTGGAGTTAATTTTAGTGGAAGGTGTCAGGAAGGGGTCCAGTTTCTGCTTTCTTCTGCACATGGCTAGCCAGTTTTCCCAACACCATTTATTAAAGAGGAAATCCTTTCCCATTGCTTGTTTTTTGTCAGGTTTGTCAAAGATCAGATAGTTGTAGATATGTTGTGTTGCCTTCGAGGCCTCTGTTCTGTTCCATTGACCTAAATCTCTGTTTTGGTACCAGTCCCATGCTGTTTTGATTACTGTAGCCTTGTAGTATAGTTTGAAGTCTGGTAGTGTGATGCCTCCTGCTGTGTTCATTTTGCTTAGAATTGACTTGGCTATGCGGGCTCTCTTTTGGTTCCATATGAAGTTTAAGGTATTTTTTTCCAGTTCTGTGAAGAAGGTCATTGGTAGCTTGATGGGGATAGTATTGGATCTGTAAATTACTTTGGGCAGTATGGCCATTTTCACGATATTGATTCTTCCTAACCATGAACATGGACTGTTTCTCCATCTGTTTATGTCCTCTTATTTCATTGAGCAGTGGCTTGTAGTTCTCCTTGAAGCGGTCCTTTACATTCCTTGTTAGTTGTATTCCTAGGTATTTAATTCTCTTTGTGGCAATTGTGAATGGCAGTCTGTTCTTGATGTGGCTCTCTTTAAGTCTGTTATTTGGTGTATAGAAATGCATGTGATTTTTGCACATTGCTTTTGTATCCTGAGACTTTGCTGAAGTTGCTTATCAGTTTCAGGTGATTTGGGGCTGAGATGATGGGGTCTTCTAGATATACAATGATGTCGTCTGCAAATAGAGACAATTTGACTTCCACCTTTCCTATATGAATACCCTTTATTTATTTTTCTTGCCTGATTGCTCTGGCTAGAACTTCCAGTACTATATTGAATAGGAGTGGTGAGAGAGGGCATCCTTGTCTAGTGCAATATTTCAAAGGGAATGCTTCCAGTTTTTGCTCAGTATGATATTGGCAGTTGGTTTGTCGTAAATAGGTTTTATTATTTTGAGATACGTTCCATCAATACCTAACTGATTGAGGGTGTTTAGCATAAAGGGCTGTTGAATTTTGTCAAAGTCCATCTCTGCATCAATTGAGATAATTATGTGGTTTTTGTCTTTGGTTCTGTTTATGTGGTGAATTATGTTTATAGACTTGCGTATGTTGAACCAGCCTTGCATCCCTGGGATGAAACGTACTTGATCATGGTGGATAAGCTTTTTGATGTGCTGTTGCAAGTGGCTTGCCAGTATTCTATTGAAGATTTTTGCGCCTATGTTCATCATGGATATTGGCCTGAAGTTTTCTTTTCTTGTTGAGTCTCTGCCGGGTTTTACTATCAGGATGATGTTGGTCTCATAAAATGATTTGGGAAGGATTCCCTCTTTTTGGATTGTTTGGAATAGTTTCAGAAGGAATGGTACCAGCTCCTCTTTGTATGTCTGGTAGAATTCGGCTGTGAACGCATCTGGACCTGGGTTTTTTTTTGGTGGTAGGCTCTTAATTGCTGCCTCAACTTCAGACCTTGTTATGGGTTTCTTCAGGTTTTCAGCTTCTTCCTGGTTTAGGCGTGGGAGGAGGCAAGTGTCCAGGAATTTATCCATTTCTTCCAGGTTTACTAGTTTATGTGCATAGAGTTGTTTGTAATAATCTCTGATGATGGTTTGAATTTCTGTGGAATCTGTGTTGATATCCCCTTTATCATTTTTTATTGCATCAATTTGGTTATTCTCTCTTTTCTATTAACCTGGCTATTGGTCTACTTTGTTGATCTTTTCAAAAAACCAGCTCCTGGATTTATTGATTTTTTGAAGAGTTTTTTTGTGTCTCTGTCTCCTTCAGTTCTGCTCTGATCTTAGGTATTTCTTGTCTTCTGCTAGGTTTTGAGTTTTTTTTTTATCTTGTTCCTCTCTTTCAATTTTGACAATAGTTGTCAATTTTAGATCTCTCCTTTGTTCTCATGTGGGCACTTATTGCTATATACTTTCCTCTAGAGACCGCTTTAAATGTGTCCCAGAGATTCTGGTATGTTGTGTCTTCGTTCTTTTTGGTTTCAAAGAACATCTTTATTTCTGTCTTCATTTCATTGTTTATCCAGTCAACATTCAAGAGCAAGTCGTTCAGTTTCCATGAAGCTGTGCAGTTCTGAGTTAGTTTTTGAATTCTGAGTTCTAACTTGATTGCACTGTGGTCTGAGAGACCGTTTGTTATGATTTCCATTGTTTGCATTTGCTGAGGAGTGATTTACTCCCAATTATGTGGTCAATTTTAGAGTAGGTGTGATGTGGGGCTGAGAAGAATGTATATTCTGTAGATTTGGGGTGGAGAGTTCTGTAAATGTCTATTAGGTTTGCTTGTTCCAGGTCTGAGTTCAGGTCCTGGATATCCTTGTTAATTTTCTATCTGGTTGATCTAATATTGACAATGGGGTGTTAAAGTCTCCCACTATAATTGTGTGGGAGTGTAAGTCTCTTTGTAAGTCATTAAGAACTTGCCTTATGTATATGGGTGCTCCTGTATTGGGTGCGTATATATTTAGGATCCTTAGCCCTTCTTGTTGCATTGTTCCTTTTACCATTATGTAATGGCCTTCTTTGTCTCCTCCTGCACAGAGCTGGACCCTCCCAGGTTCAGCTGCGCTTGCTGTGAAACTGTCAATCCAGAGAGCTTCTGATTGCTGTTCTTTTTGGGGGGTGGGACCGAGCCTGGTCACCTGGCTCCCTGCCTCCGAGCCTTTTTTTTCTTTTTTTAGTTGAATAGTCGACTCTATCCCCATTGCCTCTTGAAAAGGCGCCGGGATGTGTTTGATTTCCCGTGCAGCGAATCAGTGCGCCAGCTTCAACAGCGGCGCTGAGATTCGTGGCACTTTTTTTTGCCCAGGAATCTCCTGGCCTGGCTCCCTGTTCAGTCCCCTCTTTAATCAGATGAATGGGCAACTTCCCGGGTCTCCAATCGCCAGCCAAAAGGGCACCCAGACCAGTGTATTTTGTATGGAGAACTGCCGGCTGGGGCGCCCACAAAGCAACCGCGCAGGGCAAAGCAGCTGCGACGACCAAAAGAACCGCGCCAGAAACTCCTGGTCTGTGGGCAATAAAAATACTGCGTCCACTCACCCTCTGCTCTTTCTCTGGTGGGAGTTGCAACTCTGAGCTGTTCCTAATCCCCCCCCTGCATTTCTCTATGTTTTCTAATGGCAATACTGTAATAGTATAAATGGGATACTGATTTAGTATGCTGCAAGCTTGCTAAACTTCCTTATTGGTTCCATTAATTTTTTTGCATATTATTTTGGATTGTCTACTTACCCAGTCATATCATCTGTGAGAAAACAATTTTATTTATTCCGTTACAATTTTCTCTATTGAACTCACTTCCAGTAAAATATTAAATAGAAGTAGTAGAAACAACTATATTTGTCTTATTTCCAACTTTAGAGAAAAAGCATTACGTGTTACAACACATCATATGATGTTAGCTATGGAGTTTTTTGCAATTATTCCTTATAAGGATATTTCCTATTTCTAGTTTGCTGAGAGTTTTGTCATGAGTAGGCGATATACTTTGTAAAATACAATTTCTGTACTGCTTCTAAGATAATCATATATGTTTTCTTCTAAAATATGTTAATTGATGATAATATGGATTTTCTAATGTTAAACCAATCACTTTGTAATGCTGAATAATCTTTTTAGTATAGATGTCCATTGTAATTCATTTGATAATACTTTTGTTAAAAATTATTACATAATGGGATTTTTTTCATTTTTTTTCTTATATTTAACTGGTTTGGTTTAATGTTACCCTGGCCTCAAAATACAAGTCAGGAATATACATATTAGGAATATATATGAGAATATATAAGTTATATATATTCTCATATGAGAAAAAAATATATATGTACACACACATACATACTTGCACACACATACACTTTCACATCATCCTATCTATGTAAACATTTTCCCTGGACGTTCTTGAAGATATCATCTCACAATAGAAAATATCCTTAAAAACTTTGAAACTTCTCCCCCTATTCTTGTACCTGAAAACTGTTTCTATCACGAGGATAGTTTTTACTGAAGTTTTCTCCAGTGCTGATTATTTTTATAACCACATCCCTCCTATCAGCATTGCTTAAGGAAGTATAATTGTTTCTTATTTCTAATTTGAGCATTGTCCTTCTATAGCTCCTTCCTAGTAAAGAAAAAAAAAATCTAGGAACATGACAAATTTCTTGGAGCAGCATTAAAGCTGAGGTTGTCAGATTATTACTCCTTCTGTTCCTCTTGTTGAAACAACATAAAACACATAAATATAATAAAATTCATTATGTCACAACTTTCTTCATAATCTTTGCATAGATTCCACTTGCCTGCAGAAAGTTCTACACAATTTTCAATCATAGATTTCATGTTCCTCATAATTTGGCCCTAACTTAACCTGTTAATATTGGTATCTCAATAATAACTTAGAGCAGGTTTATTTTATTGCTCTAAACACATATAGCAGTAATATATTCTTATGCCATTTACTAGGGGTCCAGATAGAGCATGTTAGCCAATTAAAGTTCTGAACAAGTTTTAAAGAGAAATTAAGCAATTTTGTTAAGCTTTAAGCATGTTATGTGAACCAAAAAAATTAAAAATACACATGTATACATAGAAGTTTACGTATATATACATGTATACATAAATGCGTGTGTGTATGCATGCACACACACACACACACACACACAGTTGGGGAAGAGAAAGAGAAGAAATTTTACAATTTGGATCTGATATAGGGATACCTGTTTGTTTATAGACATATAATTTATGGACTTATCTAAACAGATAAGAATATCCATATGCTTTTATGTAGCAAGCAAGAAAATTAACAGCGAAAAGACTGTGTAGAAAATCTTTCATTCAAGTACCTTAATTTATTTCAATACAAAATTCAGGTTTAAAAAACTTTGACTTAAGTGCAGCAGTCCCCACTTACTGGCAGTTTTGCTTCCTGTGGTTTCAGATATCAGCAGTCAACCATAGTCCAAAATTATTAAGTTAAAAATTCCAGAAATAATTTATAAATTTTATATCACACGCCACTCCATTATAATTGTTCTAGTTTATTATATTGTGGTTATTAATCTCTTACTGTGCCTAATTTATAAATTAAGCTCTATCAAATAGGTATGTATGTACAGGACAATACATTGTATATAGAGAGTTCAGTACTTTCCATGGTTTTCGGTATCTACTGGAGGTCGTGGATTGTAGCCCAAATGAATAATGGGGGATTATTGTGTGCGTATAATTATAGAGATGGTTTGAAAACTGAAAATCATGTCACAAATATAAATGCAGTTATTTTTATCTGATAATTTTTTGCATATGTATTCAGCTTTTACAAATCATACTTTCATTGAATTAATTGAAAATATGCATAAAAGAAATAGTGATTCATTTTAACTGACAATATTAGAATTTGTGACTATTTTATAAGCTTTTTATTTAACCTTGTCAACCAATAAATCTGGGAACACATTTTTAAGCTTTAAACAGCTAATTTATCAAATTAGCTTCTTTTCCTTTAAAATTATTTACACTGAATACTATTGAAGAAGCCAGTAACATGTTTTCCATTTTTTTTACTTCTTCGGTGATGTAGTAAATTTTATTCCAGAATTATTACTTTGCAGTGAATATTTTGATAATAGCATGTATATGTACGTATTATTTTGTTTTATTCATCTCAATATATAAATATGTGTGGTATTTTGATACTGGATATTCTGTACTGGGTAAAAATCCTTTCATCTCAATATTAGTTTTTTCCAACTATTCAGTTTTGCACATGATACTTATCTTTACTAGGCTTCCATCTCCTCATCTGCAAATTGAAGATAGCACACACAATAGACATGACTGTTCTGAAAATTAAGTGAGATAATGTATGCACAGACTTACTACAGTGCTGGTTGGCACAATGAAGACCCCATCTCATAAAATAAAATCTTATTCTTATAATTACCATTATTAATTTTTACTCATTTTTCATAGTTTACCAGTAAAATTATTCCAATTGCACTTGACCAATTATTGCACTTTATTCTGCATATTGCCTCAAATCAAATGTATAATGACATATGGACTAAGATAAACTGGTTCAGATAAGTCACAAATAATACACATGTATTTTCATATCTGTTACTACAGAAACCCTATATTAATCAGCAAATTTCAAATAAGTATCCAGCTCTTTTAAAATAATGACTATATTTTTGTTTCATTAACTTCTTGTAAAACAAGGCTGAGTAAATGGCATTAATTTTGTAACATTATAAACTCTGCTATTTTTTCTCTTATATGCCTTTGTATGAATCCTTGGTGGCTAAGTGCAGGATATGCACAGGCAAAGCGGTTAGAAATTAGTTTTATTTCAGTTATTCGCATCACCATTTCCTCCACTGACAGATAATAGAAGTTGACCATTTTATGACATTTATCTGATTCTATTATCACCTAATACTTTCAAATATAACTGAATATCATTTTGTTGGCAGCAATAATATCTGATAGAGCATCCTTTCTATCGATTTTGTGTGTCTATTTTTCATATTTTATATCATGGCGAAGCTGAATTGTGTCATCTTTCCTGCATTTCAATAACTGGAAAATTATTATTAATGATCTTGATATTCACAATATTTTTACCTACTGCTTCATAGGGGACAGAGATGGATATGTTTATATTGTCATCAATTTCAGGAGGTTCCCATCTGACTGCAGTAATTCAGGCAATATTATAAAACTGTGCTTTTGGAAATTACATAGAATTCAAGCTTGTTCTTTTCTTTTCTTTTTTTTTTTTTTTTTTTTTTTTTTTTTTTTTTTTTNGCAGCAATCTTGCATGTTCTTCACATGTACCCCAAAACCTAAAATGCAATAAAATTAAAAAAAAAAAAAAAAAACTTCCAGCTATAACTTTGGAAATTGCACAGGCCTGGAATGACAGAGTTGTACACTGCAGGAGCTTTAAATACCAAGCTGGTGTACCCCTCAAGTCACTTGTCAAATTGTAAAGCTGTGCATGGCAAGTCACTGAATAGCTAAGCTGGAAATTTCTTGACACCTATACTCCAGAAAATCAGATGAACCAGTGGTTGACTGCATCTTACTCACCTGCAGTTCAGCCTTAACCCAGGCCAGTTTGTAGTCTGATTAAAATGAGCAGAGCCCCATCCTAACTGCCTAGCAAAGGAAAAGGAAAATTTTCTTTGATGCAAAATATTATTAGCTGGAACTTCTAAAATACAATATCTGGCTTCAATGAAAAAAAAACTCTAGACATTCAAAAAGGTAGTACTACACTGCAGATAACCAAGATAATAAGATAAAACAGATCCACAAATTGATACAGTTTTTGGAATTAGCAGACCAGCAATGAAAAAAACTCTATAATTAACATCTTCATGAAATAGCAAAAATTATGAGCAAAATAAACAAAAGCTATAACATCTCAATTAGAATTATAATCTACCAAATCAATCAAAAGGACATGCTAGATTTTAAAAGTATAATATCTGAAATGAAAATCTCTGACAGTAGACTAGACACAATAGAATATGCAACAAGATATAATAGACACATGGACACATATAAACAGTATAATGTGAGTTTAATGTGTTTAATAGGGAGAGAAGCAAAAAAAAATTTAGTTAAGTAATAGCCAAGTGTTTTACAATACTAGTTTTTATTCGTTTGTTTGTTAATCTATGTTCAGATTCAGGAAGCTCCTCAAACTCCAGCAAAAATAATTTCAAAGATAATCAAACCATCAAATCTAAATACGTCACAGATAAACTGCTGAAAACTGAATAAAAGCTAAAACACAGCCGGAGTAAAAGGATACATTATTTTCAGATAAATATAATAAAACTGACAGTTGACCTCTCAATGAAAATATTAGAATTCAGAAGGCAATTAAATAGCATCTTTAAAATGTTCACTTTTACTTCACTTTTATATACTGTGTTAATTATTAAGGTATTTTTTATTCCTTATATCCAAACCTTCCTTTCTATACTCAGTTGTGTGCTGCTAAGGCTGGGAGTATAGAAAGCATGTTTCAGCTTTGCCAGCTAAGTTTTTTTGGGGGGTTCTTCCAATAGGAAGCACTCAACGAAGAATGGAAGAACGAAGGACAAAGCCCGTTTCTTCCTTTTTGGCTGCTGCTACTGCCAGCATTACCCCAGCACAGATCTCCTCCCCATCAGTGGTAGTTCATTTCAGCTTCCAGCTTCTCCAAACTTTTCCAGCATTGGCCTTATTATGCCACCCAAAGAAGGGTAGCTTGTTCTTTTCTAATGCACAACTACATGGATGGCATGAGAAGATTCCACTTGCTACTGCAATAAAATATGTCTTGCTCCTTAGAACAATATTTGCTTGCTGAAATGTCAATCCTTCATGCTAAAATTACAGTTTTTATCCATTGAGCTTTTCCTTTCCATGTTCAGCTCTGCACTTTGAATCTTGGGCCCTACATATCCTTGACTTACAAATAGTGGAATGATCATAAAATAGGCTCTAGAATAAAATCTGGCAATACTACATGTACACTTTATGTTTCAGAATCACATTCTAATGGAATAAAACTAGTTGTTAATTTGCTTTCCATCATCTTTTCTTTCAGTGAACTAATCTATACCAGCCCCTCATTCTTAAACCTTTTCTTAATGCTGCCCTTTTTGCTTAAGTCTTGAATACAGTCATACCTCAAATATATCAGAACCATTTCCAGACTCCTGCAATAAAGGAAGTTACACAAATTTTTGGTTTCTTAGTGCACATAAAAGTTACCTTTACACTATAATATAGTCGATTAAGTGTGCAATAGCATTTTTTAATAAAACAATATATACGCTTAAATTATAAATATTTTGTTGCTAAAAGTACTAATAATAGTCTGAGCCTTCAGTGAGTTATCTGGTGGAGGATCTTGCATCAGTACTGGTAGCTGCTAACTGTGGTGATCATAGTGATGGTTTCTGAAAATTCAGGTAGCTGTGGCAGTTTCTTAAAATAAGACAAAATGGAGTTTTGCCACCTCAATTGACCCTTTAATGAGATATTTGTCTATAGCATGCAATTCTGTTTGATAGCATTTACCCGCAGTAGAACTTCTATCAAAATTGGATTCAATTCTCTCTAACCCTACCACTGCTTGATCAACTAAGTTTACATAATATTCAGAATCCTTTGTTGTCTTTTTAACTGTGCTATTTTGATCTCCCATAGATCACGAATGATCTTAATGGCACCTACAATGGTGAATTCTTTATGGAAGGTTTTCAGTTTCCTTTTTCTAGATCCATTAATCACCATCTATGACAGCTAAAGTCTTATGAAATAAATTTATTAAATAAGAAGGCTTGGAAATTGAAATTACTCTTTGATCCAAAATAAATGTTGTGTTATTAAGCATGAAATCAATGAGTTTCAAATGTTTTTTCTTTTTAAATTTATATCTTAATTTCATTGTTTACCCTAAGTCATTCAGGAGAAGCACATTTAATTTCTATGTAATTGTATGGTTATGAGATATCTTCTTGGTATTGATTTATTTTTGCTGCTCTGTAATCCGAGAATGTAGTTGGTATGATTTCAGTTCTTTTGAATTTGTTGAGAATTGCCTTATGGCCAAGCATGTTGTTGATTTTTGAGTATGAGCCGTGTATAGATGAGAATATCGACTTGTGGTTGATGGGTGGAGTGTTCTGTAGATGTCTGTTAGGATCACTTGGTCAGGTGTTGAGTTTAAGTTCTAGATTTTCTTCCTCAGTGATCTGTCGAATAATGTCCATGGTTGAGGTTCAGGTTTCCCATATTATTGTGTGGTTATCTAAGGCTCTTCACAGGTTTCTAAGAATTTGTTTTATGAATCTAGGTGCTCCTGTGTTGGGTACATGTATATTTAGGATAGTTAAGTCTTCTTATTGAATAAAACCTGTTCATATAGCATGGGGAGAAATGCCAGATATAGGTGATGGGGAAGAAGGCAGCAAATCACATTGCCATGTGTGGACCTATGCAATAATCTTGGATGTTCTTCACATGTACCGCAAAACCTAAAATGCAGTAAAAAAAAATTAGGTAATGTTCTTTGTCCTTTCTGATCATTGTTGTTATAAAATCTGTTTTATATGAAATGAGAAGAGCAGTGTCTGCTCTTCTTTTTCTACTTGCTTGATAGAGAAAATCACTTTCCCTGTAAAAATGGTGCATGTTTATTACAAGAACTTTATAACATGCAGGAGCAAAAATAGACAAACTGCATTTCATCACCAACTACAAATTACTACAAATTCCATACATATTTTTTTCTGTGAAGATAGAGAGTATTAAATTAAAATTTATTTGAATTTCCCTTAAGTTAAACATTATCCTCCATTACATCAAACCTGGGCTATTACAATGCCCATGAAAGTGGTTTTCGGCTTTCTGCAGTTCCCGCACAGCCACAATAGTAATATTTTTCAAAAGGAATTGGGTATTTTTATCTTATATAAAATATATCAGGTTTCTCATCACTATTATCATAAACTTCAAAACACTTCCTTGGCCCATAAGGCCCTATAAATCTGACCCTCCCTATCTCTTTGATTTTTCCTTTTTCATCTCCTACTATACCCTAGAATCACTACACTCTTTTTTTCTTTTTTAAATTTATTTTTATGGATGCATAATTCATGTACATAGCTTTTGGGTACATGTAATAATTTTAATAATTTAATATATTTGTACAATTTGAAAGATAATATTAGCGAAAGATCATTACCGTAAACATTTATCTTTATCCTAGAAACATTAAAATTATTCCCCTTTGGCTATTTTGAAATGTGCAGTAGATAGCTAGTCATTCAATATCTAACAATAGGTCGTATTTCTTCTGCCAAACCATATATTTGTACCTTTGATCAACTTCTATTCAATGTTCTCCCTCCCCGCTACCCTTTCTAGCTTGTGGTAACCACCTATCTACTCTCTATCTTCATGTGATCCACCTTTTTAGCTCACACCTGTGAGTGAAAACACATCATATTTGTCTTTCCGTGCTTAATGACCTTTGTACATTTCATTTTCTGTGTGTCTTAGGGTCTTTGTGGTTTATGTTTCCTAAGCCTCCCATGCTATTGCTCTGCATATTTACTTGTCTCCTTAAGTCTCAGCATAAACATTTCCCCAAAATAGCCCTTTGTTTAACCACCTTATCAAAAGAATTGTGTCTAAAATAACACTTTATTGCAGTCCTCTATTTTATGTTAAAATAAATATAGCTATTTGAAAATATTTTTTTCAAAAATGTATTCATTTTGTTTTTATCTTTTCCTGCTCCAGTACCATTGAAGCTTTATAAAAGGAGAGACAGTTATTGCTCTTACCACTGTATCTATAGTACCAGCACAGCTTCTGGCACATATCATAATTATTTCAATCTTATATCTGGAGAAGATAAAAATATCCAAATAGAGGAAAAGAGCTATAATCCAATTATATAATTGGGTGAATGTTGCCTAAAAACGCATGATTACATAGATCAGTAGATAAATGCACAGTGCCAAAATTGTTTTGACCCTTGTTGAGATTTAATTTCTCTAGTATTGTTTAATTGGTTGCCCTTTAAAAAATTGTTAATTGATGTTCTCTTTATATTTTACCATAATTGTCAGTGTATTACCTATAACTTACCTCAAATCCTCTGTGAACCAAACAGCGAAAAAAATTAAGGAGACAACTGGAAAGAATGGAAACTATATAACTATCAATAAATGGCTTTCTCAGTCATCCATTATTGTTGTCTTTAGAAAAAAAAAAAGATAGTTTTTTGTGAGTAAAGGTATCAGTTTAAAATACACTTTTAGAACTTTAAGATGTTTTATGAAATTGCAATTGTAACCAAAAAGAAAATTATATATAGAATATATACAAAGTGAGGTGATAAAGGAATCAAAACACATCACTACAAAAAACATCAACAAAATATAAAAGAAGGCAATGAGAGAGGAAAGGAGTAACAAAAGAGTGACAACACATATAGAAAACAATTAACAAAATGACAGTAGCCCTTGACTATCAGTAATTAATATAAATAAAAATTCAAATTTGTTTAAAAATCTTAGTAAAAGACATTGCTAACATTTCTAAAACAAGGCAAAAATAAGTAGAAAGCGATTCTGTGTTTAGAAGACTTTGTGTTGTTAAAATGTGTATATTAACTAGTTGTCTACAGATGCAGTTGCTATCAAAATCTCAATGGCAATTTTTTTAAGAAATAGAAAGTAGCACCAAAACTTACAGGAAACTTCAAGAGACCCTGCATAGCCAAAATAGTACTAAAAAATATTAACAAATTTGTAGTTCTTACATTTCCTAATTTCAAAACGTTCCATAAGCAATGGAACTCAAGACAGTGTAGCACTGGCATATAGGCTAATATATAAATCTATAGAACAAAAATAGAGCACCTAGAAATAAACCCTTACATATATATAGCCAAAGGATCTTTGACAAGAGACCAAGACTACATAATGGGGAACTGTCAATCCTTTTGTGAAAAAAATCGTTTTGAGAAAATTGGATCTCCATATGAAAAAGAATAAATTTAGGCCCTTACCTAATACCATATACAAAAATTAACTGAAAATGAATTAAAAACCTAAACTTAAGACCAAAAACTATTGAACTCCTAGGAGAAAACATAAGGGAAACATCGGATCATTGAATTTGGCAATGATTTCTTGCATAAGGTACCAAAGGCACAGGCAGCCAAAACAAAAATAGACAAATAGTACTACATCAAACTTAAAAACTCTATCACATGAAATAGTAAAGAAGGTCAAAAGACAATCTATAGAATGGGAGAAAATATTTGCAAATTCTATATATAATAAAGGATCAATATTCAGAGTACATAAGTAACTCTATAACTCAACATTAACAACAACAATAAAAATAACACAATTTAAAAATGAGCAAAAGACTTCAATACACAGTTGACCAAAGATGATGTACAAATAACCAACAAGCATATGAAAAAATGTTCAACATCACTCATCATAAAGTAAAAGCAAATCAAAACCACAATGAGATATTACCTTAGCCTCCATTAGGATGGCCACTATCAAAACAATGGAAAACAAAAAGAATTGGTATGGAAATTGTAATATTTGTGCATTTTAGAAAACAATACTGAGGTTCCTTAAAAAGTTAAATATAGAATTACCATATAATCTAACAGTCTCACTGCTTAGTATAGACACAAATTAAAAGCATGATCTAGAAAAAATATTTTCATACTCATGTTTGCTGCAACATTATTCACAATAAATAAGAGGTATAAGCAACCCAAATGTTGATCATCAAATAAGTGGCTAAAGAAAATGTATTATGTACCTGTGATAGAATATTACAGAACCTTAAAGAAGGAAACCCTGTCACCTACTACAATGTCAATGAACCTCAAGGACATTATGCTAAGTGAAATAAGCCATTTACAAAAGGACAGGTAAGGTAATAACTGATAGGCCAGATATTACTACTATCCTTTTGTTAATTTTATTCAATATGTTTTGTAGCTTTATTCTTTCCTCTTGTTGCCTTCCTTTACATTGTGTTGACTTTCATGGTGACGTATTTTGATTCCCTTCTCATTTATCTTTGTGTTTATTCTATATTTTCTTGTGGTAACCATTGCAATTGCATAAAATATTTTAAAGTCATAACAGTATTTTTTAAACTGATACCTTATCTTCTATCACAAAAAGATAATTTTTTTTTTGAAAGAATGACCATGAATGTCTGAGAAAGTCATTTATTGATAATAGCTTCCATTTCTTCTAGGTTGTCAATTGTGTCCTTAATCTTTTATTCTTCTGCCTTTATTCACAAAGGATTTCAGATGGCTTACATGTAATTCATGGAATATTACACTAAAATATAAATAGAAAGTCAATTAACTCACCATTGTGCATTTATCTACTGATTTACACAGTCACATTTTCAGCCAACATTCACATAATCATATGATTGTGTCATAGCTCTTTTCCTCTACTTGGGCATTTTAATCTTCCTCAGAATATAAGCTATGTTTTAGGCCTGGAGCTTGTATCCATGGGGGTCAGCCTAAAACCAGGGTTACAGGAGATGCCCTGGCACCTGGGTCCCCTGGCATGGGCCTGAACTGTTGCTGTGCCAGAGCAGTCATAGACCTGGGTCCTCTGGTGTGTGGGCTATGGGGACAGGCCTGGGGCCTAGGGACTTCCAGGTGCTGGGGGCGGCATAAAGCCTGGGTCCACAGTCTGGAGCCTAGGATTTCAAGCACTGGCTTAAAGTCTTGGAGACCAACCTGATTTATCTGGGGTCTGCTGGAACCTAGACACTTCTGAAGAAGTATAATTTATCTATTTTCCTTTTGTTGCCCAGACTTTTGGTTTCACATATGAAAGGTCATGAAGTTATCCTTGTGTTTTATTGTAAGACTTTAATAGTTTTTGATATTATATCTAAGTGATTAATCCACATTGAGTAATTTTTATATATGGTATGACATAGTCCAACTTCATTATTTTACATGTTGGATATCCAGATGTCACAATACCGTTTTTAGAAAAGACCATTCTGTCTCTTAGTCAATAGTCTTGGCACCTTTGCCAAATATCAAGTGGCCATAAATATGTAATTTTTTGTGCATTTTAGAAAATAGTGAGGTTCCTTAAAAAATTAAATATAGAATTTACCATATAATCTAACAGTCCCACTTCTTAGTATATACACAAATTAAAATCATGATCTAGAAAAAATATTTTCACACTCATGTTTGCTGCAACATTATTCCCAAGAACTAAGAGGTATAAGCAACCCAAATGTTGATCATCAAATAACTGGATAAAGAAAATGTGTTATTAGCTAGTTCAATTTATGGAGACAGAATGTGTTTATGTATTCTTTTAGCGATGTTTTGTAGTCTTCAGCATATAAACATTTACTTTGAATGTTAAAATTTATTTCAGCTATTCTTTTGGGTACTACTTTGAATAGAATATTTTTTCTTAATTTCATCCTTTGGATTGTTCATAGCTTATTATAGAATCACAATTGATTTTTATTTATTGGCTTTGTACCTTTGAAGTTTTCTAAATCAATTTATTAGCTTTAGTAGTTTCTGAATTTATGTGCATATATTGTATATATGTGTATATTCTTTAGCATTCTCTACATTTAGGATGTTGTCATCTACAAGTAGAGGTAGTTCTTTCCTTCCAATTGGATTGCCTTTTAATTCCTTTTCTTGCCTGAGTGCTCTGGCTAGAATAACCCTATACAATGTCAAACACAGAAGTGGTCAAAATCGGCATCCTTGTCTTGTTTCTGATTTTAGTATTAAAAACTTCTGTTCTTCTCCCACTGACTATGATGTTAGCTGTTGGCTTTCTATATATAGCCTTTGTTTTGAAGAATTTCTTTTTAATTTTTGTATATTGAGTATTTATCATGAATTGATGTTGGATTTTGTCGTGCTTTTTCTAGATCAAAGGCAATAATCCTGTAACTATTTTATCTTTTTCTATTAATGTAGCGTATTAAATTGATTATCTTATACTGACCTACCCTTGCATTACTGGGATAAATCGCATTTGGTCATCATGTATAATTCTTTTAATATGCTTTGATTTGCTATTATGTGTGATGAAATTTGCATACACATACACACACACACACACCCCCCTCTGTAACTCCATGAGAGGTATTAGTCTTCAATTTTTCTTGCTTGTGATGTTTTTTATTCCTCCCTCCCATCCCCTGGCTTTACTAGCAGGCTAACCCTGGCCTCATAGGAAGTACTCCCTTCTCTTCTATTTTTTGAAAATTTTTGAGAATTGGTTTTAACAAATGTTTGGTAGAATTTTACCAACAAAGCCATCAATCCCATAAATTTTGTTGTTGTGACAGTTTTTAAATACTGTTTCAATCTGCTGACTGTAGTTCTGTTCAGATTTTCTATATTTTCTTGAATCAGTTTTGTAATTTGTGTGTTTCTATGTATTTATTTCATTCACCTAAATAATCTAATTTGTAGGCCTACAGTTGATCACAGCTTCCCATTATAATCCTTTTGTATCTGTAAGGTCAGCAGTTATGTACCTGCATTCAGCTCTATTTTATTTAAGGTAAAGTTTTGCCATTTTATTGATCCTTTTAAAGAAACAACTTTTATTTTCATTGATTCTGTTGTTGTTTCTCATCTTTATTTCACTTGTCTCTACTCTATTATTTCCTTCCTTCAGTTACCTCTGGGTCTAGTTTGTGCTTCTTATTCTTTTTTAATGTAGTTTCTTCTTTATTAATGTAGGTGCTTACAGCGATATATGCCCTCTCAGCACCTGTTCTACTGCACCTAATAGTTTAAGTATGCTGTGATTTTGTTTGTATGGGCTCTATGTAGTTTTTTTAAATTTCTTTGTGATTTCTACTTCAACACATACTTAAAAGTGTGTTTTTAAATTTCTCTGCATTTGTGAATTTCCTAAGTTTTCCTTATTACTGAGTTTTAGCTTTATTCCATTCTAGGCCGATAATATATTTTGTAAAATTCTCATGTTTTAAAATTTCAGACATGTTTAGTGGCCCAATATATGATCTGCTCCAGAAAATATCTCATGTGCCTTAAGAAGAATGAAAATTATGCTTTTGTTAGTAGGTTATTCAGTATATATCTGTTAGGTCTTCCTGATACATTGTGTTGCTTAAGTTCTCAATTTTCTATTGATCTGTTTACATGGTCTTTCCACTTTACCGTTTCTTATTTTCTCCATTAAACATACTCCTTTGTGTGTTCATTTTCTTTTCTTTTTCTTTAATTTTTTTGCATTGTACCCTTTTTATTCATTACTCATCTCTTTTGTCTTCCTTCTTTAGATATTTTCTTGGTTGTTACCATGTGGATTACAATCAACATCCAAATTTATAACAATCTAGTTTGAATTGATACCCATTTATCACCTCTAACATATTAAAACTTTGCTCCTATTTAGCCTCATCCTGTCTTTAAGTTACTATTTCATAAATTTTATCCTCATACACTATTTGCCAATTAACATGGATTTATATTTTTGTGCATTTATTTTTTTATGTCATGCAGAAAATCACAGGAGTTACAAAAAATGTAATCCTGGCACTTATATTTATTGCTACAATTATCTTTCTAGCATTCTTTCCCTTTCCATATGTCTTTGCATACTGCAGTGCTTGAATTCATCTTGAAGCATTCACTTAACCATTTTTGTAGAGGAGGTCTACCAGAAAATCATTTCCTCAACTTTTGTGTATTTGGGATGTACTTGAAGAGTAGTTTCACTGATCATAGAATTTTTGGTTGACTTTATTGTTTTCCTTTTAATACTTTAAATATGTTGTTCTAAAGTTACTGATTAGAAATGAGCTGTTAATCCTATTGAGGATCCCTTGTATGTAAAACTTGCTACTTGCTTGTTTTCAAGATTTTATTTTTTTAAATTTTATTATGGTTTATGTCTGTGATCTTTATAAGTTGACTCTATTTGGAGTATCTATTAATTAAGTTATTTTTGAGAAGAAGTCTCGCTCTGTTGCCCAAGCTGGAATGCAATGGTGCAATCTCGGCTCACTACAACCTCCCCGACCTGGGTTCAAGCAATTCTCTTGCCTCAGCCTCCTGAGTAGCTGGGACTACGGGTACATGCCACCATTCCTGGCTAATTGTTATATTTTTAGTAGAGATGAGGTTTCGCTATGTTGGCCAGTCTGGTCTCCAACTCCTGATCTCATGATCTGCCTGCCTCACCCTCCCAAAGTGCCAGGATTACAGGTGTAAGCCACCGTGCCCGGCCTATTTGGAGTACTTTTTAAGCTCCTGAATATGTAGCTCATACCCTCCATTAAACTTCTTGGATAGTTTTCAGTCACTATTTCTTCAAAATTTTTTGTTCCATTATCTCTCTTTTCTTCATTTTAGACTCCCATAATGTTGTCCCAAAGGTTTTAGCTTCTCTTCATTTTTATTTTTTTTCTATCTGTTCTTACTTGATAATTCTAATTCTTATTGTACTGTTTCCAAATTTGCTAGTTCTTTTTTCTGCCTTTGGAAAGCTGCTGTTGAATTCTTTTACTAACTTCTTTTAAAATGTAAATTATTTTACTTTTTGGCACTAGAATTTAGTATTTGTTTATTAATATTTTCCTTCTTTAGGCATTATTTTCCCACTTTTCTTTAGTTCTTTGGCCATGACTTCCTTTAGCCTTTTAAGCATTTTTAAGACAGTTAATTTAATGGTTTATCTACTAATTCCAATGTCTGTGCTTCCTTACAACCTGCTAATGTCTTTTTTTGTTTTTTTTCCATGTGAATAGACCATACTTTCCTTTTTCTTTTTATGTCTTGTGATTTTTAAAAAACACAACTGTGCAGTTTTTATATTTAAATGTAGTAACTCTAGAAATTAGATTCTCCTATTCCCTGGGTTTGCTGGTGTTAATTTTAGGGCTATACTTGTCTAGTTGGTGAGTTTTCCAAACTGTTTTTGCAAAGATTATACTCCTTATGCTGTATGATTACTGAAGTCTACATTCCATTATCTCAGCAGTAAGCAAGTGACCTGATAAAGATTTTTAAAACACATTTGGAGTGAAAAACAACAGAAAATCCTACTCTACTAATTTGTGCAGATTAGCTCTGAGCTTGTTACTTCAGTACTAAGCCAGACTACCCAGAACTGTGCCTTAACCTTAATATTTTGCTTTTGTAGAGCTCACAGTTATCCCAAAGGTGCATGCCTAGGGTTCACCCAGGTCTATTCAGAGCCAGTTTTTAGTCCTGGTCATGCATATTGTACACCCTGTTAACAGAATAAAGCTTCTATGTTTTTATTCCTTCAAGGACTTTCCTCCTGAGCTTTGTCTTTCCCAGGCTTTAGAGTTGTCTGATGCTTGCCCTATCTACTGTCTCCTCCTTCAGGCAGGTACAGTGTATGTCTTTAAATATTTTGAAAGTTGCAGTCATTGTGTAGAAGATCACTCCAGCTTTATTGTTGGGGAGAGAGAAATAAATGTCAGCCTCTACATTGTTTGTTTAGAGAACAACGCAATAGGTCAAAACATACAACTACAATATTTTAAAAACAGTTTCCATCAGCGCTAACACCAGGAAAGTTCACCAGGAAGGTGGTTTGCCATTCCTATGGATGCTATCCCTGCCATATTGGGGAATGAGATGGTTACCAGATGAGTGAAAATACCTAATGCTTTTCAACCAAATTTCAGCTACATTTTCCTTCATTAAGTCATCCTCTGGCTGTAAATTCTGAATTATATTAGGTTCTAGGGTTCCTAAAACAGAGCTGATTCTGTCAGTGTTTGCCAGGTGATGGTAGTTTCAATAAGTGGACCTCGAATTCAAGCACCTTACTCTGCCATTCCTAAGAATCACTATCTGTCTGATTATGTCAAAGTCTAAGGCCTGCCGCTTATCTCTCCTTGACACATGAGACTCTGCATGTGGGAAAGAGATTATACATAACTTAGTATAATTTATCATCAAAACTAGATAAAACAATTTGATATTATGACTAATTCACAGATCAGCAGTAGCATTTCCATATAGTAAGAAAAATTAAAATATGACCTAGAATACTAGTCACACTCATGGCCAGAGCAATTTCTTTGCATTACTCTAGTTAAGTTTAATTTGTCAGATGTAGAGTTGCCCGGAAATAGGTTTTGGTAACTTGTATAATTATTTAATATTTAATATATCATTATTATACTTTAATTTCTATTTTATAGAAATCTTGATATCCATTATGTCTTACGTTTTTGAGAGCCACACAATGTTTAATAAGAAGTATATATATATATATATATATACACACACATATATATATAAATAATATACATATATATTTATGTATTTAATAAGGTACCTGTGTTCTAGATCAATTTTAGCCATGATTTTTCTTTTTCCATATTTTTTCTATCATGTAGCATATTGCTTCTCAAAAATAAAAAATAAATTGAAAGAAGGCATAAATAGAGGATCTTTTATAAGGCAAATTACAAGCAAATCGCAAGGTCAATTTTATCCTTCTACTGTAGTAATATAAATGATTTGCACCAAATAGACCTATATAGGATTACATATCGACCTCATCATAGATATAGAAAACAGGCTCCAGAAAATGAAAATTGTTATGTATATCTACCCTGAAAATTTTGAGGCAATGTGTATCCCCAAGTTAGAGAGTACTGTCAACTTTCATCTCTCCACTGGAAATGTCTGACTCTTGTCCAAGTGTGAATAGTTAATCTAAATAATACAATAATTTTTAAAAAATTAAATGTGGCATATATGCAAAATATTTGTATACCATGTATGTTTTAACAAATAATAAATATCTGTGCCATAGCTTGAAGGAAACAATAACATATTTACTTTTAAAATAAGAATATTTAACGGATGTTATAAATTAACTTTTCAGTCTTAAAACTTGCAAAAAATTACAACTTTATTTTTATAGCATCTAAACAAAACTTTGTATTTTCTTTTTTTTATAAACTTAGGTTCTGGAGTACACGTGCAAGTCATGCAGGATTGTTGCATAGGTACATACATGGCAAAGTGGTTTGCTGCCTTCCTCCCCCCATCACCTATATCTGGTATTTCCCCCCATGTTACCCCTCCCCACCCCCACTGTCCCTCCCCTAGTCCCTACCAACTGACTGCAGTGTGTGATGCTACCCTCCCTGTGTCCACATGTTATACTTGTTCAACACCCGTCTATGAGTGATACCATGTGGTGTTTGATTTTCTGTTCTTGTGTCAGTTTGCTGAAAATGCTGGTTTCCAGATTCATCCATGTCCCTATGAAGGACACGAACTCATCGTTTTTTATGGCTGCGTAGTATTCCATGGTGTATATGTGTCACATTTTCTTTATCCAGCCTATTGTTGATGGATATTTGGGTTGATTCCAGATCTTTGCTATTGTAATCAGTGCCACAGTGAACATACATGTACATGTGTCTTTATAATAGAACAATTTATAATTCTTTGGGTATCTACCCAGTAATGTAATTGCTGGGCCAAATGGTATTTCTATTTCTAGGTCCTTGAGGAATTGCCACACTGTCTTCCACAATGGTTGCACTAATTTGCACTCCCACCAACAGTATAAAAGTAATCCTATTTATTTCTCCACATCCTCTCCAGCATCTGTTGTCTCCAGATTTTTTAATGATTGCCATTCTAACTGGTGTGAGATGGTATCTCAATGGGGTTTTGATTTGCATTTCTCTAATGACCAGTGATGATGAACATTTTTTCATGTTTCTTGGCCTTATCGATGTCGTCTTTTGAAAAGTGTCTGTTCATATCCTTTGCCCACTTTTGAAGGGGTTTGTTTTTTTTCTTTTAAATCTGTTTTTGTTCTTTGTAGATTCTGGATATTAGCCCTTTGTCAGATGGGTATATTGCAAAAATTTTTTCCCATTCTCTTCATTGCCAGTTCGTTGTAATGATTGTTTCCTTTGCTGTACAGAAGCTCTGGAGTTTAATTAGATCCCATTTGTCTATTTTGGCTTTTTTGGCCATTGATTTTGGCGTTTTGGCCTTGAAGTCCTTGCCTATGCCTATGTCCTGAATGGTGTTGCCTAGATTTTCTTCTAAGGTTTTTATGGTGTTAGGTCTTACGTTTAACTCTTTAATCCATCTGGCATTAATTGTAGTGTAAGGTGTCAGGAAGGGGTCCAGTTTCTGCTTTCTGCATATTGCTAGCCAGTTTTCCCAACACCATTTACTAAACAGGGAATCTTTTCTCAGGTTTGTCAAAGATCAGATGATTGTAGATGTGTGGTGTTGCTTCTGAGGCCTCTGTTCTGTTCCACTGGTCTGTGTCTCTGTTTGGTACCAGTACCCTGCTGTATTGATTACTGTGGCATTGTAGTATAGTTTGAAGTCAGGCATCACGATGCCTCCAGCTTTGTTCTTTTTGCTTAGGATTGTTTTTGCTATGCTGGCTCTCTTTTGGTTCCATATGAAGTTTAAGGTGGTTTTTTCCAGTTCTGCGAAGAAAATCATTGGTAGCTTGATGAGGATAGCATTGAATCTATAAATTACTTTGGGCAATATAGCCATTATCACAATGTTGATTATTCCCAGCCATGAGCATGGAATGTTTATCCATCTATTTGTGTCCTATCTTATTTCATTGAGCAATGGTTTGTAGTTCTCCTTGAAGAGGTCCTTTACATCCTTTGTTAGTTGTATTCCTAGGTATTTTATTCTCTTTGTAGCAGTTGTGAATGGGAGTTTACTTTTGATTTGGCTCTCTGTCTGTTATTGGTGTATAGAAGTTCTTGTGATTTCTGCACATTGATTTTGTATCCTGAGACAGCTGAATTTGCTTATCTGTTTCGGATATTGGGCTGAGACAATGGGGTCTTCCAAATATACAATCATGTCATCTGCAAATAGAGACATTTGGCTTCCTTTTTTCCTCAGTGAATACCTTTATTTCTTTTTCATGCTGATTGCTCTGGCTAGAACTTCCAATACTATATTGAATAGGAGTAGTGAGACAGGGCATCCTTGTCTGGTGCCAGATTTCAAAGGAAATGCTTCCAGTTTTTGCCCATTCAGTATGATATTGGCTGTGGGTTTGTCATAAATAGCTATTATTTTGAGATATGATCCATTGATGCCTAGTGTATTGAAAGTTTTTAGCATAAAGGGCTGTTGAATTTTGATGAAGGCCTTCTCTGCATCTATTGAGATAATCATGTGTTTTTTTGTCTTTGGTTCTGTTTATGCAGTGGATTACGTTTATAGACTTGCATATGTTGAACCAGCCTTGCAGCCCTGGTATGAAGCCTACTCCATCATATGAATAGGCTTTTTGATTTGCTGTTGCATTCTCTTTGCCAGTATTTTATTGAAGATTTTTGCATCAATGTTCTTCATGGATGTTCGCCTGAAGTTTTCTTTTTTAGTTGTGTCTCTGACTGCTTTTGGTATTAGGATGATGTTGGTCTCATAAAATGAGTTGGGGTGGATTCCCTCTTTTTGTATTGTTTGGAATAGTTTTAGAAGGAATGGTACCAGCTGCTTTTTGTACGTCTGGTAGAATTCAGCTGTAAACCCGTCTGGACCTGGGCTTTTTTTTAGCTGTAGGCTATTAATTGCTGCCTCAACTTCATCCCTTGTTATTGGTCTATTCAGGTTTTGACTTCTTCCTGGTTTAATCTTGGGAGACTGCAAGTGTCCAGGAATTTATCCATTTCTTCCAGGTTTACTGGTTTGTGTGCATAGAGTTGTTTGTAGTAATCACTGATGGTAGTTTGCATTTCTGTGGAATCGGTGGTGATGTCCCTTTATTTATTTTTTTTTTATTGCAGCTATTTGCTTCTTCTCTCTTTTCTTTTTTATTAGTCTTGCTAGCAGTCTATTTTGTTGATCTTTTCAAAAAACAAGATCTTGGATTTGTTGATTTTTTGAAAGGTTTTTGTGTCTCTATCTCCTTCAGTTCTGCTCTGATCTTGTTTATTTGATCTTGCTCCTCTAACTTTCAATTTTGATGATAGGTTATTGATTTTCGACTTTTCATTGCTCCTCATGTGGGCATTTATTGCTATGAATTTCCCTCTAGACACTGCCTTAAATGTGTCCCAGAGATTCTGGTATGTTGTGTCTCATTGGTTTCGAAGAATATCTTTATTTCTGCCTTATTTCATTGTACATCCAGTTGACATTCAGGAGCCAGTTCAGCTTCCCTGAAGCTGTGCAGTTCTGAGTTAGTTTCTTAATTCTGAGTTCTAATTTGATTGCACTGTGTTCTGAGAGACTGTTTGGTATGATTTCCATTCTTTTGCATTTGCTGAGGAGTGATTTACTCCCAATTATGTGGTCAATTTTAGAGTATGTGCAATGTGGTGCTGAGAAGAATATATATTTTGTGGATTTGGGGTTGAGAGTTCCGTAAATGTCTATTAAGCTTGCGTGGTCCAGATATGCGTTCAAGTCCCGAATTTCCTTGTTGATTTTCTGTCTCCTTGATGTATACAATATTGACAGTGTGGTGTTAAAGTCTCCCATTATTATTGTGTGGGAGTCTAAGTCTCTTTGTAGGTCATTAAGGACTTGTTTTATGTATCTGGGTGCACCTGTATTGGGTGCATATATATTCAGGATAGTTTTTCTCATTGTATTGATCCTTTTACCATTATGTAATGCCCTTCTTTGACTCTTTGGATGTTTGTTGGTTTAAAGTCCCTTTTATCAGAGACTAATGCCACCTCTGCTTTTTTTTGCTCTCCATTTGCTTGGTAAGTCTTCTTCCTTCCCTTTATTTTGAGTCTATGTGTGTCTTTGCACATGAGATGGGTCTCCTGAATACAGCACACTGATGGTTCTTGGCCTTTTATCCAATTTGCCAGTCTTTGTCTTTTGATTGGGGCATTTAGTCCATTTACATTTAATCTTAACATATTGTTATGTTTGAGTTTGATCCTGCCATGTTTTTACTGGTTGGTTGTTTTGCCCTTTGGTTGGCATAATTTCTTCATTGTGTTGTTGGTCTTTAGCATTTGGTTCTTTTTTGCAATGGCTGGTACTGATTTTTCCTGTCTGTGTTTAGTGTTTCCCTCAGGAGCTCTTGTAGGGCAGGTCTGGTAGTGACAAAGTCTCTCAGCAATTGCCTGTCCTTAAAGGATTTCATCTCTCTATCACTTATGAAGCTTAGTTTGGCTGGACGTGAAATTCTGGGTTGAAAGTTTTTTTAAGGATGTTGAATATTGGCCCCTACTCTCTTCTGCTGAGAGATCTGCTCTGTGTCTGATGAACTTCCCTTTGTGAGTGACCCAACCTTTCTCTCTGGCTGCCCTCAGTACTTTTTCCTTTGTTTCAACCCTGGTGAATCTGACAATAATGTGCCTTGGGGTTGCTCTTCTAGAGGAGTATTGTTGTGGTGTTCTCTGTATTTTCTGTATTTGAATGTTGCCCTACCTTGCAAGGTTGGGGAAGCTCTCCTGGATAATATCCTGAAGAGTATTTTCCAGCTTGGATTCATTCTCCCCGTCATCCTCCAGTACACCGATAACACATAGATTAGATCTTTTCACAGAATCCCATGTTTCTTGAAGGCTTTGTTCATTTCTTTTCACTCTTTGTTCTCTTTTCTTGCCTTCTTGTTTTTTTTCATTAAGTAGATCTTCAATCTCTGATATCCTTTCCTCTGCTTGGCTATTGAAACTTGTGTATGCTTCACAAAGTTCTTCTGCTATGTTTTTCTGCTCCATCAAGTCGTTTATGTTCTTCTTTAAGCTGGTTATTCTAGTTAGCATTTCATCTAACCTTTTATCAAGGTTTTAATTCTTTGCATTGGGTAAGAACATGTTCCTTTAACTCAGAGAAGTTTGTTACTATCCACCTTCTGAAGCCTGCTTCTGTCAGTTCATCAAATTTGTTCTCAATACAGCTTTGTTCCATTGCTGGTGAGGAGTTATGATCCTGTGGTGGGGGCAAGGCATTCTGGTTTTTTCCCATCTCATTGGATTTATATAGTTTTCATCTCAGGGAGCTGCTTGGGGAGGCAGCCTTTCCTTTGCCTGCCTTCACAGGTGCTGCTGGGTTGCCACGGGTTCAGTGGAGCTGCTGCGTGTTTTATTTACTCAGGAAAGTTAGGCCACCTTCTGCAATGGTGGCTGCCCCTCCCCCTGCTGAGCTGGATCATTCCTGGTTGTTCTCTAGGTGCAAAACTTTGGCATGAGGCTTTGTCGAGGTTAGGGTGACCCTTCCTTCCGTATGGGCTGTTTCCCTGTTTTTAGTTCCCCTTCCCTCTGGGATCCATCCAGTCGGCTTTCTGGTGCTCATGTCAGCCAGTGCTTCTACCTAGATCTATGCCCTGGCACTGGCTGAAGTTGCTGTTCTGCCCTGTTCAGGAAGCTCGCTGAGGCTTTTCAGCCCAGTGAAGATCTCCTGTTCTGTGGGTTATAGAGGGCTTGGTTGGAACACTGTAACCAAACTGAAGTCCCAGAGGGGGAACTCCCCCAGTCCTCCAGTGGGTTCATGCATCTTCTGGGTGGGACTGTGCCCCGTCTTGCCTCAACTTGACCTATTTGGTTTATACCCACTATCCAACCAGACCCACAAAATGAACCTGGTACCTCTTTTAGAATTGTGGAGACCACTCAGTTTCTGCATCTCTCTCGCTGGGAGCTGCCTCTTGTTTGGCCATCTTGGAATCGCTAATATTTTCTTCATTTTTATTTTTTACCTTAAATTTATAATTGATGATCATTAACAATACCTATAACTAATCACCAATAGAAACTAAAAATATTTTTATAGTCAATTGAACTTTTTCTATTGACTTACTAAATAACTACTATTGAAGTTATTTAAAACTTCATTTATATTCATGATGGACTTCTACAAAATGGCAATAGTTATTATAGCCTGGGCCAAAAGGCAGGTCATCAGCATCATCTAGCCTCGTCTTATGCAAATAGGCACCTCAAAGCCGTTAGCCACCATTAAGGTAAAGTTGCATGTTTTCACATTGGTGATCCAGACACCTAAGCTTAGTTCAGTATTTCCTGTTTACAAGTGTGTGATCAGTAACAGTAAAGACATGAGGGTTTTCTTAATATTTAAGTTTTGTAAAGTAGGACAGTTCAAATGAGAACTCTAAACCTTCCAAGGGGACACTTTCACAATTACGGTCTTCACTTCTTAACGCACAGCCAGTATCATACTGAATGGGCCGAAACTGAAAGCATTCCCTTTGAAAACTGGCACTAGACAGAAAACTGTCTAGTGCCAGTTTTCAAAGGGAATGCTTTCAAAGGGTGCCCTCTCTCACCTCTCCTATTCAACACAGGAGCCAGAATAATCAGGCAAAAGAAAGAAATAAAGGATGCTCAGTTAGGAAAAGAAGAAGTCAAATTGTTTCTGTTTGCAGATGACATGACTATATATTTAGAAAAACCCATCATCTCAGCCCAGAATCTCCTTAAAATGATAAGCAACTTCAGCAAAGTCTCAGGACACAAAAATTACAAGCATCCTATACACCAATAACAGAGAAACAGCCAAATCATGAGCAAACTTCCTTTCACAATTGCTACAAAGAGAATAAAATACCTAGGAATACAACTGACAAGGGACGTGAAGGACCTCTTGAAGGAGAACTAAAAACCACTGCTCAAGGAAATAAGAAGACACAAACAGAAGAAAAAACATTCCATGCTCATGATTAGGAAGAATCAATATCATGAAAATGGCCATACTGCCCCAAGTAATTTATAGATTCAATGCTGTTCCCATCAAGTTACCATTGATCTTCACAGAACTGGAAAAACCACCTTAAACTTATATGGAACCAAAAAAGAGCCCACATAGCCAAGATAATCCTAAGCAAAAAGAACAAAGCTGAAGGCATCATGCTACCCAACTTCAAACTAAACTATCTTACAAGGCTACAGTAATCAAAACAGCATGGTACTGGTATCAAAACAGAAATATAGACCATTGGAACAGAACAGAGGGCACAGAAGCAATGCCACACATCTACAAACATCTGATCTTTGACAAACCTGACAAAGGCAATGGGAAAAGCATTCTTTGCTTAATAAATTGTGTTGGGAAAACTGGCTAGCCAGATGCAGGAAGCTGAAAGTGGACCCCTTCCTGACACCTTATACAAAAATTAACTCCAAATGGATTAAAAATTTAAACATAAGAACACCATTCAGGACATAGGCACAGGCAACGACTTCATGACTGAAACACCAAAAGCATTGGCAACAAAAGCCAAAATAGACAAATGGGATCTAATTAGACTTAAGAGCTTCTGCACAACAAAAGAAACAATAATTAGAGTGAATGGACAACTAACAGAATGGGAAAAAATTTTTGCAATCTACCCATCTGACAAAGGGCTAATATCCAGAACCTACAAAGAACTGAAACAAATTTACAAGAAAAAAACAACCCCATTAAAAAGTGGGTGAAGAATATGAACAGACACTTTTCAAAAGAAGACATTTATGTGGCCAACAAACATATGAAAAAATGCTCATCATTGATCATTAGAGAAATGCAAATCAAAACCACCATCTCACACCAGTTAGAATGGCAATCATTAAAAAAAATCTGGATTCAACAGATGCTGAAGAGGATGTGGAGAAATAGGAACACTTTTACACTGTTAATAACATTTTCCTGATGCATTCTGTAAAGCTACTTACCAGATTGCCAAAGAAAATAAATCTCAAAGCATTGGAAAGACGTTACTAAAGACGTGTCCTGCAAAAATTTTCAAACTAGTTGATCGCCTGGAAAAGGAGAAAAGACTGGAAAATAAATCATTTTTCAAATGATGCTCTGTGTTCCCACTGATATACTTCCATGTGTATTCTATACCTCTAAGTTTTATGGATTATATTTGTGTATAATTAGTTATAAATATACTTTATATGTAGGTACCTCTGAAATTGCTCATTAAGTGACCGAAGTTTACTACTCCCCTTCTATGGTAACCATCTCCTTTAGAAAACATTATTGTAAAGTAAGTTACAGAAAGGTATTTACAATTAAATGGAAGTTGATCATCATAAAGGTCTTCACTCTTGTCATAGTCACATTGAGAAGGTAGAGGAGGAAGTGTTGGGTGTTGGTCTTGCTGTTTCATGGGTGACAGATGGAGAATAAAATATGCATATAGTGGACCCACATAGTTCAAACCTGGATTGTGTAAAAGTCAAGTTGATTTCTATTAAAACATAGATTATACATATACTTTTCATTATATGTGCATTCATATTCATTCTTATATGTATTAACATATCTTATACAGCTCTGTCCTAATAAGGTGATTTGCAGCAAAAATGACAGAACAAGGCCGGGCGCGGTGGCTCAAGCCTGTAATCCCAGCACTGTGGGAGGCCGAGGCGGGTGGATCACGAGGTCAAGAGATCGAGACCATCCTGGTCAACATGGTGAAACCCCGTCTCTACTAAAAATACAAAAAATTAGCTGGGCATGGTGGCACGTGCCTGTAATCCCAGCGACTCAGGAGGCTGGGGCAGGAGAATTGCCTGAACCCGGGAGGCGGAGGTTGCGGTGAGCCGAGATCGCGCCATTGCACTCCAGCCTGGGTAACAAGAGTGAAACTCCGTCTCAAAAAAAAAAAAAAAAGACAGAACAAAAGTATTTAGCTATCAGAATTTTTCAGTAACTTTTAAATATAATAGAAACCCATTCAGAACACATTTGATGTAATTAGTTGTTCAAAGTGAAATCTGCAGTTCTATTCCTGACAGCAATTTATTCATCTGAATTGATTTTTAAAAACACATCCCTGTCTTTGCCTTCTTTGAGCTATGTGGATTGATTCCATTGGGTTTCCTTCCCAATTTGGAGCCTCTATACTCATCTGGCCATGGGTGTTATTTGCATCAGAATGAGATCAAGCCATGTATTCATAACATTCTGGTGAAAGGTGAAGAAAATGAAGGCATCCTCTTGTGGGTATCAGGAAAATTTGAGGCAGCCCTGGCTCCTATGCATTGTGAGACACTCACCTCAATTTTGAGTTTCCTAGAATTAATAGCTTCTGTTTTAGGGAAAGGAAGACTGGGCCTCAATATTCTTGACAAATCTTTCTACATTGTGGGTGTGGACATTTTGACGTGTAATAAAAGTTGAAAAAGAAACATACATTTGGGAGAACATCCAGCAGCTATTGACAAAAAAAAAAAAAAAAAAAAAAAAAAAAAAAAAAAAAAAAAAAAAAAAAAAAAAAAAAAAAAATTACTATCTTTCTCTTGCAGTGTAAATGTCAAGGTGTGGTTTTTTTGTTTTTTACTGTGTTTAGGTATGTGTTTTGAAAACATTTCTGTATTGCGAGTTTGTATTGTTATGGATTATTTTATGATTTTGCTTCTGGTTTTGCTTTTCTCGGTATCATAGCACTTTTATCATAACAGCATTTCACACCAATCACTTTGAAACTGAAGACTCTAATTCCAACTTGTCAAGGACAAAGAGATGAAATGTGAAAACTGCCTGACAAGAGGCAGATATTTGTGCACCAAGAAATGATACTCACTACTCACTTGGTGAATCAGATGTATAAAATTACGGCTTCCATGGCAGTTGATGGGCATTTGAGGCAATTTGTCTACAAAAGAATCACAGATAAACATCTTTAATAAAACTCATGTCCCCCCTGTTGGCCTGTACCTCATTATACTGTAATCCTAAGATTCAAATTTATACAAATGAATATATATCTAAACTCAAGTTTTTATAATGGTCTCCGATTTCTATGAATTACAGTATTACCATATGTATAGCCTTACACATATAATTTAAATATCAAGACTGTGTATCTACTATAAAATCTTTTCCATATAACTGCACAGAGTTAAAGACTTCAAAGTGTCTGACAAGAATTACGTGCTGTATCAACTTGATTTTGTAGATGTATTTTCTTCATTTGTGTCACAAATGAAGTATTAGAGTATCCTTTAAATACAAAATATATCTTAAGTAAATAGCACATAATTATTTTGCTGTTCTTCTTCAGGGACTGTGTGATAGTTAACATTAAGTGTCAACTTGACTGGACCACCAGCTGTTTAGATATTTTGTCAAATGTCACCAACATTTGTCTGTTATGATAATATTATAGATCATCTGTAAAACTTATCATATATTCCTTATTCTTAATACTCCATCACTGTGAGCTCAGACTTTCTGTGAGTGTTTAGGGTAGATTTACAAGATAAATATATAGCTAAAATTTGAGAAGCATTTTTCTTGATTTGATATTTTTCCTTACACATAGTGATGTTAATCCAAGAAATCTGTTTTTAAAACAGTATTAACTTTGTTAGTTTTTCAACATTTTTTGAGAACATACTAAAAGACAATTCATTTTCTGTGAATTCTGATTTTCATATAAGCCAAAAACTTAAATTTAGAATACATTCAAATCTGAGAAATGTTGTTCTTGTAAAGAACAACACTGTTCTTGTTGGGGTATGTGTGAATATATTCTTCAAGTTAACAGTGAACATGTAACATGATACATTGCTTTCTGAGCCATAAAACATGTCTCAGTATTTTTAATTTATATATATAATACAAGATTTATTATCTGCCTTCAGTGGGATTCAATTAGAAATTAATAACGGATACTTGAAATAGTCTAATGTAGAAAGTAAATAACATACTTCTAAATAACAGCATCAAATAAGAAATCAATGTGTCAATTTCTAATCTTTGACTAAAGCAGGGCTTTGAGAAAAAAATAATAGATGTAAACACTTCTATTTAAAGAAATAGAGCTCATATTAATAATTAGAAATCTATTACAATTAATACAAAATAAATGTAAGTGCAGAAAACAATGAAATAAACAGAAGAATGCAAAGATCAGTAAAGTTGATAAGCCTCAAGCCAAGCTGATGGAAAAATGACAGATTACAAATGTCAGGAAAAAGGAAGATGACATCACTGCAGTTCTTAAAACAATTAAGATCCCTGTCAATAAATTCAAAATTTTAGATGAACTGACAACTATCTTAAATGACAGATACTACTCAACTCACTTAAAAAGATAATATATAATCTAAATAGCTCTATATCAAAGTAAACAGTGAACATGTGATGGAAGAAACTGGAATTTTAGATAAAACATTCATAAAAAGAAAACTCTAGTTTCAGATGATATCCCTGGAAAATTCCACCAAACATTGAAGGAAGTAACATTTCCAATTTTACAACTATTTCAGAAAATAGAGTTGTAGAAACATTTTTAAACTCATTATATGAGGCCAACATTTTCCTGATACTTAAACCAAAGATATTATAAGAAAAGTACACAGCAACGTGTTTCATAAAAATTCAAAAATTAAGAAAATTAAATCCAATTATATATATATATATATATATATATATATATAAAATAATGCATCATGATTAAGTGCAAGAGTGCAAGGCTAATTAAAAATTAATACCATTAAATTAACCATGAACAATGCATAACAGTAACTTCAAGCATTTCAAAGAACCAAATCTCCATTTATGGTAAAAATCTCAGCAAAATAATTATAAACAAAATTTCTCAACCTGATAAATGGCATATATGATAAAACTGTAGATAATATAAGTAATGATTAAAACGAAATGATTTTCCTCTAAGATCAGAAATGCAGAAAGAATGTCTGTTCTTACCTCATCTATTAAACATTATATGGGAGATTGTAGCTATGCAATAAAGTAGGAAAAAAATCACGAATTAGAAAGCAAAGATTAAATCTATAGTTATAGGTGATATTATTGTCTATGCAGAAAATCTTAGAAATCTATAAAGAAATGTAACTAGTACTTATGTCTAGCAAGTTTGGAAGTTATGGAGTATTTGTATATACTAGCAACAAATAATTAGAATTAGAATATACAATTTTAGCAATAAATTGAACAAAAGATGTAAAAAGACCACTAAACTGATAAAATTAATATTTCTATGAATATAGAGCTATACCAAGCTGATAGATCAAAAGATGTGGCATTATATTACTTGTTCCTTAAATACCTACAGATTCAATTTTTAATTAGTATTTCATCAGGGTTTTGTATAGAAATTTTCAAGATTATTATAAAATTTACATGGAATTTCAAAAGGCCTAGACTGGAAAAAACGACCTTGAAAGATAAGAAAAAGTTTGGAGAATTCTTGTTTTACCTAATTGAATTATTGATACATGTAAGAACTTGGATGAATCCCAAAATAGCTATGCTATATGAAGCCAGATCCAAAAGTATATGTACTGTAAGTACCATTTATATAACCTTCTAGAAAATGAAAACTAAACTATATGAAATGAACCAGATCAGGGACTGTCTGAATAAGATAAAGATGAAGAATGGGCCAGGCACAGTGGCTCACATCTGTAATCCAAGCACTTTGGAAGGCCGAGGCAGGTGGATCACAAGGTCAGGAGTTCGAGACCAGCCTGGCCAACGTGGGGAAACCCCATCTCTACTAAAAATACAAAAAAATTAGCTGGGTGTGGTGACACATGTCTGTAATCCCAGCTGCTCCGGAGGCTGAGGCAGGAGAATCACTTGACTCAGGATATAGAGGTTGCAGTGGGCAAAGATCGTGCCATTGTACTCCAGCTGGAGTGACAGAGTGAAACTGTCTCAAAAATAAAAATAAAGGATGGACGCCGCCACATAAGAAAACTTTGAGGGATGAGTATCTTGATTTTGCAGATGTTCTCATCATTGCATGGGCAATGCAGAAGTATTGTTTTGTGAAGACTTCTTAGCTGGAGGAAAGTCATACCCTAAAAGAGAAAATATTGTAGCCTGAGGCCAGTGTGATTAGACTGGTAGACTAGCCACAGACAAATAGTAAGGAAGGGGTACAACTGCTACAGGGGAAAAAGGTAGTTTGGAAGAAACAGGCTTCCCTTGGAGCCTTGGTCATGATGAGAAAGAAAGAAGTGACTGATCAAAGTTAAGTTTTCTATATAAACAGGAGACTATTATTATAAAATCAATTCTCTCTACCAATAAAGCAACAATAAGTTAAAGAGGCATCATTCTAACAAGACACTTTAACACAAAAGCCGGTCAAAACTTTAACCCTTTCCTATGTTGCAACAGCTACTGCTGAAAAAGCTGGGCACAGTGTCTCACGCTTGTAATCCTAGCACTTTGGAAGGCTGAGGTGGGTGGATCACTTGAGATCAGGAGTTTGAGACCATCCTGGCCAACATGGTGAAATCCCATTACTATTAAAAATATAAAAATTAGCTGAGCATGGTGGCAAGCACTGGTAATCCTGGCTACTTGGGTGGCTGAGGCAGGAGAATTGCTTGAACCTGGAAGGCCTTGTAGATTATGGTGAGCTGAGACCATGCCATTGCACTCCAGCCTGGGTTACAAGAGCGAAACTCCATCTCAGGAAAAAAAAAGAAAGAAAAAAAGAAACAAAAATCAATAAAACTAAATATGGCAAGTAACATATAAGTAAAATTACTGCACAGAAACATTAGAAAATAAAACATTTCAAATGAGAGAAACAATCGCCTCTAAAACACAAAGCAAAAAAAAGCATATAAAACAAAGATGAATTTAATATCTTAAAAGTAGCATTTTGTAGATGTAAATCACAATTCAAAATCTCAGTTTCTCCTGAGAAAAACAATTAAGAAAAATTATTTCTTTTTTGTAATATAAGTTTTCTACAGTTAAGTTTAGTAGATATTTGCTGTGTAAAACCCTTTTACTGAATATGGTAAAAATACCCACAGTCCATAGGCATGACTTAGATATGCCATTTTTTAGTATTATAGGAATTATGATTCCTTCTGTGATGGATATTTGCACTTGTATTCAAATTCAAGAAGAGACTAATCACCTGTGTACCATACACTCTTCTTCACTTAATATGTTACCTTAATTAATTTCATAAATTCCTTGTGGTAGGTATTTTACTTTCTACTTTGTAGGTGAAATTTTCAGAAACAGCAAAGTTAGGATATGTGCTCAAGGTCACAGAGACAATAAATGTCGAAGCCAGACAAATCCACTTCTCTCTGTCTCTGTGTCCAGTGTTCTTTCCATTTTCTCCTGAGAAAATCAAACAGTCTATTATACTCTGTAAACTGTAGGTTTCATTGGTATTCATGTGTAAATAACTACTTTTTAAAAATTTAACTGATTTTTGCATGTATTAAATGCCAGAAAATGTCATAAACATATCATGAAAAAGTTAGATTTAAAAAGGAGGTTATCATGACAACCTCTGAAATTGACTTCTAGGTTGAGTAGATGGGGACACAGCTAAAAATAAAAATAAATAGAATTTTAGCTTGTGCTTAGGATGGAGAAACTTGTAAGAAACATAAATTATATCCTAAAAAGAGCAGGACAGAAAACTGATAAATTATAGTCCTTTTTTTTTTTTTTTCCGGTCAGTTTGTTTTTTAGGTTGCAAAAAAAAGATAATGAAATAAATCCATCAAATGACAAATTTTTCTTAGGAGATAAGAGATTCATGGCTGATTTCATCCTTAGCACAACATTGGAAGATGAAGAAACAGCCAGAGATAAGTAGGTAAAAAGATCAGATAAAATGTAAATACACTTTTAAGTCTAACTTAGATGTTGGCACAGTGGTTTAGGATTCCCAGGATCCCCAAACAAAAGGATGCAGTATTTCCTGCCAGGTTTGGTCTTTTTCTTGAACCTGAACTGTGTGCTCATGAGACGGACTGTAGGCAGGTTAGAGAAGCTGAGAGAGATTTCTTTTGAGGCACAGGCAAGGCAAGCCAGTTGAAGGCAGGAAAGAACTGAAGAGAACTTAACTACTTAAATCTTATACTGATTTTGAGTCTTTTGTCATCTGCGGCTAGGCTGAAGGACTGAGAAAACACTGCTTCTTTTAAGCACAGACAGACAGAGACCAGTGAAGTCTATAGTCAGGGTAAAAAACTTTGAGAAATTCTACAGGTACACATTGGACCTTATTCTGAGTACAGTGAAGCAGGAGACCTGAAAGAGTTGCACCAATTCAAGAATATGTAATTTGTTGATGGCTGAGAATCGGGCATAGAACTGAGACAAATGTACCAGGCAATACTACTTTCAATAGTATACCTATACATAAAATACACAAAAATAAGTGTAACAAAAAATTGGCACTACAAACTAGAAATCATTGCTGAAAAATAATAGAGATGACCCATTAGAGAGATATACCACATCTATTAAGCAGATGACCCAATATTGTTAAGATATCAATCTTCCCCAGATTGCTTTATAACTCAATGTTATTATAATGAGAATACTGTAAGATATTTTTGTAATAATATACAAATATATTATAAAAATTTATACAAAACTCCAAATGATATAGGATATCCAAAATAATAATAAAAAGGAAGAATACATATTAAAGACTTTTATTACCAGATTATAGAGCTACAGTAACTGAGACATAAAATACATAAAAATAAGTGTAATAAAAAATTGGCACTACAAACTAGAAATCATTGCTGAAAAATAATAGAGATGACCCATTAAAGGGATAGATACCACATCTGTTGAGCAGATGACCCAATACTGTTAAGATGTCAGTCTTCCACAAGTTGTTTTATAATTCAATATAATAATGAAAATACTTTAAGGTATTTTTGCAACAATATACAAATATAAAATTTATACAAAACTGCAAATGATACAGTATATACAAAATAATATTGAAAAGGAAGAATACATATTGAAGACTTATATTACCAGATTATAGAGCTACAGTAACTGAGACAGCATAGTATTGGCTAAATGACACATAAAGAGTTCTGTGGAAAGAGAAGCAAGAGTCTCACCCATATTGAATGAATGAAGAATGCCAAAGCAATGTAATGAGTAAAGGAATGACATATTAGAAGTGATTCTAAAACAATGTACTCGCTACATAAAAATTTACCTCAAAATAATACCATAGACATAAAAGTCACAATTAAAACAATGAATTTATGGAAGAAAATTGTATGAAAGATTGGGACCCTAAAGTCAAGCAAAAAACTTTTAGAAGGGGCTTAGATTATTAAAATAATAAATTAGACTTTATCATTATTAAACCCTTTACTCATCCAAAGTGTAGTAAATGAATACACTGGCCAAAGTTTATGAAAATATGTGTAAATACACACCTAACTCATAAATGTAATATATACACAACTCATAAAATTCAATAATACACTATCAATATAAACTAAAATGAGCAAATGACTTGAAATACACTTTACAAAAGAATATGTAGAAATGGTTAAAATACTCAACATCATCAGTCGGCACTGCAACAAAAACTAAAACTAAATTAGATAGTCCAACACCTTCAGCAGAATGATTAAAATACAAAAAGCTGGGCAGAGGACCCAAGATGGCTGACATCTTCCACTGAGAGAGGAATATCTCCCACCAAGAGACTGGGACATTGAGAATACTGGCACTCTCTGAGCAGACCTTTGGAGAACAGAAATTGAGAGTGGACAGAGGAAGAATGCAGATGCTGAGCTGAAATGAGAGGTAGCAGTGAACTCCGTATGGGACTACTGAGCATCAGAACTCCTTCCTGATCCTTAGAGACCCCTGGGGAAGGGGTGAGTTTAATAAGTGAGGAGTGTCCCATTCTTGCCATGGACCTCTAGAATCCTGGCATCAGCAGATCCCATGAACACCATGGAAACTTGAGCTGGTAGAGAGAGCTGCTTAGAGAGGCAGTAGGGGCAGTACTCCAGCCTATGCAGAGCCCAGAGGGTTTGGGACAGAAATGTCTGCAGTGGAGCATAGCCAGAGATGCCCATCTCCCAAGGCTTACTGTGCTCCTCTAAAAGACTTTAGCCCTGGGATGACTATCAGACCTAGACAGAATAGGATAATCTTGTCCACGAGATGGGATCAGTTCAGTCTGAGCACCACCCTGTCTGCTGGCCTCTCCAAGGGCCTCAGCATGGCTATGCCCATTTGTAGCACAGCCTCAGATGCCCAAGCAGGGTGCTTTCTGAGGGCCCTCGTTATAGATCACTCACCAGCAGATGGCGGTGGATTATCAGAGATCTCCAGCTGACTGGACCCACTAAATGCGGACCAGTTCATCTGCACCCTCCCCTTAGTACACCACCTCCCACCTCATCCCAGTTTTGCTTGCAAGCACTCACCCATGGCCACACCCCTACTGATTTGCCAGGGCACATACCTGTGGATTTCACCTCCTTTCCCCTACTGGCATGCATGTGTAGGCACAGCCCTCTGTGCCACTGCACCTGGTACAAGCACACCCTACTGTCACCATGCCCTCTTGCTGATGCACAGGCACCTAGTTGGACTGCCATTGCTAGTGCCACCGTGTGCGCGAATGCTGGCAGCCCTGCCTTATCCAGCGCCCCACCCCTGCCAAGCTGCGGTTTCCACTGGAGCAAGCACACAGGAACATTGCAGCCCCACTGCCACCAGTACCTAGCCCCAGCCAATGAGCATGCAACCTGCTGTGCTTCGGTAACTGCTGGCATGTTTGAGCCAGTACAGATCCCACTACAAGTGCCTCAATGAAGTTATTTGCCTGGCAACACCCATTGGAGTCTCATGGCAAGCAGACAAGGAACACCTCAGCCCCTCAAGTGCAACAGGTTCCTAACCTCAAGAGGCCAAAGAACAAAACCAGGTTTCTCGTACCAGCCTCAGAATTAGAGCACACTGCCCAGGAGTGCCAGGCTCAGCCTTGGCCCCCTAAAATCTTCCAGAAACAAAGCCACTTGACTGAACCCATAATATACCACAATCAAACCCTCCAGGGTATCAAAGAAGATAAAAACTAAAAACAATATCCATAGGACAGCAACATCAAAGAATGAAGGAATATCATCCTACACATGAGAGAACCAGTACAAAAACTTTATCAACTCAAAAAGCCAGACTTGCCTCCAAACAACCACACTACTTCTCTAGCAGTGGTTCTTAACCAGGCAAAACAACAGACATAAAATTCACAATATCTACATGAACAAAGATCATTGAGATTCAGGAAAATAGCTGAAATTCAATCTAAGGAATACAGTAAAACAATTCAGGAACTGAAAGACAAAATGTCCATTTTAAGAAAACATCTAACTCTACTAACTATACTGATATAGTTGAAAAGCTTACTTCAAGAATTCCATAATAGAATTGCCAAGTATTAAACAGCAGAACCAACTGGGCTGAGGAAGGAATCTCAGAACTCAAAACTGCTTCTCAAAAATAACTCAGTCAAAAAAATTTTAAAGCAATAAAAAGAATGAATAGAACTTCTGAGAAATATGAGATTATGTAAAGAGATAAAAACTATGACTTGTTGGCATTTCTGAAGGAGGGAGAGAGAACAAGCAACTTGAAAAACATATTTAAGGATTTTATCCATGAAAACTACCCCAGCCTCACTAGAGAAACCAATATCCAAATTGAGGAAATGTAGAGCACCTCTGTGAGATGCTACACAAGATGATCATCACCAAGACAAGACACATAGTCATCAGATTCTTTTAGGTAGAAATGAAAGAAAAATGTTAAAGACAGATAGAAGGGGCAGGCCACCTAGAAAGGGAATCCCACTGGGCTAATAGAAGACTTGTCAGCAGAAGCCCTGAAAGCAAGAGGAGATTGGGGTCGTATGTTCAATATTCTTAAAGAAATGCCAACAATGAATTTTATATCCAGCCAAACTAAGCTTTATGAGCAAAGCAAAAATGAGATCCTTTTCAGTCAAGCAAATGCTAAAGGAATTCATTACCACCAGACCTGTCTTACAAGAGGTCCTTAAGGGAGTGCTAAATATGGAAAGGTAGCTACATATCCCCAGCCACTACAAAAAACACACTTAAATATATAGATCATTGACATTATAAAGCAACTAACGACACAATTGAGTCTGCATAATAACCAGTGAACACTTCAATGGCAAGATCAAATTCGCACATATCAATATAAACTTTGAATGTAAATGAGCTAACTGCTCCAATTAAAAGGTACAGAGTGGCAAGTCTGATAAAGAAGCAATACATAACTGTGCTGTCTTCAACAGACATATCTCATATGCAAGGACACCATGGTTCAATGTAAAGTGATGGAGAAAAATCTACCAAATCAAATGGAAAACTGAAAAAAGCAAGGATTGCTATTCTCATTTCATGCTAAACTGGCTTTAAATGAATACAGACAGATACACACAAAGAACATTACATAATGATATAGGAGTAAATTCAACAAGAAGACCTATTTTAATTTAAAATGCACCCAACACAGGGGACCAATATTTATAAAACATGTCCTTAACATCCTAAAGAGACATAGCCACATAATAATGGAATTCAACATCTACTGGTATAAGACAGATTATTGAGGCAGAAAATTAACACAGATATTTGAGACCTAAACTCAACACATGATCAAATGGCTCCAATAAACATCTACAGAAATTGCCACAGAAGCAGAAAAACAAGAGAATATACATTCTTCTCATCTATATATACACATTTTCTAAAATTTATCACAAAATCAGTCTTTAAACAATTATCAGCAAATTTAAAAAATGCATTTATACCAACCACACTCTTGGACCATAGCACAATAAAAATAGAAACCAATACTAAGAAAAGTGCTCAAAACCATAAATTACATGGAAATTAAACATGCTGCTCCTGAATGACATTTGTATAAACAAAAAAATTAAGACAGAAATTAATAATGAGAACAAAGAGACAACATACCAGAATATCTGGGACACAGATAAAACAATATTAAAAGGAAAGAGTACAGTGCTAAATGCCTCTATCTAAAACTAAGAGAGATCTCAAATTCCCAACCTAATATCACACCTAAAAGAACTAGAGATACAAGAGCAAACTAACCCCAGTTCCAATAGAAGGAAAGAAATAACCAAAATCACAGCTTACTTGAAGGAGATGTGAAAAACAATAAGATCAACAAATCCTAGCACTGGATTTTTTTTTTTTTTTTTTTTTAAGAAAGAAGAAATAAAAGCTTCGTGGAGACTCTGCTTTCACTCCACATGTAAAGAACTTATAAGTTCCCACTTTACCCAAACAATGAGTAAAAGGCTGAAGAGACTTAAATACATACTAGCAATGAACAAACTCTTTTGGATCCACAGGAGAGTGAGGTCACAACGGAGAACTGCTGCCCCCAATTGTACGGTAGACAGGCAAATACAGGAAGTCTGGACTTACTGGAGCAGCCTCAATAGTGAAAAGAACTGTGGGAACAAGTGTTGGGGTAGAAAATCCTGAACTATAATTGAAAAATTTCTGGACAGTCAGTGTGGACAAGTTAAAAATTTCAGTCATGGGAACCCTGTATTTTGTGAGTTTTACCTTGAAAAACACAAATAGATTCTCAGTAAATATCACAGGAAAATTGTCCTGTCATTCTAATGAGGGTAAAAAGGAATCATTTGAAATATGCCATAGCATTCTGTTCTTCAGAAGGTCTACTCTCAGAAAGAAAATACCACCATCAAAACACCCAACAAAACCAAAAATAAAGAAACCTATTTTTAAAATGTATTAACTGCTGGTGAACTGGGAAAAAGAAAAGACACAATTCCGTTCCACTGTAGCCAACTTTTCCACCTAAAATGGAGAAATAAGAGCAGGATACACATTTTTCTCAAGCTAACATGGAACTTATATAAATATGGCCCACATTCTGGATAAAAAAGTACACCTTGCCAAATTTAAGAATAGAAATCATGTAATATCTGCTTTCAAATTACAATGAAATAAAACTAGAATAACAAAAAAAATGGAAAATCCCAATATATGTGAATATTAAACAACAGAGTTCTACATAATACATGGTCAAAAAAAAATCTCAAAAATATTTAAAAATCATTTTAACTATATAAAAAGGAAAACAACTTATAAAAAACATGGAATGCAGGAAAAGTAGTGCTTGAAGAAAAATTTACAACATATTTAAATGCATATATTATAAAATTAGAATGATCTAAAATTAATTACCTAAGCTTCCACCTTAGAAAAAATAAGGGAAAATTAAAGTATGAATAGAATTAGAACAAAAATTCATAAATAAGAAACAGAGAGCAATCAATGAAATCTAAAGCTGTTTCTCTGAAAAGACCAAAAAATTAATAAGCCTACAATAATAATGCTTACTAAGGTGTAAAAAGACAGCAGATAGAAATTACTCATATTGGAAATAAAATAAGTTATATTATTGCAGATCCTATGCATCTTAAAAGGATAATAAATATTATGAATAATCTGATGCCCAGAAGTTTGATAACCTAGATAAAATGGACCAATTCTTTGAGAGCCATAATCTCCTGAAACTCAATCAAGAAAAAATAGACACTTTGAACAGGTATGTATCTATTAAAATTAAATTAATTATTAATAATCTCCTAAAGCAAAAAGCACCAGGCCCATATGGGTTCATTGGTGAATTTTACTGAACACTTAGGAAGAGATTAAACCAATTACCTATAAGCTCTTTCAGAATATAAAAACAGGGAGAATAACTTATTAACTCAGTCTATGATGCCATCATTATCTTAATGCCCAAACCAAAGACAGTACAAAAAAAGGAAAAGTACATATCAATACCTCTTATGAACCTAGATGTAAACATTTTCACTTAAATATTTAAAAAATTCAGTGTTAAACTGCACAAAAATAATTATATACCACAACCAAGTACCGTTTTACTCAGGTATGCAAAGCTGATTCAACATTTGAAAATAAATATAATCAATCAACAGGCTGAAATAGAAAAAAATTACATGATCTCATAGTAGATATACAAAAAACATTTGACAAATCAAAAACATAACAAAAATTTTCAGTAAACTTGGAATAGAGAAGAAAATTCTGCAACTTCATTAAAAACAACTACAAAGAAATTACAGCTGACATCACAGTTCATGGTGAGAAGCTAGAAGTTTTTCTAATAAGAACAAGTCAAGAATATTTCTTCTTACCACTGATTTTTTTTTACATTTTCGGGGAGTCCTAGGAAATAGGACTTCCTTGGGAAGGGAGACAATAAAATAAAATTTTAAATGTATGGATTAGAAACAAAGAAATAAAAATTTCTTTTTTTTTTTTTTTTTAGAACACATGTATATATAAAATTCAAAATAATCAACAAGACATTTTGGATCAATTATGTGATTATAGCAAGATTTCAGAATACTAAGTTAATGTCAAAAAGTTCATTGCTTTCATATATACTAGCAATGAACAAATGGAATTTGAAATTAAAAAACATAAAACATACTACTATTTACATTAGCACCTCACAAAATGAAATATTTAGGAATTTACCTGAAAATAATGTGTACATCTAAAAGGAAAACCATAAAATTGAATGAAATAAGGAATACACAGACAGAGAACTATTCCATGTTAATGGGTAGAAACAATCAGTACTGTCAAGTTGCCAGTTCTTCCCAACTTGATCTATAGATTCAATGCAATCCCAGTCAAAATTACAGAAAGTTATATTGTCAGTATTGACCAATGTTGTAAATTTTGTATGGAAAGGCAGAAGACCCAGAATTGACAACAAAATACTAAAGAACAAAATTGGAGAACTGATAATACCTGGCTTTAAATCTTTCTATAAAGCTATAATAATAAAGTCAGTGTGTTATTGATGAAAGACTAGACAAATAGATCAATGGGGCAGAATAAAGAGCCTGGAAATAGATCTACATAAATATAGTCAACTGTTCTTTTCAAAGGACAAAAGGCAATCCAACAGAAAAGTGATAATCTACTCAAAACATGGTGCTGGATAAACTAGACATTACATGCAAATTGTGTGTATGTGTGTGTGTGTGTACACACATTTGCATGTGATGTCTAGTATAAAACACACACACATTATTACGTACATATATTTGTATTGAGACCTTATACCCTTCCAGAAATTAAATCATAGATGCAAGTGTGAAATGCAAAATTATAAAACTCCTAGAAGCTAATACAGAAGGAAATTTAGATGATGGGGGTATAGTGCTGACTTTGCATCTACAACACCAAATATACCATCAGTGAAATAAATAATAAACTGAACTTTATTAAAATTAAAAACTGCTGTTCTATGAAAGATAATGTCAAGAAAACGGGAGGGAAAGCCACAAACTGTGAGGAAAGTATTTGCCAACACATATAACAAGAAGTCTTAAAAATCAGCAATAATAAAACAACCTGATTATAAATTGAGCTAAAGACTTTAACAGACTCCTTACCAAAGAGACATGCAGAAGACAAACCAGCATAAGAAAAGAGGCTTCACATCATACATCATCATGAAAATGCAAATTCAAACAATGAGATACCACAGCACACTTACTAGAATGGCCAAAATCCATCACATAAAAACTACACATGGATATTTACAACACCTTTCTTTATAATTGCCAAATCTTGGAGGCAACCATGTTGTCCTTCAGTAATTGAATAGATTAATAAACACTGGTGAATCCAGAAAAGGTAAAATTTTTGTCGTTCAAAACAATTAAGCCATGAGAAGACATGGAAGAACCATTAATGCATATTACTAAGTGAAAGAAGCCAATCTGAAAAGATTACATAGTGTATGACTCCAACTGCATGACCTTCTGGCAAAGGCAAAACTATGGAGACAATTAAAAATATACTGGTTTTCAGGGGTTAGAGGTAAGATGGGATGAATAGGAGAAACACCAACTTTTAGGGTAGTAAAACTACACTGTGTGTTACTAACATTATGAATACATGTCACCATACTTTCTTCCAAACCCAAGAATGTGAACTCTAATGTAAACTGTGGACTTTGAGTGATACTGTTGTATCAATGTAGGTTCACCAGTTATAACAAATGTACGCCGGGCGCGGTGGCTCAAGCCTGTAATCCCAGCACTTTGGGAGGCCGAGGCGGGTGGATCACGAGGTCAAGAGATCGAGACCATCCTGGTCAACATGGTGAAACCCCGTCTCTACTAAAAATACAAAAAATGAGCTGGGCATGGTGGCACATGCCTGTAATCCCAGCTACTCAGGAGGCTGAGGCAGGAGAATTGCCTGAACCCAGGAGGCGGAGGTTGCGGTGAGCCGAGATCGCGCCATTGCACTCCAGCCTGGGTAACAAGAGCGAAACTCCGTCTCAAAAAAAAAAAAAAAAAAAAAAAAAAAAACAAATGTACCACTCTAGTGACAGATGTTGATAATGATAAAGACTATGCATAATATTGTCCTTTTGATTTTGCTGTGAATTGAAAACTGATGTAAAAAAAACTCATAAAAGACTTCTATAATAGTTTTATAACAGTTTTATTCATAAAACCCCCAAAAGATACACTCTAATACACATCCACCTAAGGACGGACAAACAGAAGAAAGAGGTAGAGCAAGATAGTGGAAGAAAAAGCTCCACAAATCATACCCCTTGCAAGAACATCAAGTTAACAACTCCCTACACACACACACACACACGCAGCGCACGCACACGTGCACACACACACACCCCTTCGTGAGAACCAAAACTCAGGTGAAAACTTATAGTACCTGGCTTGAACTTCATATTGCTGAAAGAGGCAGTGAAGAGAAGAAACAATCCTGAATTACTGAAGCCACCCCTCCGCCATCCCCAGCAGCAGCCTCAGGGGGTGAAGAGACCCTCTGGATGCTGGGGAAGATGAATACAGAAATTGTGATTGAACTCAGTGCTGTTCTTTTAGAGAAAAAAATAACCAGAACAAACTCAGCTGATTCCCACACACAAAGGGAACATTCCCCTAGCCAGAGGGGAATCATTGGTCTCAGAGGTCCAAACTCCAGTGCCCACAAACGTTGCCAAGGGCCAAATGTTCTCAGTCTCTATGTAAACTTGGAAGGCAGTCTAGGCAATAAGGATCACAACTCTCAGGAAAGTCCTTGGGCTGAACTAGGCCCAGAGACAGGGTTTAGACACACCCTGGGCCAGAAGGGAACATGCTGCCTTAAAGTAATGGACCCACCTGCCAGCATTTATCACCCACTAACTGAAAAGCCCTTCAGTTCTGGATAACCAGCAGTAATACTCAGATATTACATCAAGGGCCTCTGTGAGCCTCTGATGACTTGCTGACTTCAGATATCAACACTCCCACAGTGGGGTAGAGAACCAAGCGAGTTTTTGGGGTCCTCAATTTCAGAAATTGACTATTGGTAAGAATTCCGGACATTCCCTGGGCCAGAAGGGAGCCCACAGCCCTGAACAGTGAGTCCTAGGACATGCAGCATTCACCCCAAACTGACTCAAGGACCTTGGGAATTAAGGAAACACTGGCGGTGGTCTGACAATACTTCTTGTGGTCAGGGTTGGTGGTGACTATAGGATGTGGCTCCTCTGCCTTTGGCAAGGAGAAGGAAGAGTGGGAAAGACTGCATCTTGTGGTATTGAGTGTCAGCTGAGCTACAATACAATAGAATGCCAGGTAGACGGCTAAGGTTTTTGACACTAGTTGCTGACTCCAAGATGGCACTTCTGGATCCACAGAGGGCCTGGAGGACTTCACCATCCTGGGGCAAAAGACATAGGCCTGGCCTTGCTGCCTTTGCCTTTGTAGAGCCTTGGGTCCTTGAGTGAACATAGGCAGTAGCCAGGGAGTGGTTACAGCAGGCCGTGGGTGAGACCCAATGCTGTGCTGGCTTCAGGTCTGACCAGTGTAGTCATAGTGGTGGTAGCCATGGGGTGCTTGTGTCACTCCATGATATGGTTAGGCTTTGTGTTTCCACTAAAATCTCTTCTTCAATTATAATCCCCAGTGTTAAGGGAGAGGCCTGGTGGGAGGTGATCGGATCATGGGGGTGGTTTTCCCAATGCTGTTCTCATGATAGTTAGTGAGTTTTCACAAGATCTGATGGTTTTATAAGGGAATTTTCGCCACTTTGCTTTTCATACATGCTTCTCTGACCTGGCACCATGTAAGACATGCCTTTGCTTCTTGTTCATCTTCTGCGATGACTGTGAGTTTCTTGAGGCCTCCCCTGCCATTGGGAACTGTGATTCAATTAAACCTCCTTCCATTATAAATTACCCAGTCTTGGATATTTCTTTATAGCATTGTGAAAACAAATTAATACAGCAAATTGTTACCAAGGTAGTGAGGACACTGCTATAAAGATACTTAAAAATGTAGAAGTGACTTTAGAACTGGGTTACAGGCAGAGATTGGAAGAGTTTGGAGGGCTCAGAAGAAGACAGGAAAATGTGGGAAAGCTTGGAACTTTCTAGAGATTTATTGAATGGTTTTGACGAAAATGCTAATAGTGATGTTGAAAATGAAGTCCAGGCTGAGGTGGTCTCAGATGGAGATGAGAAACTTACTGAGAACTGAAGCAAAGGTCACTCTTGCTATGCTTCAGCAAAGAGACTGGTGGCACTTTGCCCCTGCTCTAGAGATCTGTGGAACTTGAGAGAGATTATCTAAAATTGGAACTTATGTTTAAATGGAAAGAAGAGAATAGAAGTTTGGAAAATTTGCAGCTTGATGATGCAGTGGAAAAGAAAAACCCATTTTCCTGGGAGAAATTCAAGCCCACTGTAGAAATTTGCATCAGAAATGAGGAGGCAGATGTTAATTGCCAAGACAATATGAAAATTGTTTCCAGGGCATGTCAGAGGTTCTTCACAGCAGCCCCTCGTAACACAGGCCCAAAGTCTAGGAGGAAAAAATTGTTCCTGGGCCAATGCTAGGGCCTTTGTGCTTCATGCAGTGTAGGGACTTGGTCCCTTAAGTCGTAGCCATGACTAAAAGGGGCCAAGGTACAGCTTAGGCCATTGCTTCACAGGGGTGCAAGCCTGAAGGCTTGGCAGCTTTCACGTGGTATTGGGACTACAAGTGTGCTGAAGTCAAGAATTAAGCTTTGGGAACCTCTGCCCAGACTTCAGAGGATGTATAGAAACAGCAGATGTTCAGGTAGAAATCTGCTGCAGAGGTAAAGCTCGCATGGAGAATGTCTGCTAGTGCAATACAAAGGGGAAATGTGGGGTTGGAGCCCCGCCACAGAGTCCCAGCTAGGGTACTGCCAAGTGGAGCTGTAAGAAGAGGACCACCATCATCCAGACCCCAGAATGGTAGATCCACTGACAGCTTGAACCCTGCATCAGGAAAAGTCACAGATAATGCATTATGAAAGCAGCTGGTGAGGGGGATATACCCTCCAAAGCTGTGGTGGTAGAGCTGCCCAAGGTTGTGGAGACTCGCCTCTTGCATCAGTGTGACCTGGATGTGAGCTGTGGAGTCAAGGGAGATTGTTTTGGAGCTTTAAGATTTAATGACTTACCTGTTGGATTAGCATGGAGCCTGTAGCCCCTTTCTTTTGGCCAGTTTATCCAATTTAAAATGAGAGTAGTTATCCAATCCATATACCCCATTGTATCTTGGAAGTAACTGACTTGCTATTTTATAGGCTTCTAGTCAGATGCAAGTTGCCACTTGTCACAGATTAGACTTTGGACTTAGACTTTTGAGTTAATGCTGAAATGAGTGAAGACTTTCACGAACTGTTGGGAAGGCATGATTGTGTTTGAAATGTGAGAACATGAGATTTTGAGGGGGGAGGCCACAGGCAGAGTAATATGGTTAGGCTGTATGTCCCCACTCAAGTATCATCTTGAATTGTAACCCCAAGGTGTTCAAGGAGAGATCCTGTGGGAGGTGACTGGATCATGGGGGAGATTTCCCTCATGCTTTTCTTGCGATAGTAAGTGAGTTCTCACAAGATCTGATGGTTTTATAAGGGGTTTATCCCTCTTTGCTTCCCACACATGCTTTTCTTGCCTTCCACCATGTCAGATGTGCCTTTCCTTCTCTTTCACTTTCTACCATGATTGTGAGTTTCATAAGGTCTCCCCAGGAACTCTGAGTCAATTAAACCTCCTTCGTTTATAAATTGTCCCGTCTCAGGTATTTCTTTATAGCAATGTGAAAATGAACTAATACGCTCCACCTCCAGCTTTAGGCAGCTCAGTACAGAGACAGAGACTCTGTTTGGGAGAAAGTAAGGGAAGGTAACAATAGTCTGTCTAGCAATCCAGAGAATTCTCCCAGAACATGTCCAAGATAATCAAGACAGTCCATCTATGGGTCTGCAAGAGTCACAGAATTACTTGGCTATGGTGCCTCCCAAGGTAGAAACCATTTACATCACAACAGTCAAGTCCTTCCAAATATCTAGAAAGGCTACCCTAAAAAGAAAACTACAAATAAGCCCAGAGAGTGAAGACTACATTAAATACCTAATTAGTCAACACTCAGATATCAAAGAATATCTACTAGCCTCAACATCATCCAGAAAAGCATGACCTTCCCAAATGAACTAAATAAGGCACAAAGGAGCAATCCTGGTGAATCAGGGATATGTGATCCTTCAGAAAAACAATTCAAAAAAGCTGTGTTAAGGAAACTCAAATAAATTCAAAATAACACAGAGAAGAAACTCAGAACTATATCATAAAAATTTAACAAAGAGATTGAAATAATTAAAAAGAATCAGGCATAAGTTTTGGAGCTGAATAATGCAGTTGGCATACTGAAGAATGCAACAGGGTCCTTTAATAGCAGAATGGATCAAGGAGAAGAAATAATTAGTGAGCTTAAAGGCAGGCTATTTGAAAATACACAATCAGAGGAGACAAAGAAAAAAGGAAACATGTTTAGAGGATGTAGAAAATATCTTCAAATGGACAAATCTAACAGTAATGGTCTTAATGAGGATATAGAGAAAGTGCTATGAATAGAAAGATTTTTCAAAGGTGTAAAAACAGTGAACTTCCCAATTCTAGAGAAAGATATAAATATTCAGGTACAAGAAGGGAATAGAAAACCAAGCAGATTTACCCTAAAGAAGACTGCCTCAAGACATTTAATAATCAAACTCCTTTTAAAGGTCAAGGATAAAGAAAGGATTCTAAAAGCAGCAAGAGAAACAAGCAAATAACATAAAATGGAGCTACGATATGTCTTTTGGTACACATTTTAGTGGAAACCTTACAGGCTGAGAGAATGGCATGACATATTTAAAGTGCTCAAGGAAAATAACTTTTACCTTAGAAGAGTATATCTGGCAAAAATATTATTCAAGCCTGAAGGAGAAATAAGACAAACAAAATCTAGGGAACTTGATCAGTACCAGACCTTTCCTACAAGAAATGCTAAAGGCAGTACTTCAATCAGAAGGAAAAGAACATTAATGAATATAAGCAATCACCTGAAGTTATAAAACTTACTGGTAATAGTAAGCACATAAAAAAACACAGAATACTATAACAATGTAACTGTTGTGTGTAAACTACTCTTATCCTAAATAGAAAGACTAAGCAATGAACCAATCAAAAATAATAACTACAAAAAATTTTAGGACATAGTCAGTACAAAAATATGTAAATAGAAACAATACAAAGTTTAAAACTTAGAGGACAAAGGTAGGATGAGTTTTAATTTGTTTTTATTTTGCTTGTTTATTTATGTAGATAGTGTTATCAGGTTAAAATAATAAGTATAAGACAGAATTTGCAAGCCTTATGGTAACCTCAAACTAAAAAACATACAATGGATATACAAAAAATAAAAAGAAAGAAACTAAATTATATCAATAGAGCAAATCTTCTTCACTAGATGAAGACAAGAATGAAAGAAGAAAAAGAAGACCAGAAAACAAATAACAACATGTCAGGAGTAATTCCTTACTTGTCCATAATACACTGCATGTAAATGGATGAAACTCTCAAATCAAAAGACATAGACTGGCTGAATGAATGAAAAAAGAAGACTTATTTATTTGTTTCCTACAAGAAACATACTTGACCTAGAAAGACACATATAGACTGAAAATAAAGGGATAGAAAAAGACATTTCATGCCAATGGAAGCCAAAAACAAGCAGAAGTCACTATACATATACAGACAATACAGATTTCAAGAGATAAACTGTAAGAGACAAAAAATGTTGTTATAAAATGATAAAGCAGTTAATTCAATGAAAGGATTAATAATTTTAAATATATATGCACCCAACACATGAACACTCAGATATATAAAGAAAATATTATTAGAGTTAAAAAGAGAGATAGGCCTCAATATAAAATAGCTAGAGACTTCAACCTCCAAATAAAAGAATAAAGACCAGAGCAGATTGAAATTAAAAAACACTAAAAAGATCAATGAAACAAAAAAAAAAGAAATTTTGAAAAGTTAAACAAAACTGACAAACCTTTAGCCAAACTAAGAAAAAAAGATGAGAAAAAGATAAAAAATTAAAATTGTATTTATTTTCTGATAGAAATTAAAAAGGAAATATTACATCAGATACTGCAGAAATTCAAAATATCATTAGTGGCTAGTATGAGCAATTACATGCCAATAAATTGGGAAAATCTAGAGAAAATGGACAAATTTCTAGATACATACAACCTACCAAGATTAAAACAGGAAGAAATCCAAAACCTGCACAGACCAACAATAAGTAACGAGATAAAATCCAAAATAAAAAGGCTTCCAGTAATGAAAAGCTCAGGACCTGATGACTTTACTGCTGAATTATACCAATTGTACTAAAAAACTAATATCAATCCTAATCAAACTATTTGGAAAAATAGAGGAGGAGGAAATACTTCCAAAATCACCCTATAAGGCCAGAATTACCCTGACACCAAAACTAGACAAAGACATATCAAAAATTGAAAACTACAGGTCAGTATCTCTGATGAATATTGGTGTAAATATCCTCAACAAAATATTAGGAAACCAAATTCAGCAACACATTTTAAAGGTCATGTATTATGACCAAATGGGACTTATTACTAGGATATAAGAAGGATTCAACATATACAAACCAATCAATGTGATACATCATACCAACAGAATGAAAGATAAAAACCATATGATCATTTCAATTGATGCTGAATATGCATTTGATAAAATTCAACATCCCTTAAGGATAAAAAAACAACAACCTTCAACAAACTGGGTATAGAAGGAACATAACTCTACATAATAAAAACATATAAGACAGACTCAGAGCTAGCATCATATAGAATGGGGAACTAAAAGCCATTCCTCTTAAGATCTGGTAAATGACAAGAATGCCATTGTCACCACTGTTATTCAACATCATACTGAAAATCCTAGCTAGAGCAATTAGACAAGAGAAAGATATAAAAGGCATCCAAATCAAAATGGAACAAGTCAAAATATCCTTGTTTGCAGATTATATGATCTTACATTTGGAAAAACCTAAAGACTCCAAAAGTAAACTATTAGAACTGATAAAAAACAAAGTGGCAAAATACAAAATCAGCATACAAAAATCAGTAGCATTTCTCTATGTCAACAGTGAACAATGTGAAAAAAAAAAAAAAGAAATAAATCAAAAAGGTAATCTCACAATAGCCACATGTAAAATTGAGTATCTAGGAATTAAAGTGAAAGATCTCTGTAATAAAACCTTTAATAACACTGCTGAAAGAAATTCAAGAGGACATAAAAAAATGAAAAAATATTCCACATTATTTAATTGGAAGAATCAATATTGTTAAAATATCCATAATATCCAAAGTATAATCTATAGATTCAATGACTCTCTGTCAAAATGCCAATGATGTTCTTCACAGAAATGGAAAAAGCATTCCTAATATTTGTATGGAACCACAGGAAAACCAAGAATAGTCAAAGCTAAAAATAAAAAAATAATTTAAAAAATTTTAAAACTGGAGAAATTACATTACCAGACTTCATATTATATTACAGAGCTATAGTAACCAAAATAGCATTGTACTGGCATAAAAACAGACCCATAGAACAGTGAAACTAAATAGAGAACTCAGAAACAAATCCACACACTTACAGTGAAGTCATTTTGACAAAGGTGCCAGAACATATACTGGGGAAAAAACAGTCTCTCCAATAAAGGGGCTGGGAAAACTGGATGTCCATAAGCAGAAGAAGCTTGACTCCTATCTCTTGGCATATAAAAATCATATCAAACTGGATTAAAGGCTTAAATCTAAGACCTCAGACCATGAAACTACTACAAGAAAACATTGGGGAAAATCTCCACAATGTTGGTGTAGGCAAAGATTTCTTGAGCAATGCTCCACAAACACAGGTAACCAAAGCAAACATGGACAAATGGGATCACTTCAAGTTGAAAAGTTTCTAACAAGTAAAATATACAATCAACAAAGTGAAAAGACAACCCACACAATGGTAGAAAATATTTGCAAAATACCACTCTGATAAGTATATGTAAGGAGCACAAACAACTCTATAAGAAAAAATCTAACAATCCAATAAAATTGGCAAAAAAAATTGAACAGATATTTTTCAAAAGAAGACATACAAATGGCAAACAGCTATATCAAAAGATGTTCAACATCATTGATCATCAGATAAATGCAAATCAAAACTACAATTAAATATCCTTTTCCTCTATTAAAATGGGTTATATCCGAATGACAGATAATAGCGAATGCTGGCAAGGATGGGGAGAAGAGGGAAACCCTCATACACTGTTGGTGGGAATTTAATTAGTATAACCACTATAGGAAATATTGTGGAGATTCCTCAAAAAACTAAATATAAAGATACCATATGATCCAGCAATCTTACTGCTGGGTACATACCTGAAAGAATGTATCAAATATCTCAAATATCAAGAAGATATCTCAGTCTATCAAAGAAATATCATCACTCCTACATTTGTTGTAGCACTGTTTACAGTAGCTAAGATCTGGAAGCAATCTAAGTGTCCATCAACAGTAAATGGAAAAATAAAATGTAATATATATACAAACAGTGGAATACTATTCAGCCATAAAAAATGAGATTCCGTCATCTGCAATAACATGGATCGAACTGGGGATCATTATGTTAAGTGAAATAAGCCAGAGTCAGAAATAAAATCATTTCATATTCTCACTTATTTGTGGAATCTAAAAATAAAAATCAATTGAACTCATGGATCTAAAAAGTAGAAGGATGGTTACCAGAAGCTGGGAAGGCTAGTGGTGGTTGAGGGTAGAAGGTAGGGATGGTTAATGGGTAAAAATAAATAAATAAATAAAATAGAAAGAATTAATAAGACCTATTCGAAGACACAATATGGTGACTGTAGTCAAAAATATTTTGATTGCAGTCAAAAATAACAATTATATATTTTTGAATAACTAAAGAATGTAATTAGATTGTTTAAAACTTAAAAGATAAATGCCTGAGGGCATGAATATACCATTCTTTATGGATGTACTTATTTAACATTGCATATCTGTATCAAAACATCTCAGGTTCCCCATAATTATATATACCTACTATGTATCCACAAGAATTTCAAAATCTTTTTTTTTTAAAAAAAAAAGAGTAGATAAACAATTTATAACCATATAATGAAATACTATTTATATGCATACTACTGATTTGCATAATGACATGGATGAACCTCAAACATGTTAAGCGAAAGAAGCAAGATACTAAATAATACACTGTATTATTCCATTTATATGAAGTTTTAGAAGAAAATTTATCAATGATAAAATAAAGTCAGTGATTTAAAAGTGTATGTGTTGAGTGAGCATAACATGAAAGTTTCTGGGATGATAGAAATGTTTTATAATGATTGAGTTATATGGATGCATGTATTTTTTTTTCAAATCTATTCGGACTATGCAGACATATAATTAATTCACTGGATATAAATTGAACCAAAATAGATATCTATGTGTAATATAACAGAAATTATAAATATGTGTACATTTAAGTAATCTTCTAATAACAATATATTTCAAAGATATTTCACAGCTTAAAGAAATATACCAACTCTATCAAACTGGAAAAATACAACATTTTTGCTAAATGATATTTTTTATTGTGATAAGATATAAATTTTAAAAACTTGCTTTTTTATTTTTAAGTATACAATTCAGTGGCATCAAATGCATTTGCAATGTTTTACAACTATTCACTAGTCATTTCCAGAACTTAGAGCAAAAAGAAACTCTGTACCTATTAAGTAATAATTCCTCATTCCCACTACACCAAGCCTACCTTGGTTCTACGTTCTATCTCTACAAGTTTAGCTATGTTGGTACCTCATATAATAATATAATATTTATCCTTTTGTGTCTGGTTCATTTAACTTAGCATAATGCCTTTAACTTTATTCATGTACATGTATCAGAATTTTATTCTTTTTAAGGCTAAATAATGTTCCATTGTATGTATATCACATTTTGTTTATCTACTGAAAGCTATTTGGATTGTTTCCATCTTTTAGCTGCTGTGAATAATACTGCCATGAATGTTAGTGTGCAAATATGTGTTTGAGTCTCTGCAGCCATTCTTTAGAATATACACCTAGAAATCAAATGACTGGATCATTGATAATTCTATATTTATTTTTTTGAGAAACATGTAAATTATTTTCTATAGCAATTGCATCATTTTATGCTCGCAAAAACAAAGCATAAAAGTTTTAATTTCTCCACATCTTCACCAACACCTGTTGTTTTCTCTTGTTAATAATAGCCAACCTATTTTGTGTGAGAGCCATCTCATTGAAGTTTAGATTTGCATTTCCCAAATGACTAGTGAGGTTGAGTATCTTTTCATGTGCTTATTAGCCATCTGCATATCTTCTTTGAAGCAATAACTATTCAAGTCCTTTTTTTTTGTATTGGTCTGTTTGGGGATTTTTTTGTTGAGTTGAGGAACTTCATTTTATATTCTGGATATTAACCTCCTATTAGATAAATAATTTGCAAACTCTTTTTTTTCCTATTTAGCAGGTTTTCATTGACTTAATAGTGCTATTCCATGCACAGAAATTTTAATGTTGATGAAGCCAAATTTATTTTTTATTTTGTTTTTTTCCCCTTCATTGTTAACAACCAACCAGCTTTAGTTTTCTTAGTTATTTTTATTTTCAATTTTATTAATTTCTGCTATTTGTTACTTTATTTTTCTTGCTGGCTTTGAGTTTTATTTGTTCTTCCTTTACTAGTTTGAGGGAGGAAGCTTAGGATACTGTTTTGAGAATATTTTTATTTTCTCAATATAAGTATGTAATGCTATAAATTTTTCTCTGAGCATTGCTTTTTGCTGCATTAACAAATTTTGATATGGTTCATTTTCATTCCATTTAAGTTCCATTTGGATTTAATGTTCAATCCACATGTTATTTATTTTTGGTTTTATTTTGTTATGGTCTAAGAATTCTTGAGAAAAATGTGTGTTCTATTTTGGGGTGAAGTGTTTAACAAATTTTAAATTAGGTCAAATTGAATGGCAATTTGGGTCACATATTCAACATCTTTACTATTTTTCTGCCTACTTTTTCTATCAATTATTGTAAAGGAGCATTGAAGTCTCCAGTTATGATTGTGAATATGTCAATTTCTTCTTTTAGTCTATGTATTTTGATACACTATTAAGTGCATATGCATTTACAATTTTTGTCTTAGAAAAATAACCCTTTTATAATTAAATGATGTTTCTTTTTATTCTTTATTATTTTTAGAAACTTACTTTTCTGATACTAATATTGCTACTTTTGCTTTATTTATTTTGGCTATTGTTACTGTTGTAGTGGATCGAGCGTAGAAAGTTAGCACCAAGACAAAAGTATGCCAGATTGCAGGGTCATTTATTATGCCAGCGACCACAGAGGACTCACGTCTCTCCAACCTGTGGCGTCAAAAGGAGGGTGCCAAGACTTTTTATACCCGAAAAACCACCTTGGGAGTGGTGGTGAGGAGCGGGGATGAGGATGAAAAGGTTTTGGACATTCCAAGGTCCAGGGGATTCTGTAATTCACCTCCTCGGTGGAGACGAGGGTGGAGGTCTCCGGACATTCCAAGGGCCAGGGGACTTTTGCCATTCTGTTTGTTACTTCAGTGGTTTACAGAAGTCAAGATAAGCATTTGTTTACACACAGATCTTAGTTATCCTGGGCTGCTCATTTTAGTTATTACTAAGTAACTAAAGCAAAGGCTAGCAATTCTGGCACAATATCACAGTTACCATAATGTTTTATAACTGTTTAGCTTACTTGTGTCCTTATGTTTAAAGTGAGATTTTATAGAGAGAACATATTGGATCTTGATTTTTAATGCAATTTTACAATCTCTGTCTTTTAAGTGGTCTTTATGCCATTCATAGAGTGCTTATTAATATCATTGAATTAAAATCTGCCATCATGTCTCCTTCTAGTTTTCTACCTATTACTTATTCATCATCTTTTTTCCTACCTTTCATGCTTCATTAAGGAAATTTTTTAGATTTTAAAAATCTACTTTATTAGTTTATTAAGTCTATCTTTTACAATATTTATAGTGGTTGCTAAAATGTTTAAAATATGCCTCCTTAATAAATGTTTAAATTATACCTCAAAATAATACTATGCTGCTTCATGAATAGAACATAAAAGTACATCTGTGCATTCCCAAATTTATTCATTTTTTGCATCACTTGTGTAATGTAATGTGCATTGCTATTATTTTTGTCTTAGTTTACCTTTAAAAAATAAAATTCTGGCAAGGTGGCCAAATAGAAACAGCTCTGGTCTGCAGTTCCCAGTGAGATAGATGCAGAAGGCAGGTGATTTCTGCATTTCCAACTGAGGTACCTGTTTCATCTCACTGGGACTGGTTGGACAGTGGGTGCAGCCCAAGGAGGGTGAGCTGAAGCAGGGTGGGGCATTGCCTCACCAGGAAAGTGCAAGGGGTTGGGGAACTCTCTCTTCTAGCCAAGGGGAGCCATTAGGGACTGTACCGTGCACACTGGCTCAGATACTGTGCTTTTTCCATGGTCTTCACAACCCGCAGATAAGAAGATTCCCTCTGGTGCCTAAGCCACCAGGGCCCTGGGTTTCCAGCACAAAATTGGGCGGCCATTTGGGCAAACACCAAGCTAGCTATATGATTTTATTTTTTTCAGATCCCAGGGGCATCTGGAAGGCCAGGGAGACAGAAATGTTCACTCCCCTGGAAAGGGGGCTGAAGCCAGGGAGCCAAATGGTCTGGACGGGTGTCCACCTTTGCTGAAATTTGTGTAGATGATTTTACCCTCACAGTGTAAACAAAGCTGGAGAAAGTTCAAACTTGGCAGAGTTCACCACCACTTAGCATGGCCACTGTGGACAGACTGCCTCTTTAGATTCCCTCCTCTCTGGGCAGGGCATCTCTGAAGAAAAGGCAGAAACCCCAGGCAGGGACTTATAGATAAAACCCCCACTGTCCTGGGACAGAGCACCTAGGGGAAGGGGTGGTTGTGGGTACAGCTTCAGCAGACTTAAAAGTGCATGCCTGGCAGCTCTAAAGAGAGCAGTGGATCTCCTAGGAGAGCGTTCGAGCTCTGATAAGTGACAGACTGCCTCCTCAAGTGGTTCCCTGACCCCCTTGTATCCTGACTTGGAAACACTTAGAGGCTGACAGACACCTCATATAGAGAGCTCTGGCTGGCATCTGGTGGGTGCCCCTCTGGGACAAAGCTTCCAGAGGAAGGAAGAGGCAGCAATATTTGCTGTTCTGTAGCCTCCACTGGAGATACCCAAGCAAACAGGTTCTGGAGTGGACCTCCAGCAAACTCCAGCAGAACTGCAGCAGAGGGGCCTGACTGTTAGAAGAAAAACTAACAAACAGAAAGAAATAGTATCAACATCAATTAAAAAAAAAAAAAAAGTCCACTCAGAGACACCCTCCGAAGGTCACGACCTTCAAAGACCAAGGTTTATAAATCCACAAAGATGGGAAGAAATTAGCACAAAAAGGCTGAAAATTCCAAAAACAAGAATCCCTCTTCTCTTCCAAAGTATCACAATTCCTCACCAGCAAGGGAATAAAACTGGACAGAGAGTGAGTTTGATGAATTGACAGAAGCAGTCTTCAGAAGATGGGTGATAACAAACTACTTCAGATTAAAGGAACATGTTCTATCCAATGCAAGGAAGCTGCATTGGATAGAACATGTTCCTTTAATCTGAAGTAGTTTGTTAGACAAATTGCAACCTAGAATAACCAGTTTAGAGAAGAATATAAATGACCTTCTAGAGCTGAAAAACACAGCACAATAACTTCTTGAAGCATACACAAGTATCAATAGCCAAATCAATCAAGCAGAAGAAAAGATATCAGAGATTGAAGATCAACTCAATAAAATAAACCGAGATGACAGGATTAGAGAAAAAAAGTGAAAAGAAACAAAGCCTCCAAGAAATATGGGAATATGAGGGGGCATGGCAACATATTGAAGCTTATGTACAAGGCATTTGAGGCTGGGTTATGGAAAAATTCTGAGACACTATGTTTATGTTATGTGTGCATGAGAATGAAACTCCTTGACCCTGAAAACAGGAAAGGGAATGGAGTGTGTGGTGTTATAAGGAACACTGAAAACAGCCTCCTGAGAATGTAGTTTGAGTGCGTACAAGATCACAGGTGTCTCAGCAAACCACCTCAAATGGCCATGTAGTGGATGTTTGTAGTTAATACAAGCCCTTTCAATAAATACTTGGCAGACAGATGGTGGGGTGGACTCTCCTCAGAAGAGCTGCCCCAACCCTGCTCAGCTGGAATTGTCTGAATACTTCATTCTTGGCATTCACTGCAAGCTACAAGCTCTGCATGGGACTATGTGAAAAGACCAAATCTGTTTGATTGGTGTACCTGAAAGTGACGGGGAGAATGGAACCAAGTTGGAAAACACTCTTTAGGATATGGTCCAGGAAAACCCCCAATTTAACAAGGCAGGCCAACATTAAAATTCAGGAAATACAGACAACACCACAAAGATACTTGTCGAGAAGGGCATCCCCAACACAATCATCAAATTTACCAGGGTTGAAATGAAGAAAAAAATACTGGATGGGGAGGTTGGGGAGGGATAACATGGGGATACAGGTGATGGGGGAATGGAGGCAGCAAACCACATTGCCATGTATGGACCTTTGCAACAATCCTGCATGATCTGCACATGTACCCCAGAACCTAAAGTATAATAGTAATAAAACAAATACTAAGGGCAGCCAGAGAGAAAGGTCGGGTTACCCAGAAAGGGAAGCCCATCAGACTTACAGCAAATCTCTCGTTAGAAACCCTGCAAACCAGAAAAGAGTCGGGGCCAATATTCAACATTCATAAAGAATTTTCAACCATTCTTAGTTATCATTTCTTCAAGTATTTTTTCCTCATTTTTCCAGCTTCTCCTTCAGGGATTCTGTCACATATTTGTTACTGTTTAACAATGGCCTGGAAAATCGTGATGTTGTCTTTTTTGTTTGATAACTTTCTTATATTTTTAAAGTTTGACTTTCAATAATTTCTAGGAACCTATCTTTAAGTTCACGTATTTATTTTCTTTATACATCCAGTCTACTGATTAGTACAACAAAGGCATGTTTTCCTGTTACTGTCTTTCCATTTCCTGTATTACTAGTTAATTCTTTCTCAGTTTCCTTTTTTCTAAAATTTCATCTGATTTTGAATGTTGTTCAGCTTCCCATTAGAACCTTTTAACTTAATAATCGTGATTATTTTGATCCCATTTCACATAGCTCGACATCTTTGTCGTGTCTGCATCTGTTTTTGTTTCTTGCTCTGCACTTCATGAGAGTCTGCCTTTTGCAGTTAGTTGTTTAATTTACTGCTTGTTAGCCTGGACATGGTCAGGGAAAAAAAAGACAGTTATGTGCTGCCCTGATTACGCTTCAAACATAGGAAGGCATCGTTTCTCAGGATATTAGGGGTGTAGCTTTGTCAGTACTCCTGCCCCTGCCCTAACTATGGTTGTTTGACCAACATATATTTCTACTCTTTTTTAGTGGTAGAGGGGGATTTTTCCATTTATTCCTGTAGCTGTGATGGGCTTTCTCCAGTATGCTAATGGCTTTTTCTTCCCCACAGATTCTGCTTTTATTCTGCAATAGAGGAGAAGAATTCCATTGGAGTTTTGCCTTTCCTGCAGTGGCAGCTCTTTTTCTTTCTGATGTTTTCATCTCAAGGAAAATTATCTCAAGACTCTCCCAAGATTGTCAGTGAGTGCCCAGTGGGCTTTATTGAACAAAAGCTAACAACAGCGTGTAGGCTTCCCCTATATTTTTGGAACCCAGTAGTTTCATTCTCTTTCCACCAATTCACCAGTGTCCCAAATTCAAATGTTCTAAACCTTGTCCTGCTGCCTTTATTTTTCTAGATACAAGTGCTCATGTGTGCCACTGATCTCCCTGGTGGCTGTTAGTGTCTCCTTAGCTTTGGTGCCAGTTGTTGTGTACTGACCGTGTCACGCAAATGTGTTGAAAAAAAGTCATGGACTTGTTATTTGTCCAACTTTTCTCTTTCATTGTAATTTTGAAAACAATGTCATTTCCAGCTCTATAATTTCTTGAGTAGATTCCAGAAACATAAAGTATTATTTTAACATGCCAAATTTGTCATCTTTTGTTCACAGCATTTGTGTGTAGCAATGTCAGGATATGAAATAATATGGATCTGTCAAAATTGTGGAATAATACTGGATCTTTCAAAATAGTGATTTGGACAACAGAACATAGACCAAATATACACATTGCTCACATTGCTCTGCTTCCAAGGGATTTAAACTTAAGCTTCATATATGACCTACTTTCAGTTCAGAAAGCTTTGTGTCTTAAGATAAAAATCATAAACAGGATGTCTATTTGCTTGTTGCCCCTGGAGGCTCTAGTGATTTTCATCTGTAGTCCAGAAAGGAAAAAAAAAGTGTTTTGTTGTTTGATTTCCAAGGACTAGATAAACTTTTCTTTTGAGACAGAGTCAGCTCTGTCACTTAGACTAGAGTGCAGTGGCACGATCTTGGCTCACTGCAACCTCTACCTCCTGGGTTCAAGCAATTTTCCTGCCTTAGCCTCCCAAGTAGGTGGGATTACAGGCACCCCCACCATGTCCAACTAATTTTTGTATTTTTAGTAGAGACAGGGCTTCGTCATGTTGCCCGGGCTGTTTTCAAACTTCTGACCTCAGGTGGTCCGCCCACTTTGGCCTCCCAAAATGCTGGGATTACAGTGAGGACTACATAAACTTTTTATAGACGCTATTTAAAAAAAAAAAAAAAAAAAAAAAAAAAGCAGACAAAAAAACCCTTTTTTTTTGTAACTCCCCAATTAATTTTTTTTTAAGTCCCTGCCCTGCTGATTCATTTTCAATGAATCCATTCTCCATTCAAATTTACTTGGAATTGGCATTCCATAAATGATTCAAAATGTGCAATTTTTCTTTTTTCCCCATGGGAACAGATGTTCTGATATACCTAAGAGAAAAATCAAAAAAATCAAAATGTCTACTGACCATGTTACTCAGTCCATGCCTGGACTGGAGTTATCTTAATCAATGTCCTTGATATTTAAATAATGTTTTAACTAAATAATTTTACAACAGACATTTTATCAGTTTGTTTTATGCCAATTTTTGTGTTTATGCTTTTGATCTGTAGTAATGAGAACATTATAAAATGTGAGATATTTGATTACATATACGAATTTTATTTTCTTCACTAATACTAAATCGCTAAAGTTGTATGTAAATGTGATGAAAAACACAGGATAATTGCAATTTCAATGTGTTGTAGCTGTAAACACTTGCGTCATGTAGAAAATGGTTTTACAGGGCATAATCCAAAAATCATATGAATATACAAGAGTTTCCACCTTTTTTCCTGGTTTGGTTTAATATGTCTCTGTTAAAATATTTCAAAATTAGTTGAACCTATTTTATATGTTATAGTTGAATTTTGCAACATTTTTATTTGCTTGGATCATTTTTAAACCCATGAATTAATAAGGTTATAGATGTTTATACTTAGTAAATGATGTCTGAGAAACTAAATCTTTACATCAGTCATGCACATAATTTATGTGCAAATACTAATAAGGATGAATAAACTGAATTTTGACCCATGAGAGAAAAAATTAGTTCAGGCAAAATTAAAAGAGCCTAAATCAACATGCTCTTATTAAGATATTGGATACTAGCTTGATTCCCTGAAGAAAGGTAAAACTGTAACTGGTACTAGGTTAAGAATGCTAATTGGAATTACTTAGATTTGTATATTATTGTCTTTGTTATAACAACAGATGGCATAACTTTTTAAACTGATAAATAATTGTTGTATATAATAAAGAATTATACCTCAAAAAAGAACAATACCTATTTTAAGGCTGTAATATTAAGATACAATATGTTAGAGATAAAATAAATGGCAAAAAAATTAGATTTTTATACTACTAAAATTTAAATAGGAGGCAGAATATATTAATTCATTCATAAATCTCTCTCAGACACTGCTTCTCTTATACACGCATATACATGCACAAAGGAGGAGACACAGAGATCTCATCGAAGATTGTTAGATACGAGAAAATGAGAGTCATTCAAGTCTCAAAGTTAACAAGTAGAGTAAACCTTCTTCTCTTATACAGGGGCTAACTCCACCAAGTAAAAACTAGGGACTCAGAGACTCTACTTTCCAGAAACAGAGCTGTGGAAGGTCAGTGCCTCAGAAGAGAAAAGAACTGCATTCAAGTGAACCAAACTATCCATCACACACTTACTTATCTAGTCTCTCATGTAGAATAAAATAATTTGAATAAACATCCAATGTGTTAAACAATATTTAAACACAAGGAAGTACACATAAAGGGCTAAATTCTATTCTGTAGTTATATTTTGGTATAAATATCTTGTTTTGAAAATAATATCTTGCATTTAATTAAAGAATATAATTATACAGTTTGTTAGCAACCACTACTTTCAGAATGAAAAAAAAGGAAAGAATAATAAAGTCCAGTATTTAAATAGAAAAAATATATTGCTGATACTAAACAGAAATGATCAATATGACTTTATGAGAGTAAAAATAACACATTTCCACTAGTTTTTTCCCCACTGAAATGGCTCACAAATACTGTTATTCCACAGTATCTCCCAGTGCCTAGATTAATTTTTTCTCTAATATCTTACCAATAATCTCCAGTTATTTGTTATATATATATAACAAATATATATAACAAATATATATATATATTTGTTATAACCAATATTTGTTCATCAGACAAATATTCATTCTCTTTATTTCATGTTTGAGGCAGGTATATTTATTTCAAGTTTGGTAAAACCTGTTGTTCCAGAAACCAAGAAATTTTCAAAGACTATTCAAATCATGGCAAAGGGACACAACAACCAATCTAAAACGAACTTTCAGTGACCAAAATTGAGATAATTTGACGTAAGAAATAAAGCAATTGCTATAGCTAATTAACACGTATACAATCTGAAAACCCATGAGCCCATAATTAACACATGTAGTTTTAACAGGATAAATCATCCTACATAAAGTAATGACTAATGCCATGGGGTCCTAAGGTATATTTTAACACTCATCAAATTTATAGTTTTCCCCATTAAAAGAAGGAAAATTTTTATACACCTTGAATTCTCAGCTAAGTGAGAATTGGAGACTTTTTAATGATAAACTGAACATTCTAAGAACCACAATATTACCCCAGGAAACTAAAACCAAGAGGATCTCTTTGCTAATTGAGATTTTTAACTTTTAGAATAAATGAAAAGTGTGTGTGTGTGTGTGTGTGTGTGTGTGTGTGTGTGTGTGTTGACTGATTTCTTCATTTACATTCACTCTAGAATGTAAACATCACATACACACACACACACACGAGACACACACATATATCTCCCATGTATTCGTAACACAGTATAAACATTTATTCTCAAGGGTTTCTATAGACCTTTGTGAAGAGTTAGAAAAGGCAGAACTTTTCTACATGTGGCAAATTCCTATAAGCAAGAATAAAACTAACATGAGCTCAAAAGACACTGTTCTTCTCATGTTTTTTCAATATGGCATTTGAACTGTACCACTGACGTCCCAATGCAGTCCTATATGGTACTTCTCTGAATTATGGTTTACATTATCAGGGAGTGCATAAATGTGACTCTGCTAGATTAAAGAAATATACACATCAAATATTTGGTGTGTGTGGTGCAGACATTTAGGGCCACAAAAGATCAGATAAGAAGGAGAAGTGTAGATCTTGGAGATAGTGGATTATGAAAAATATGTTCAAAGCCGAGTTGAAACAGGAGGAAGAGCTTGATGGGTGGATAGAATTGAGCTGAGCTGAAAGGACTGGAGGGCACTTGACACTGTAAGAAGAGAGTAAATAAGGAGTCAGAGCTTATGGTGTAAGCGTGGTCAATCTGTGGGATGGTAAAGAGGCCAACCTGGCCAAAAGGAAGAATATATGGTATGAGGAAATAAAGTCTACCTAAGTGGGAGCACACAGAAGCCAGTTATTCAGGCTAGTTATAACAGTTGTGTTTGGCAGAATTTAAATCCTATCAAGGAAAATGGAAATGTTATAATTTAAACAGGATAGGTTTCAGTGAAGTTCTGATGAGAGATTGTCCGCATGTAGAAACTAGAGGTGGACTAGAGATAAATAGGATGCCTTATGTTTATTTGGGAAGCATACTTGGTTCTTTCTGGTTGGTCCTTAGTTGCAGTAGGGCCTAAAAACTGGGAAGGTGATGGGTTTTAACAAGTTCTGATGGTTTTAGGCTGAGTGCTGCAGAGGCTTTGATTTTCCTTTCTGAGCTTCTTATGTGAATCAGAGCTCTATTGCCATAAATCACCTGACTAGTGTTTGTATATACATTGTCTCTCTGTTGTGAATTATTGAAAAATTAATTTGAATAGACAGGAAATGAGAGTCAAGGGATCTAACTCTGATAAAGAAAATGTGATAAATATACACCATGAATACTATGCAGCCATAAAAACAATGAAATCCTGTTCTTTGCATGGACATGGGATTTGGAGGCCATTATCCTAAGCAAACTAACACAGGAATAAACAACCAAATACCACATGTTCTCACTATGGACACAAAGAGGGGAGCAACACACATTGGGGCCTATTGGAGAATGGAGATCGGGAGAAGGGAGAGAATCAAGAAAAATAACCAGTGGGTACTAGGCTTAACACCTGGGTGGTGAAATAATCTGTACTACAAACCCTCATGTCACAAGCTTACCTATGTAATAAATCTATACTTGTACCTCTGAACTTAAAATTTAAAAATAAATAAATAAAATAGTTGTTTTTTTTTTTTTTTGATCCCTTAAAACAAAATGAATTAACTCTCATGCTTCCATACTGGCCATACTGTTTTTATGTAAACAAAGGGATTTTGCCTTTTAGAATATCAAAATAATCAGATGGTGCTTTGGATTGTGAGAACAGGGTGGGAAAAGACTAGCATAGCTTTATAATAAAAATAACTCAAGCAAAATTCTCCCAAAACATTTCTTTAGTCTAAAGGCATAGAGGTCTTCTACCTATTCTGCATCAATCTAACTATACTGTTTAATATGTAATCAAACATGAATATTTGCTCTCTGAACACATTTTTTTTTTACTCTTTAAGCATCAGTCTGGTTGTCCTCTAAAGACTGTCAGACTATTCTTCCAATCCTCACTAAAAGGTTTTAGTCATCACAAACAAAGTACAATTGACCAGTTACATTGGAATTGGTTTTATCTTTGGATGATTCAAAGCAGCCCTCGTTCTCCTTCTGTTTTCTTGTGGCTGCTAGACTTTTGAGAATTTCTACTTCTATGTCTCCACAAGACATAAAAGGAAAATAAGAAGCTTTAGTGGAATATTTAATGGGGAATGAAATTTAAGCTACTGGGAGAAGCCAATGTCTAGATTCTCTAAAAATTTTATTTTTCAGAGAATTATATTTCTCACTAATACAACGAATCATTCCCATCCTACATCAAAAAGAAACTTTTCAAAAAGGTTGATATAAGATAGGTAGTACATAATATCTATGTACATATTTTTCCTGCCATAGTAGACATGATCATATTAAAATCCTGAAAATTTTTTATTATCCTGATTTGTTCCTTGAAAGAGATAAAATCCTAAGAAAAATACCTTTAGAGAACTCAGAGGATGTTTGTTTTTTCATTTTATTTATGTATTTTTAGAGACACAGTCTCTGTTGCCCAGGGTGGAATGTGATCACAGGTCACTATAACCCTGTGATCCTAGAATCAAGTGATCCTACTGCCTCAGCCTCCCAGAAGACAGTCAGGTATGTGTCATCATCTTTAGCTAATTTTTCTATTTTCTTCTGTAGAGACCAAGTCTCATATGTTGCTCATGCTGATCTTGAACTCGTGGCCTCAACTGATCTTTCCCCAACTCAGCCTCCCAAAGTTCTAGGATTACAGATGTGAACCTCTGTACTAGGCCAGGTTTTAGTTTTCAAATCCAGATATTACTGAGTTATTTTTCTTGACAGCTTTATGTTTGCCAAAAAGAGAATATTTATTATTATGTCTTAATTAAAAATAATTGCATCTCATTTATTACTGAGGAGGACTAGACATGAGGTTGGCTGCAAATAGAGTCTGGAAAACTAAGGCAACTACAGAAAGTAAAAAGCCAGAAAAGAAAATCAGGATATATAGAACTCATTCTTAAAAGTAATATGCATTTAGTTGTGGTTCCATTCAACAGGAGGTAATGGTGGTGGGAGAGAACACACTAATCTTGCAGACAAAACCCAACAGTTTATGACTTCCTAGAATGGAACATATTCTAAATTAAACCGGACAAACATCAAGGTTCCAGGTAATCTGGTATAGTAAATCAAAGCGTTAGCTATTGTTAATGTGAATAAATGTAGATCTGAAGAAAGAAAGGCAGAAATAACCTACAGTTTTTTGTTTTGCTCTGCTTTAGTTTTAGAAACAACAACAGTGATTTAAAATAGCATTTGTAAATACCAACTGGGAATCAAACTGGAATGAAAATGGCAAGTACCACTCAGGACACTTCAGCCGCTGCACAGCAAGCTAGGATTAGGGGTGGAGCTTCAAGCCTCGTGGCAAACTTGAGTACTAGATGGAAGATCCAAATCTAAAATGCAGTTCTTCAAATATGCCTTCCATTGTACAAATAGTACATATTGGGTTTAGAGTGTTTCCAGCGCATACCAAGGAGGATTTGGGAGATATCTGCTCTGGGTACAGACAGTAAAAAGGTATATAATTTGATAAATCATTTTATTATGATTTACATAAAAAGAATAACAAAACTGAAATTCAGTCTGATTTTATAATCACCATAAATTAGCAATAATATCAGCCAGTACTCCTCCTTGCTCAGGATAACAGCTCCTATTGCCAACTCACCCTACCCACCACCTTTGCACACTGCATGGTCCATGGGTAGCTAGAAGGCATACCATAGTAGACAGCAGATCCTGGATCTATAGGCAGAAATAATTAAAATCTCAAATGGTTTGAAATATCAGAACTAAAATTCTGTATATTTGCTAATTTGTCATGCTTTGCTTCGATATAGGAAAAATACAGCTTTCAGTGCCTCTAGCTATAAGAAGTTACACAATGACCATGACATTCCTTTAAAGCTTAAAAGGAAACCAGGAAAACCTATCTCCCAGTGACTTTTTTTAAGTGAGTGAGAAATAAACATTACTTACATCAAGTCACTGAGATTTGAAAATTGTTTGTTACAAAAGCTAATAATTTCAACCTCGATCAATACATTCCTGTGTATTGTGTTTGGAAGTGCCTTTGCCAAAAATAGATACTCTCTTTCTCTGCCTTGTGTATCAGTGTATGTATGTGCATGCATATGAGAATAAATGAGGAATACATAGGGAAAACTTGAGACATGTTACCAAACTTCAGCAACAATAACCCAAACGTACCCAGAAGTTCCTTCTCTCTCTATTTATTTTTGTCAGGATACAGGGAAGAGGTGGGATGGACTCAATTTTTAAGATACCGCATAGCATAGCCACTGAGAGCACACATTTTGAAAATGGTCTGCCTACAGTTGAATCCCGAGACAGCATGCAAGCTCAGTGTTGTCTAAACTCAAGACTCACCCTTTCTACACTGCTTCTCCTTTCAAACATCAAATTCTTGTCAGTAGACTTGCAGGAAGGCTTGAAGCTAAAGTAAACACTCATTTCTTCAGCAGAGGGACAATGAGAGAAACCGATTATAAATAGCAGCGTCTCCTGAAAAAACTAGACTTTTTTTATATTGCTCAGGCTCAGTGGGTACTGCAAATAAAATCAGCTGAAATGTGATGATACTTAGCTGTAGGACTGCCATAAACACTTTAGCTTCCCAATTTACTGTTAAAATTCATCAAATTTTCATCTCAAAGCTGATGCAAATGCATAGCTGGATGAATCAGTCAGTTGTTGTTTCTCACTGAGGAATTCAATAGTACATTTGCAATTATATCAATGCAGATTTTTCTAAAAAAATGATGTTTTTCCTTAGGAAAGTACAGACTATTTTGGTGGTTTCTTAATATTTACATAAACATGTACATCTATATAGGCACTGATATGTCCACTAAAAGTTTTAAACTTTATATTTTTAAAAATTTTCATTGTATATTAATGAAAATGATGAATTGACATCATTTTTTCTGTTCAGTTGTAAATTATCTGGCAGGAAGCATCTGAGTTTGGAAAGATCAACATACTTCATATTCTTTTGGTATATTTTATATTTTTCTATATTATCCAAAGATTGTCAATACTAGAGAATACCTTAGGAAAGCTCTAACAGATCTTTAAGCTATATGTTTGGGGCCAACAAATTTAATAACATTAATTTCTATAATTCCTTTGTATCATAATTTCAATAACATATTGGAATTGTTCATAGCATTATCCTAACACTCTCACAGCAAGGTATGCCCATATACCCCCCTCCACGTTCTCCCCACTAAGCCAAGCTCATAACAAGAACAGCCTCAAGCCTTATAAACAGGGCATCTAGGTTCCAGGATGTGGTCATAGCTGGCTCTCGAACCCAGGATGCTGACCCAATTAAGCAGAATGTCAGCCCCTGAGAACCAAGATGCAGTTTTTCTTAGAATAGCACCTGTCTACCTGCAAACTCCCTATATAACCCCCAAAATCTATAAACCAGGCTGTTGCCTTCACTGTTTGTGGTGAGGCAGACAGCCTGGGAGGTTGAAGTAAACTTGCTAAACCTAACCCTGGTTCTGCCTCTCCATCCTTTTGGTCAGCCTCACATTTTGGTGCCAAAACCCGGGACAGGAGTAGGTGCTGGCTGCTCTTTCTCTCTCTCTGTCCCTGCTCCCGTGACTAGCTCCCCCATCCGAAACCCCTTTCCAGACCCAGGAGGGAAACTCCAGACCTCCACTGCCTTCCCAGTTTTTTTCTGTCTTACAGAGGTCCTCCAAAAATATACCCATGGTAATCCTACCCTTAAAAGGGCACCATAGTTCTTAACACTGATTTTATTTCCCAGTCTGCTCCAAAAATCTGGCACAAACTCAAAAAGGCTGAAGATAGCCCTCAAACCCCACAACAAGACCTCCTTAGCCTGGCCTTCAAGGTCTTCAATATAGGAATAGACAAGGCCCAAAGAGATAGTGCTAAGTACCAGCTTCTAGCAGCAGCCATTCACTAATCTAAACAGCCTAGCTACAGCATTCAGGAGCACGAAAGACCCACTAGCAGTGCACCTCTGCAGGTATGATTTAGTGTAGCAAGGAAGGCCATTGGGCACAGACCAAAGAGCTTTTGCCCCATTGCCAGCAGACAGGCCACTGGAAGTCTGACTGTCCTCTCAACAGGCAAACAGAAAAGCCTGTACCTCCAACCCACAACCCCTTCCCCAAGACAAAAGGTGAAGAATCGCCTGCACTCCCATAGCTCCTTCACTTAGCCACAGAAAACTGATGGGGCCCGGAGCCCCCGGCCCCATCCGCCAGGCCCTATCTGCCATCACTGTATCAAGAGCCCAGAGTGACTCTGTTAGTACCAGGTAAGCCAATCTCTTTTTTAATCAGTACCAAAGCCACCTGCTTGGCTTTACCTGAATTTTCAGGAACAACTCATCCCTCACCCGTCTCAGTTGTGGAGGTTGATGTATTTATCTCACACCCACGCACCACCAAACCCCTCACTTGTTCCCTATATGATAACATTTTTTCAAACTTTTTCCTTATCATGCCTTGCTGTCCTACTCCCATTCTAGGCAGGAACCCCCATCACTAATGGTCCCCTTATTTACCAGCTCCTCCAACCTGCACACTTCCTAACTAAGGAGGAGTTATACACTGCCAAGGACACCAAACAAAATCAGATAAAATCTCAAAAGGGAACACAAAGGCCGAGGAGGCAGCAAAAAAAGCCTCCCTTTCCTTTGTCCCTGCCCCTCTCCTCCTCATCACCCCACAACCCAACCCCACTATTCACCTTCTGAGAAACCTTCATCGTTACAACAAGGAGCCTCCTTCCAAGGAAGCTGGATAGTCAAAAATAAAAAAAACTCATCCTCCCTACAAAACAGACCAAGGAAATTCTAACATCTCTTCACCAATCCTTCCATATCGGTGCACGCCCCCTGTACCTTCTCCTTCGCCCCTACTTCTCTTCCCCTCACCTATTTACCACACTAAAAAACACAACCTTAGACTGTCATGTGTGCTCTGTCACTTCCTCTCAAGGGGCCCTCCACTCTCCTCCTATCCCTAACACATCCATTAAGAGGAACAGCCTCTCCCCATAACATACCACGTATTAAAAATCCTCTCCTCTCTCCCCATTCCCACATGAAAAAAAATGGTTTTAACTCACCTATTCCTTGCTCATCTGCAGGGAGAGTTTGACTATCCATAGGACTCTATCAGCCTTCATAAAGCCTCTAAAAGAGGCCACCTCCCCATACATCCCCTATCAACTCCTTCCCCTAGATACAGACTCCAGTTCTTCCTCAAGTTCCTAACTCTTTAAATAGTCAGCCCCACTGCCTCTGCTCTC
>NW_016107410.1:860196-952109 GCF_001604975.1 Cebus imitator
CATGGAATATTATGCAGCCATCAAATCTATGAGTTTGTGTCCTTTGTAGGGACATGGATGAACCTGGAAACCATCATTCTCAGCAATCTGACACAAGAGCAGAAGATCAAACACCACATGTTCTCACTCATAAGCGGGTGTTGAACAATGAGAACACATGGACACAGGGAGGGGAGCACTACACACTGGGGTCTGTTGCAGGGAAATTGGGGAAAGTCAGTGGGGGGCAGGGAGTTGGGAAGAGATAACATGGGGAGAAATGCCAGATATAGGTGATGGGGAGGAAGGCAGCAAATCACACTGCCGTGTGTGTACCTATGCAACAATCTTGCATGCTCTTCACTTGTACCCCCAAACCTAAAATGCAATAAAATAAATTTAAAAACTATCCCACTGTCCTTGCTAACAGAGCTACCAAATTTCTCTCCACATATACTGCCAATTACGACCACATAAAACTCCTTTACACTGCCATCCAAAGTCCCATAACCCTCCATACCCCAAAAGGTGGCCAGCCGCCTTATGTGTCACCTGTTCCAACAAATACATCCACGTAGGCACCATCCCTCCCTCCGACTGTGGCGCAACTCAAATCGTCTCCCATTTCTCTTCTCATACCTCACTCCAAGTAAATTATTCAGTTTACCCTGAAGCTAATGACTTCCTTACCCAGCCTGTCTGCATTACCTCCTCTCCTGCCTCTCAAACATGGAAGCCCCTTCCCCAGACAGGAGCTCTCAAAGGGGTCTTTCTCTCTCCTCCTCACTGTAGGTTACTAAAGCTAGACCAAGTCCCTCCAAACAAGGAACCTACACACTCCAACACCTATTCTCAACCTACTTGTTTGTTTACATCAATACCACAGACTTCTTCTTCCTCTATGGATCTGTAACCTCCTTCTCTCTCCCTACCAACTAGACAGGTACCTGCACCCTGGTCTACCTTAACCCCATTAACCTTGTTGCTCTGAACCAAGAACGCCCTGTCCCTGCAACACTACATGCTCACCCACAAACAACAACACAGTCCATTACCTTATCGGTAGCTCTTAAAGTCACAACTAGTGTCAAGTTAGAAGCAAGAAGCCTAAAAACCTCATTATCATATTTCCACTTGCTCTCCCAAAACTTCCAATTGTCACTAAAAGAAAATAGCAAACTGTATCACTCACCTCCAAAACCAACTAGACTCTTTAACAGAGTCACCCTACAAAAACTGCAGAGGCCTAGACCTCCTCAATGCTGGGGGGGGAAAAAAAAAAGTCCGTGTGTCTTTTTAAATAAATAATGCTGTTTCTACCTCGATAAATCTAGGAATCTAGGTTAGTACAAAATACTATCAAAAGGCTCAAAGGCCAAACCCAGAAAACAAAACAAATTCTTCTGCCTGGCCCTCCTGTCCCAGTTGATCTCTCAGCTCCTGGGTCCCATGGCTGCTTCCCCTCCTCAGCCCTGCTATACCTCTCCTCCTCCTCTTGGTCCTTGGCCCTTGCCTCTTATACCTTTTCACCCAGGTTTTATAGAATCAATTATAAGCTTTTGCCTGTAGCACAACAGAAGACATGATAGTGTTCCAGGACTACCAACCTGCAAGCCAACCTCACCCCAACCAGCATCCCTACTCAGCATAAAGCAGCTAGAAATGAATGGTACCCCTTTTCCCTTTCTTTTATATATATAACAAAAGGCTGGAATGTTAGGATCACAGCAAGGCAAGACCATAGACCCCCTCCCTGTTCTCCCCTGCTAAGCCAAGCTCATAACAAGAGCCTCAAGCCTTGTAAACAGGGCACCTAGGTTCCAGAATGTGGTCATACCTTGCTCTGAAACCCAGAATGATGACCCAATTAAGCAAAATGTCAGCCCCTGAGAACCAAGATGCAGTTTTTCTTAGAATATCACCCAGCTACCTGCAGACCCCCTATATAACCCACATAGTCTGTAAGCCAGGCTGTTGCCTTCACTGCCTGTGGTGAGGCAGCCAGCCTGGCAGGTTGTAATAAATTTGCTAAACCTGACCCTGGGTCTGCCTCTCCATCATTTTGGTCAACCTCACAAACACCAAATCAACCAGTAGCATTTGAATGCTTGATACGATATTCATTACAAAAAATAGAATAAAATATTTTTGACTAAGATATAACTCCTTTACCCCTTCATAAAGAATGTCTCTGTTAATTTTCAATCAAAGTGTTAACGGAGATGCATGTTTTGCTAGACTGTTGCCTATACCAAACACAGAAGTCGTATTTATTTCTCTCCACTGTCTCTGACTTTATGACCTCAAAATCTTTAGTTATAACTTAAAAGGACTAACCAATAAACCAGGATGAATCGCTCCTTTGTGTTATTCAAAATTCAAATGGTGAACCAACCCTTTGGTCAAGTGGATGAAAAGCGATGATGGAAACCAAAATATTTTATGGCAAAATAGATTTCCTTGACATAGTTCAAGATGGCTACTTAGAATAGCTTGATATGCAAGAAGAGCTAAAAAGCTGGAGGTTTTTCTTGGTGGGGGTGATGTTTGCATCTGTAGAAAACCTACGTTAATGCAGTCAGACTTTCTCTGAGGCATTTCCTTATCCAATCTTGGAAAGATGAACTGAGAGTTTGATACCTCTTGTATTAGTCTATTTACATGCTATTGATGAAGACATATCCAATACTGGGAAGAAAAAGAGGTTTAATAGGGCTTACAGTTACACATGGCTGGGGAGGCCTCCAGAATCATGGTGGGAGGTGAAAGGCACTTCCTACATGGCAGCAGCAAGAGAAAATGGGGAAGAAGCAAAAGCAGAAACCCCTGATAAACCTATCAGATCTCTTGAGACTTATTCACTATGATGAGAATAGCACAGGAAGGAGCGGACACCATGATTCAATTACCTCCCTCTGAGTCCCTCCCACAACATGGAAGAATTCTGGGAGATACAATTCAAGTTGAGATTTGGGTGTGAAAACAGCCAAACCATATCATTCTGCCTCTGGCCTCTCTAAATCTTATGTCCTCACACTTCAAAACCAATCATGCCTTCCCAACAATACCTCAAAGTCTTATTTCAGCATTAGCCCAAAAGTCCACAGTCCAAAGTCTCATTTTAGACAAGGAAGTCCCCTCCACCTATAAGCCTGTAAAATCAGAAGTAAGCTAGTGACTTCCTAGATAAAACGGAGGTACAGATATTGGGTAAATACAGCCATTCCAAATGGAAGAGATTGGCCAAAGCAAAGGAATTACTGGGCCCATGCAAGTCTGAAATCCAGTGGAACAGTCAAATTTTAAAGCTCCAAAATAATCTCGTTTGACTCCAGATTTCATATGCAGGTCACACGAATGTGTTCCCATGGTCTTGGGCAGCTCTGCCCCTGTGGCTTTGCCGGGTATAGCCTCCCTCCCAACTGCTTTCACATGCTGGCATTGAGTGTCTCCAGCTCTTCCAGGAACATGGTGCAAGCTGTTGGTAGATCTACAATTCTGATATCTGGAGGACAGTGGTCCTTTTCTCATAGCTCCACTAAACAGTGCCCCAGTAGGGACTCTGTGTGGGGGCTCTGACCCCATGTTTCCCTTCCACACTATCCTAGAAGAGATTCTCCATGATGGCCTCGCCCCTGCAGCAATCTTTTGCTTGGGCATCCAGGCATTTCCATACATCTTCTGAAATCTAGATGGAGGTTCCCAACTCTCAATACTTGACTTCTGTGCACTTGTGGGCTCGACACGACGTGGGAGATGCCAAGGCTTGGGGCTTCCACCCTCTGAAGCCACAGCCTGAGCTCTGTGTTGGCCCTTTTCACCCATGGCTGGGGTAGCTGGGACACAAGGCATTAAGTCCCTAGACTACACACAGCACATGGAACCTGGGCCTGGCACAGGAGACCACTTTTTCCTCCAGGGCTTCTGGGCCTGTGATGGGAGGGACTGCCATGAATACCTCTCATATGGCCTGGAGACATTTTCCCCATGAATTTGGGGATTAACATTAGGGTCCTTGCTACTTATGCAAATTTCTGCAGCTGTCTTTACTTTCTCCCCAGAAAAATAGTTTTTCTTTTCCTTCACATAGTCAGGCTGCAAATTTTCCAAACTTTTATGCTCTGCTTCCCTTATAAAACTGAGTGCCTTTAACAGAATCCAAGTCACCTCTTGAATGCTTTGCTGCTTAGAAATTTCTTCTGCCAGAATCCTTAAATCATTATTCTTAAGTTAAAAGTTCCACAAATCTCTAGGGTGGGGATAAAATGCCACTAGTCTTTTTGCTAAAACATAACAAGCATCACCTTTCCTCCAGCTCCCATCTGGAGGAACCCAACAAGTTCCTCATCTCCGTCTGAGATCACCTGAGCCTGGATTTTATTGTCCATATTGCTATCAGCCTTTTGGGCAAAGCCATTCAGCAAGTGTCTAGGAAGTTCTGATTGTCCCACTTTCCCTGTCTTCTTCTGAGCCCTCCAAACTGTTCCACACTGAGTAACTCTGCATGTTACTCAGTTCCAAAGTTGTTTTCACATTTTCAGTTATCTTTTCATCAACACCCCACTTCTGGTACCAATTTACTATGTTAGAGTGTTTACACGTTGTTGATAAAGACTTACCTGAGACTGAGAAGAAAAAGAGGTTTAATTGGCCTCACAGTTCCACATGGTTGGGGAGGCCCCAGAATCACAGCAGGAGGTGAAAGGCCCTTCTCATATGGCAGTGGAAAGAGAAAATGAGGAAGAAGCAAAAGCAGAAAGCCCTGATAAACCCATCAGATCTTGTGAGACTTATTCATATCACAAGAATAGTATGGAAAACACTGGCCCCCATGATTCAATTACCTCGCATTGATTCCCTCCTACAACATGGGAGAATTCTAGAAGATACAATTCAAGTTGAGACTTGGACAGGTACACAGCTAAACTATATCACCTCTAAAGATCTGAAAGAAACATTCACCATCTACTTTCTCTGAAGGCTGCTACCTGTGAGGTTTCATCTATGTAACAAAACCACCTTTGCTAATCAGGCCTCCTGTACTCCCTGGCCCATACCTGCTTTGCTATCGTCATCTGTTTTGCCATGATCCAAGCCCTCATTTTCTCTGTAACTCCAAGATGATAGGTAAGCTGCTCTACCTTACTGGGAATTTGGAATAACTGCTCTGTGGTTCTGAGACAGAAATAATACAAGGAGGTCACATTAGAATAAAAAATTTCAGACAGAAGTTTTGCACAACTAGCAAAAAGAAACTGTTGAAATAGCAGCATAAGTTAGGGGGTGATAAGACCCAGAAAACCAGGGTGTGGTCTGAACTGGCTAAGACCCACTGGATCCAGAATGAGGCTGGGTTTGACTTAGGTTTCCCCTAGGACATCATTATTTGCTCATTAACAGGCTAAATCACACATCCACCAGTGGCATGACAGTTCTGGGAACACCCATATTTGGTGAGGAAATTAGTGGCCCCACAGTTCCACAGATACCCTTTTCTAGTAATCTTTATAAATATTTTACTCCTTGGTTAAAGAAACCCACAAACCAAATACAAATGCAGGAACAGAAAACCAAATATTTACCAACAGGCTACCTGCTTGCATAATTTCAATAACCCCACTGTTCAAACCCTCTGGAATTCTATCAAAGGATACCTAACAAGTGTGACATGGTAGGCATCCTTTGATAGGTAGAAGCTCCAAACCCCCTTGTGCACGTCTCCTGAGCAAGCCCATGTTTCCCATTCTTAAGTGTTTACTTTTACTTTGCGATAAATCTCCATACTTTCAAGATTTTCCCATTCATCCTTGAATTGCTTCTTGCTATGGTGTCAAAAGCCTGGACACTAGACAGCTGCGGTTGAGGTCTCATCACATTTGGGGATCTCCCTAGCCCATTGGTATCCTTTTTGTCATGATCCAGCCAGGAGCATCATCACCCCCATTTTAGAACCACTGGCAGTTGGTAAGTCTCACTCCAATCTTAGAGTAGTCTCACTCTCCAGAGTTACTGTTACTTTCTTCCTTGTTCCTAGAAACTAACGACAGCCTGACTCCCCTCAGCCATAGCACCTCTGCTCCTTCCAGCTGGAAAACCCAGTTCACACAGACAACAAGCAAACGTGGGAAGATTTCTGAAGTGCCAGGGTTCTCCCTGAGGGAAGGCTAATGAGGATAGTAGGGTAAAGTCCCATATCAAGCAGTGGCTAGAAAGCTTTTAAGGAGTACTATTACTTTTTCCTGGGAAATGTGTTTCATTTTCCCAAGGGATCAGCTGTGCCAAGACACTCATCCTGGTTGTAAACTGTTTTCTCTTTCCTATCTTTCTTTATACCTTGCTTTTTCATTTTTCTTTTCTCATGGTTCTTCCTCATATTTCACACAAAAGCTTAGTAAACTCTCTGGGCCCAGCAAGATAGGCCACTTAGATATTGTCCTCTGGAATGCCCAATGTAGGCCTATGGTTCTAAAGGAGTCTCTTCACTGCCCTTGTTTATTGGCCATGCTGAATCATTTCTGATCTCAAGTTTTACTTGATGATAAACATTCAGACACATATTGGCATACTTGCCCCTTTTAAATAGGCTCACAACTCATCCTACTCAACCCTGAAGGCCTCTCTATTTTCAAAACCCCAGGGCCATGGATACCTGGGCAACACTGGGGATCCTGGGATGCCTGGATGCCAAGGCAATCAGCCAAAGAAACAGGGACACATGTCTCTCTGGCCTGGCCATTCAGTAGGCCAATTGTAAGCGCCATGCTCATGCACCTGATAAAAAATGCCAGGACCAGTGCCTCCATGAGGGAAACATCCTGTTATTTCCCCCTTCTTTTTTCTTTCATGTTGACCCAAAAAGAAGTCAAGGCCATGGGCAACTCTCTGAGCTCAATCAATGGCCAAAGAACAGGACCCTAAATTTTAATACAGTCTTACAATGAGAACTTTTTTGTAAATTTCAGAAGAAATGGAGTGAAATACCATGTGTACAGACCTTCATGGCACGTTATCAGAATCCTGACCTTCGTGGGAACTGTTGCCTTTGATACGCTCATACCCCTTTAGGGAAACCAAAAGGAGACACAGTGACCCTAGATGCCCCTCTTGGGAAATGCACCTCCCCAGAGCCTTCTTCCACCTCTTAACCCAGACTCAATTCCAGCACCCTCAGCTCCTCTCTCTTACTCAACTCCACTTTGAGTCCCCATTCTTTTGCTAGTTTCACCATCTCCAGCCCCCAGAGTCCTGCTGTTCATCTCCTTACCAACCTATTATACCCTTGCCTACCAAGGGAACAGAGCCATGCTGAGGTCAACTGCAGCACATTTTCTATGTTCCTGGTAATTCTAGGTTATGCCCATTTGGGCGGGGTGGCCAATGGGGATACTAAGACCTTTTATAGCGTATGACTTAGCACAATGCAGGCAGAGGTTGGGCCAATTTTCAGATGACCCAACTAAATTTATGGAGAAATGTCAGGCCCTCTCACTTGAGTTAACCTGAGGGAGATATGCATATTATCTTGTACAAGTGTTGCTCTTGTGAAACAAAGCAAGGTATTCTGGTGTAGGCACAGGCTTATGCTGACAACTTGTCAGCTGGGGACCCTGAACAATAGGCTGTAGGGGGGACATCTGTGCCTAAAAATGACCCTAATTGGAACTATCAACAGGGCCAACCTGATCTAAGAACAAGAAATCATATGGTGACTTGTTTAGTGTAGGGACTAAAAAAATTGCTCCACTAAGCATGTGAACTTTGATAAAATATGATAAATAACTCAAATAAAGGATGAAAATCCAGCTTTATTTCACGAGTGACTTATGGAGGCCCTAAGAAATTATACTAATAGTACTGAACCTGATATTGATGTTGGCCAAATTTTACTAAGCACACACTTTGTTAGCCAGTCAGTGTCTGAATATCAGAAGAAAGTTACAGAAATTGGCTTTGTGACTCCAGATACCTATTAATAAAATGCTTGCTGTAGCTTTCAGGTATTCACTAATAGAGACAGCTGAAAAGGCTGAAAGAACCCGGTCGGATAGACAGCAGGCCCAAATGACAACAGTCACTATAAGCAGTGCCCTGCAATCTCAGGGTCACCAAGAGGGACATCTCACCCACACACCAAACAGGCCTAATACAAACCTGCAAGTGATAATTTCAGCTTCAAATGTGAAAAGCCGGGACACTGGATCAAGAACTCTCCCCACCAGGGGAGCCCACTCACTGTCTTCACTGCAACTAGGGGACCATTAGAAAAGGTATCGTTCTCAGTTCCAAAGGGAGAAGAGGTCACTGCAAGCCATAGTGGTCACAACTGAGGAATGATGGTGTCCAAGGTTGCTGGTGGCTCCCAAAGAAAGACATAGTCATCACAACTGAGGAGCCCCTTGGTGACTCTTGACAAGACAGATGAGGATATTAATTTCTTAATCTATACAACAGCTAGTTACTATGTCTAAAAGGCCACTCTGGGCGCTTATTCTCCAAAAGCTATACTGCCACTGGTATTGATGGCACCCCAAAACCAAAAACATCATTTTGCCCCTGGGCTGTAGGCTGGAAAACTATGTTGCAACTCATGAGCTTCTACGTTTACTGAGTGCCCCTCTCCTTTTTTAAACAGGACCACCTAGCCACCCTTGGATATTTATCAGGCCATGGGGAAACCCCTTTATTGGCAATCTTTGTTTTATTCTAACCCAGCCTCAGAAAAACAAAAAGTCCTCACAAAATAAAGTAGCATTTAGACCCACAAGTATGGCACCAAGAAATCCCTGGCAAAACAATACATGCTAAGCCAGTGATCATCTCCTTAATGTTCAAAAATAACTTCCCACACAAGCATCAATATTCCCTCAAGCCAGAAGCCAGGAAAGACTCCAATCTTTAACTGAGAAGTCTTTAAAACATGGATTCCTGATTCTGTGTCAGTCTCTTGGTAATACTCCTATCCTCCCTATCTAAAAATCAAATGGAGAATATAAGATATTAAGTTGGTTTAAAAGTAGTTGTGATTTCTGCTATAAAAGTAATGCTAAAAACTGTAATTACTTTTGCACTAGCCTAACAATTCAAGACTTAGGAGCTATTCTTGAGGCTAAAATGACCTTACATCCTATACTGCCCCATCTTTATAAAATACTTACCCAAATACTGTAAGACACCAATTGGTTTATGGTATTAGATGTTAATGATGCTTTTGTTGTGTCCTTTGTACCCTGACCCTTAGTATTTGATTGCTTTTGAGTGGACTAATCGTAGAACTAATACTACCCGGCAGTATATCTGGACAGTACTGACTCTGGGCTTCAGGGATAGCCCTCACTTGTACAGAAAACCCTTATCATGAGAATTCAGGGAGCTAGAGCTAGAAAGGGGAGTCATAGTCCAGTACATGAATGACATCTTATATGCAGTTCCTCTAAAGGGTACTCAGATAAGAATTTTATTCAACTCCTAAGCTTTGTGAGAGAAAGAGGATATTGAGTCTTTCCATCCAAGGGCCAGTTTTCTAAACCAGAAGTAAGATATCTCAGCCTGGTGCGGTGGCACACACCTGTAATCCCAGCACTTTGGGAGGCCAAGGCAGGTGGATCACGAGGTCAGGAGATCGAGATCATCCCGGCCAACATGGTGAAACATTGTCTCTACTAAAAATACAAAAATTAGCTGGGTGTGGTGGCGCACACCTGTAATCCCAGCTACCAGCGAGGCTGAGGCAAGAGAATTATTTGAACTCAGGAGGCGAAGATTGCAGTGAGCTGAGATGGTGCCACAGCACTCCAGCCTAGAGTCAGAGTGAGACTGCCTCAAAAAAGAAAAAAGAAAAAAAAAAAACCTGGAGTACATGCTAAGCACAGGAAACCAGACTCTTTCCTGGGTATGGCAAGAGTTTGCAGGATTTGAAGCTCAGTATTTGACTGATCCATTGCTCCTAACAAAATTACAGAATGAACTGCTTGAATGGTCAGGGAAGCAACATGAGGCCTTATTGCCTAGCTGAACATGGAGGGTTTTCCACATTAATAAACAACAGCTGTTTTTATATTAACAATTCAGGATCAGTTGAACTGCAAGTTCAAAGGATTTATCAGCAGGTTACCTGGTTACATAATTTCAGCAACACTACTGCTCAAACCATCTGGGATTCTATCAAAGGATACTTCTCATGTCATACTTGGTAGATATCCTTTGACAGAATCCCAGATGGTTTGATCTACCTTTCCTGGGACATTTAATAGCTATCTTATACTACGAATCTTTGGTCCTTGCTTGTTTAACCTCCGTGTAAAGTTTTTATCTTTGAGGTTTCAGTGGTTCCATGTCAAAATGATGGTGATGCAACGATTCTAACTAATCCTTACCTCACGTTCAGAATCTTCTAATGACCCATCATTGGGACCCTTAGACCAGGCAGCCAGAGATTTCTATGCTGTTTCTAGGCAGGGCCATCACTCCTAGTCAGCAGAAAACAGATAAAAAGGACTGACCTCCTTCCTTATCAACCAACCCTTAAGAGTAAGAAATGAAAATCTTTCGGGGGCAGTGAGGGATGAGACAGGAATAATGCAGGAATAATTCTCCTATGACAGGGTGGGGACAGGAGAATAGAAAATTCAAGGCAGCAGATTTTCATGATTAGCTAAAAGGAAATTATTGAAATAACAGCATAAGCCAGGGGCTGGTAAGCTCCTGAAAAACAGGGTATCGGCCAAGCTGGCTCAGATCAACTGGACCCAACATGATGTAAAATCCTAGATTTGATCTAGGTTTCACCTAGGCCCTCATTATATGCTCCTTAAAATATTAAATCACACACACTTCAGTGCCATGACAGTTCCAGGAACATCCATATTTGGTGTAAAAAAGAGAGGCATCACAGTTCTGAGAAATCTCTACCTTTTCCCAGGAATCTTCATGAATATGCCACCCCTTGGTTAAATAAACCCAGAAAGGCAGAAGCCCCAAACCCCTTGTGGCTCGAGTATGCCCTCACTCCCCTTTCTTGAGTGCGTACTTTCACTTTGCGATAAATCTCCATACTTTCACTATTTTCCAACTCATCCTTGCATTTATTCTTATGACAGTGTCAATATACTGGACACTGGCTGAGGCCAAGATCCCACTGCCATTTTGGGACTTCCCCTTAGCCCACCAGTATCAGTTCTACCCTGTGCACATTAATAAACATGCATGGCATTTCTCCTATTAATCTGCCTTTTATCAATTGTTTTTTTCTGTGAACCCTTAGCAGGCAAAAGGAAACTTTTCCCTTGGCCCTGCAATGGCAATAAGAAAGTTAAAAACAAAAGTTGTTAATTCTGACCTGGGCTGGTATATTACACAGCAGGCATAGTGAGTAGAGCCTATGATAATTCTACGGGGGCCCACAGAAATGACTTAATTTTAATTTCTCTTAAGGCCAGAAGGGAAAATGAATAGTATAATACTAATGAAGATATAATAATAATTTGAGCCCTGATTATTTTCACCTCTTTTCCGATACAATTGCAAAATATTAATTTATATTTTTTTAAGAGAAAGGGGCTATCCAGACAATAGTGCCAAGGCCTCATGATAGTCACAGTACAACACTTCTACTAGCTATAAATCTATCAAAAATTGACAAATGGAAACTAATTAAGCTAAAATGCTTCTACACGGTAAAAGAAACCATAAACAAATTACATAGACAACCTATAGAATGTGAGAAGTTATTTGCATTTTATGCGTTTGACAAAGGTCTAATAGCTAGCATCTATAAGAAACTTAAATTTTCAAGAAAAAACAACCTCATTAAAAGTGGGACGAGGACATAGATATTTTTCAAAAGAAAACATATATACAGCCAACAAGCATATAAAATAATGCTGAACATCACTATCATTAGAGAAATGCAAAACAAAACCACAGTGAGATGTCACCTCATACCAGTCCGAACGTCTGCTATTAAAAAGTCAAAAAATTTACATATGCCGCAAGGTTGTGGAGAAAAGAGAATGCCTATGCACTGCTGGTGGGAATGTAAACTAGTTCAACCATTGTGGAAAGCAATTTGGAAATTTCTCCAAGGACTTAAAACAGAATTACCATTTGACCCAGCAATCCCATTATTTGGTATATACCCAAAGGAATATAAATTATTCTACCATAGGAAAACATGCACATATATATTCACTGCAGCAGTATTCGTAATAGCAAAGACATGTTATTGACCTAAATGCACATCAACGGTAAACTGAATAAAGAAAATGAGATACGTCTGCATGACGGAATACTATGCAGCCATAACAGAGAATGAGATTGTGACACTTGCAGCAATGTTTATGAAGCTAGAAACCATTATCCTAAGCAAACTAATGCAAGAACAGAAAACAAAACACTGCATGTTCTCACTTACAATAGAAGCTAAACATTGTTTACATATGGACACAAAAAAGGAACCACAGACACCGGATCTACTTGAGGTTGGAGGGTGGAAAATGGGTAAGGGTGGGAAAACTACTTATTAGGTCCTATGTTCATTATCTGGTGATAGAGTAATTTGTACCCCAAACCCCTTTAATATGCAATTTACCTATATGGGAAACCTGAATATGTACCCCTGAATCTAAAATAAAAGTTTAAAAAGTAACAAATAAATAAATAAAAGAAAGAAATAATTTAAATAAATTTGTGCTGTCTATATAAAGAAGTTCATTGCCATTTCTGGGCTATAAAAATTTAACTATCTCCTTTACATTAGTCAGCTTTATATAAATTAGTCTTCACAACTGTACTAAAGAAAACCAAATTCACTTAAAATGGTATGAAAATGTTCTGATCTGGTTTATGTCCATCTTGAAATACAATTCCTAGGCAGTGTATTTTGTAATCAGAAAAGCCAACAGCAAATAAACTTAAATACTGCTAAACACAGTATTGTATTTTTTTTAATTTATGCCCCCCCAAACTTATGACTGTGCAAAGAAATTTATTAGAACATAATAATGAAATGTTTTAGTCTATCTCAAAAATCTTTTTAGTGCAATATTAATAAATAAATATTAAATTGCATGCATCGATTAACTACAGTAAATGGTCATACATAAAAGTGTGGTAGAAGTAGGCAAGAAATAATTCAGGGAGATTTAGACAGCCATCTTAAAATATATACATATATACATACATACATACATATATATGTATTCATTCAACATCATTTCTTAAAATAGTATATGCTGGTTAACTACAATTCCAACTAAAGCACAAAAATAATGCTCTAATAAGAGATGTCTTATTTCTCTCTTGGAAGAGGCTGTTACATATCATCAAGCCTTCACATTTTCCAGTAAACTTGGAAAAATTATTTTCAAATCATCAAATTTTAGTGTTTCAATTCTACAAATTCCAATATTTGAAATCAATAAATACTAGTTAAGAAAATTGCCAAATTAGATAACTACAATTTCCTTTTTTCTCATTATAAACTCACTATCAAATTTACCATTTACAATATAACATTAGACCTATGAGTACAATGATCTTATTGTGATTAATAAATGAGATGATTTAGTTTTAACTCTTGGAACTAAATACAATACCATTGTATTATAGGTCCATTCAAGCTCAAAAAGGTAATTTTACAAGTAATTTCAGTTTACTAATAATTCAATTGCTTTGTATGCTTGGTTATTTTATTACTACCAATACATTTGAAGATTTAAACATGAGTAAGAAAAACTTAGTGCAAGTAAATGCAATTGAAATAAACTACTCGAATTATTAACATATACTGGTATTTCACAGAAAGTCTTAACATATGCTTACACTATTGTCATGTTTGTATTTCAGAAAGATAATTGTAGAGTAATGGTTTGTAGCAAATAAAGACTGAAGTCATAGAGAGTGTATTGGCCATAGTAATGGAGAGTAAAGTAAATATGATGGAGATTTTTGAGATACAATTTTAAAATTCATTGAATAAATTGATTGGATTTGGGGAAGTATAAAAGAAGGAGTAGTCAAGGTAGACTAGTAAGTTTTTGAGTTGTCTAAAATTGATTGTGCTCCTAATACAGTACTTACAGATGTTGATACATTTTAGTTGGGAGAGTAAGACATGGTAAGACATTTTGAGTTCAGTCATATTTTGAATGTGATATATATGCAGTTATAGTTACCTATACCAGTCTAGGGCAAACTCAAAGAAAGAAATACCAGAGCAAAAGGAATACATAAATAGTTTGTACAAACAGATGCGAATAAAACTACACATATGGAGAAGAGAATTAAGGGAATCACCAACGTCTGGAAGAAACAGACTAAGAGGCACCAATAAATGACATCATCGGTGTGAGGAGCTGTGTACAAAAAGAAGACATTGTGATGCCTTCAGAAAATGAATTTTCAGAAGGAAAAAATCGTCAGAAGTTAGAAAAACAAGAGGTACCCATAGAATTTTATAAGAAAATGAACATCGATGACATTTGCCCCAGCAGTTTTGTGAAGTGTGAGAGCACAAGCCAGATTAGAGAGATTGAAAATATTTATGGAAAAAGAGAAAGTAGAAACACAAATATCGAAAAGGTTTTAACAAAGCTTGTCTCCTTTAGAGGCCTTGAAATGGAAGAAAATGCATCATATGACCAAAGGTTTATGGTTATAGAGAAGACTATGAGAGGTCAAAGTATGTTTAAATACTAGTGGAGAATAGTGATTGCAAAGGCAAGACTGGAAATAGAGTGAAAAATCAATTAGTTTACATGAAGTGATAGATGTGGGTTCAGAATAGAAAAGAGATCATCTTAGACAAATGTTTTATTCAACATTTTCCTTTTTGAGTGGGAAAAGACAGGAAACATGATTATAGAAGGAGGTAGAGTGATAAAATATTGAGGTGATGTCACCTGCTGATGAGTACAATAAAAATTTTAAATATTTATATGACACTTATTATGTGCCCTCCATGTTTCTGAGTACTTTTATATATATTTTATATATTTAAAATTTATTTATAAAAATATATATTTTATATGTTAACTCTATATATGTACACATACACACACTAGTTTTCTGTATAAAAATTCTCTCTTCAGAATTATGTTGTTTACATGTAAATGTGTAATAGAGTGGAGGTAGATTATAAGAGAGAGAGCAAAAAGACCAGAGACAATTTGAAGTAATCATTAGAATATTACCAGAAAGTATTAAGTGCACAAGTGGAAGTGAGCAACAGGAATATGTAAGGGCATGAACTTCACTGATCAGATTTTATTTGGCCTTTCTCAGGAGCTACTGTGCAAAAGGAAAAAAGGTTAAGTGTGACAGCTATCCCATGTTGGAGTTTTCCAGGCAGATATGACATAAGAATTAGAAGACAAAAGGAAATAAGGCCTGAAGTGTCTCGAAAGACTTCCACATTATAAAGGAAGAAATTAAATTGCCCCTGGTTGCTTATGACATGATTTTATGTATAGAAAACCTTAAAGACTTCACCAAAATAATGATTAGAACTGATAAGAAAAGGCCGAGCATGGTGGCTCACGCCTGTAATCCCAGCACTTTGAGCGGTTGAAGGCAGATCACAAGGTCTGAAGTTTGAGACTCGTCTGGCCAACATAGTGAAACAATGTCCCAAAAAAAAAAAAAAAAAAAAAAAAAATTAGCCGGGTGTGGTGGTGTGCACCTGTAATTCCAGCTACTTTGGAGGCTGAGGGAGAAGAATCATATGAACCCAGGAGGTGGAGGTTGCAGTGAGCAAAGATCATATCACTGCATTCCAGCCTGGGTGACAGTGCAAGACTCAGTCTCAAAAAAAAAAAGAACTGATAAGAAAATTTAATAAACTTGAAGGGTATAAAATCATATACAAAAATCAGTAGCATTTCTATACACTAACAATGAACTATCCAAAAAAGATATAAGAATTAAAAAAAAAAAAAAAACTTGTTAGAATAGCTGGAAAAAAATTTAGAAATAAATTTAACTAAAAGGTACAAGATCTGTACATTGAAAACTATAAAATAATAAAATAAATGAAAGAAATCACAATAGAAAGATATTTCATGTTCATGGATTAATATTGTTAAAATGTCCATACTACCCATAGTGATCTACAGATCAATATAATCCTTGCCAAAATTCCAATGACACTTTTATAGATATGTAAAAATCCTAACATTTATACAGAAACATAAAAGATCCAGAATAGCCAAAGCAATCTTGAGAGACAACAACAAAGCTGGCTTCAAAATATACCACAAAGTTATAACAAAATATACCACAAAGTTATAACAATCAAAACAGCATGGTACTAGTATACAAACAAACACATAGACCAAAGAAACAGAATAGAGAGCCAGAAATAAAACAACACATTTACAGTCAATTGATTTTTAACAAAGGTGTCAAGAACACAAAATGAACAAAGGGCAGTTTCTTCAATAAATGATGCTGGGACAACTCAATGTCCAAATGCAGAATAATGAAATTGGACCCTTATTTCCTGCCATGTACCAAAAAGAACTCAAAATGGATTAAAGGCCTGAATGTTGGGCATAAAACTGTTAAATTACTGGAAGAAAACACGCAGGAAAAGTTCCATTACACTGGTCTGGGAAATATGATTTTTTGGATATGAACCTAAACCCACAGGCAACAAAAGCTAAAGTAGAAAAATGGGATTAAATCAGGCTGAACAGTTCTGTACATCCAAGAAAAAATACAGAGTAAAGAAACAACCTACATAATTGATTAAATATTTGCAAAGCAGATATCTTATAAGGGGTTTATATCCAAAATATATGCGGAACTAAACAACTCAGTAAGTAAACAAACTTATTAATAAATGAGCAAAGGAATAAAATATGCAGTTCTCAAAAGACATAAAAATGATCAACTGTTCTATTTAAAAATGCACACCATCATTTACAATCAAAGAAATTCAAATTAAACCACAATAAGATATCACCTCATGTACTTTAAAATGGGTATTATCAAAAAGACAGAAGATGACAAGTGCCAAAGACGATGTAGAGAAAAGGGAATCTTTGCACACTGTTGGAAGGAATGTATGTATACAGTCATTTTGAAAAGCATTATTAAGTTTCCTCAAAAAATTAAGAACTACCATACAATCTAGCAATCCCACTATTGGGTATATCCATATATTCAAAGGATATTATATAAATATGTCAAACAGATGTCTGTTTGCTTCCATGTTTATTGCAGCATTTTTCGCAATTGCTGAGTTATGGATACAACCTAAGTGTCCATTATCAGATGAATGGATAAAGAAAATATGGTACATATACACAGTGGAATATTATCCAGCCTAAAAAAAGAAAAAAACCTTTCATTTATGACATGAATGAATCTGGAAAATATTATATTAAGTAAAATAATCAAGCACAGAAGGATAAATACAGCATGATCTCACTTATGTGTCATGTGTACAAAATGCTGAACTAATAGAAGTAGAGAGTTGAATAGTGGTTAGGTACCAGAAGCTGGGGCAAAAAGATCGTTGGTCATATGATGCAAAATTTTAATAAGACTCCAAAGAATAAGTTCAAGAGATCTATTATATAACATGGTGACTATAGTTAATAGCAATGCATTGTATTCTTGAAAATGGAGAGGAGAGTAGATTTTGAGTGTTCTCATCACAGAGAAAAATAGGTGAGTTAATGTATATGTTAATTAGCTTGATTCAGCCATTCCACAATGCATACCTATTTAAAAGCAACATGTCTTACAAATTACATATATACAATTGTTGTCAATTAAAAATTTAATTTTTAAAAAGGTGACTTTGCAGAATGGAAGGAAGGATGGTTCTCACTGAGGTCAAGGACAAGATAAACTGGTAAAAGCAAAGGAAAACTGGGAGAATATGAGATATCTCAACTGAGGTATTTAATGTAAGATTTCAGTTTTGGAGAAGTTCATGATGACAAAGATGCAACTATGATGGTTAATATTAGATGTCAACTTGACTAGATTGAGGGATGTCTAGATGACTGGTGAAGTGTTGTTTCTGGGTGTGTCTGTGAGAGTGTTTCCAGAAGAGATTTACATGCAAGTCAGTGGAATGGGACAGGAAGACCTGCCAGCAATGTGGGCAGGAACCATCCAGTCAGCTGCTGGTGCCACTAGAAAAAAAGTGATAGAAAAAAGGAGCAACCATTTTGCTTGCTCCCTTCTCTCGCTCTCTCCCTCTCCTGGAGCAGTACCTTTTCCTCCTCCTGCTTTTGGACATCAGAAACTAGGTTCTGCAGCCTTGGGACTGGGACTTGTACCAGAGTAACACCCCCACCCCTGCACATACACAGCACCCTGGGAATTCTCAGGCCTTTGGCTTCAGACTGGACCCACACTATCAGCTTCCCTGGTTTTGAGGCTTTCAGACGTGAACTGAGTCATGCCACCACCCTACCTGGGAGCCATATTAACAGCATTCTCTTGGTTGCAGGCAGCCTCTCGTGGGACTTTACCTTTGTAATCATGTGAGACAATTCTCTCTAATGAACTCCCTTAATATTTATATATAGGAATATATCTCCTATTAGTTCCATCCCTCTGAAGAACTCTAAAACAAATTGTAAAGTAGAGCTAAAATGTTAAAATGTAGGTAATTGGAGCTCAGGAGATCAGAAAGGTAAACTAAAACATATTCTAAAATTTGAAATGATCCCAGATAATACAACACCTTGGAGTCAAGAGAAGGACTACCAGTAAAATTCTGTAAATGGGTTTATGAAGTATTGGAGCAGATAGAGCAGAAGCCTTAGTGCTGCAATGAACAAAATTAAGTCATGGCTCAAGATGGTCAAATTAATCTACCAATATTTGAGTTCAGAAACAAACAAAAACACCTTTTTTATTGTGTTCCTCACAGAAAAAGCTGTTTATCCATTACTTCTTTTATTTTGCATTGTCTAATTTATAATGAAAAAAAGTCGTTGTCCTGCCCTCTTCTCCTTCCAGCAAGGGTCAGCAATGCATAGAATAATAATGTAATAATAAAAGCAAAAATAAGAGGTACCCTGTTTTCAGCACATTCTAAGAGTTTTACCTATATCAACCCAATGATATTCCACTATACCTTATGAAGTAGATTATATCCTTAGTCGTCACTTGCTAATGAAAAATGGAGAAGTTATATAACTTGCCTTTTGTTGCACAGTTAATAGGAGATCTCTGGTTTGAACAGGCAGGCAAACTCCATTTAGCCTCAGCATGGGTTCTCATCATATGTATCTACTAAGAGGTGAGTGTTCCCCAGAAGCCTCTTCTTAATCAGTCGGATTTAGTCTTGCTCTCTGAGGTAATCACAAAAAATTATCCCTTCCTCTGTCATGAGATATCAGTCATAAGTTTGCCACAGTTTCCTAGTATTTAACTTCTACCTTTTGGGCAAGAGTAACCTGTGTGTGCCCTAAATGGCACTAGATTTTGCCTGCATAGTTTATGCCAGTATTCTATCCCTAGAGTTTACCTATTATTCCAAATTCAGTTGAAATTCTGAGTATGGTTGTGCCTTAAGCAGATTGCTCTTTAGGAACAATGACAATATTCACTCCCTGAAATCTCCACTCCCTCGATCTAACCAGTGAATTGGAATGTGAATTATTGTGATAATGACAGGCCACATTATAGGCTGCTGGCCACACCCTTCATAGAGATCTACTATAGACAAAAACTCAAATTATATCATACTGGTTTTAATTATTATCAAAGAGCATATTTTAAACGAGTCTCCCATTTGCACCAATTTTGTTAGAATTCTTTTTTACTTTCTTATCTTTACATTGGAGTCATCCTTCAATATAAATACCTCAAAATCACCCTATTTGTCCACCATAAACTGCAAAGCAAGCAAGAAGGCAAGCCGCATTAAGAGTGACAGTCCTATTGTCAGATAAGCAATAGAATATATTTTAAAAAGAAAGAACAATATCAAAGGGACCAGTAAGTGGCAGATTGCAAAATGAAGCTGAAGATCTAAGAAAACAGATTTTTTTTTTTTCTCTTTGGTGAGGCACAAGCCTTTTCATATTAAATGTTAAAGGTTACATAAACAATGAAACAGAAAGCAAATGGAAGATAGTATCACTTCCTGCTTTTTAACAAAGATTAATGAACTGGGTTATATTAACATTAAAATAGTTTTAATAAAAATACATCTTACACATGGGAAATTAAAAAGACATTATAGTGATTCTGTGCTTTGTGATATTTGTCGTGATCAAAAAGGTAAGCCGACAATTTAGAATGAAAAAAGATAATCAACTGTCTAGGTCAAATAAGACATTCACTTAACACATTGCTTTATTTATCGATTTTCTCAAAGATAAGCAAGAAAGTGTTCATCAGACTTTAACAGGATTAGTATGTTTGTTCCTCAGCTCATCAGCTTCCAGGAATGGACTACCTTGATATTTTCCCTGTTACCTTATCTGCTGAGTATATAAAATACCATAAACCACTATGACACCTTCAGATAATTTGCAGAAAGATAAAGGACAACAAATCAGATATGGCTAGCCAGAGGACCAAGTCCCAAAGGGCATCTCTCCCTTGCTAAAAGAGATTTTGGATAGATAAACATAAGTTTATGTTAAAGTTTACCACAGTATTCTGTCACACTACCATCTGGGGGTAGGTATAAACCTCTTTACTATTCACTTAAGAGTTTTATAGTTTATAAGGAAAAAATTAATGTACCTGACCATTCTAATAGATCCTAATATGTTTTTTTCTGTGTTAGAAAAGGTTAGAAATAAAAAATCTTAGAATGATGTGATATCCCAAATATGAACCATAATATGATTTTTAAATATCTACAGTCATTAAGACTAAGTGAGCTCATGAGTTAGCATCTTTTAATTCTACAACAAATACCAAAAATGATATAATAATGACACCTTCTACTGCAACTGCCCAACAGAATCAAAGTGTTGTTCAAGACATAGCAATTTAAACATGTAGTATTACAAAGGAATTAATGACACATATAAGGAATAAGGTAGAGTTGAGGACAGTTAACTTCATATGATCATTAATCCCTTGGAATTATTTTTGTTATTGCCTCTAAATACTGAAATGGAGAAATAAGGCAGTGATATGAGTTCTCTTATAGTAAAATTGGTAGTTATAACAGCAATTATCGAATTCCTATTGGAGGTTTGCCCATGTTAACTTTCTTAAGTGGGTTAATTAACAAGCCTTTCTCATGTTAGTCATACAAAATATACAAAATATGTATGGCTGTGTGTGCAACAAAATAATAATGAAATGAATTAGCGGGTTCGCTGCACGTTTTATAAACTATAGAGTAACCCAAGATTATACGTAAACTTTGAAAACTGTCAGTTATTTGACCTTAGAAACATTACACCTTGAATTTAGTTTCCTCAATCATGTAATGAGATAAATCCCCAAAATAACATAGGAATTATTGCACAGATTAACTAGGCCAACATGTATACAGTCCTTAATATATACATTGTACATACTCAGGACTCAGTAAATGTTCTCTCAGTCTATTTAGTATCCTCATTAACCTTGAACTTAATTCAAGGTTAATGTACCTGATTTACATTGAGTATGACAGTTAATGTGTTCAATATATTCAAAAAGTCCTCAATATTTATTAAATATGCTCCATGGAAAAATAATGTCTTCAAGTTAAAGGGAAAAAAATTATGAAGCATGATGTGGCCAAGGAAGTTTATGAATTAGATGGTAGTAGAGAAACCTAGATGCAGATTTATCAGTTCCCCATCTTATATATTCATGATGCTCAGTGGCATATTAAAGAATGTGATAAATCTTGAGATTAAAAAAAAGTCTGTTGTAATTATAGAGTGGGTTTTTGACCCTATAAAACACTTATTAACATTATTTTGAGGAATTTTCAAGTAGCAGATATTGAGGAGTACAAGCTTACAACTTGTTGAAGAGTAGATTGTATATATTCTATTAATAAAAATCACCTTGAATTGTACAAGGTGTAAAGCCTGCTTGTGCACAACATTACATTCAATAGACTCTGACATATTAAAAGATGATTTGGGATTGAATTGTAACAGCAATGGAAAGTCTGAGCTGCTAGAGAAGGGTTTATGAAGGAGACAGAATTGGAGCTAGGTCTGGAAGTCCACAAAGGATTTTAAAAAGTTAGCAAGAATCATCTCTTGAGACAATATAAAGACAAAGTTGCAGGTAGTAGTAAGGTGGTTAAATCTTTAGATTGGTATATTGGAAGCAGAATCTGCTAGACAATCCTTCACTCTGGCTTCCATGGAGGGCTGCACCTTACTCTAGGAATATCTTAAATATGACATGCTCTCAGGTTGTTGGGCAAAATCAAACTTGTTTTGACATATAGCTACATATACTGTGTCATTTCCAGATGAAACATTATTCAAAAAATATAAGTGATTTTGGAGAGAGTCTTACATCTTTTGCTCTGAGACCACTTCCTTTCATTGAGGATGCTACTCACACAAAACTTATAAACACTTCACAGTAGAAATTTTGGACTTTGAATATCTAAACTTCCACTATGACTCTTTCCATCTTACATTTATCAACAAGTCTCTACCCCCACCCTTATATTCCTGCACTACATTAATCCCTGGGTTGTCGTAAGTTATTGGGAGTAGGTTGACAGAATATGTTATGGCCCAATCCCAGGTATACTTAAAAAAAATAAAAATAAATAAATTATTTAACCGTCACAGGTAACACTCTTTATTATTTGTCTTATGAGATACCTATGATAGCACAAGGGTCTTGGTGAAGGAAAGAAATTATCTAAAGGTCACTGGGATAATTCCTTGCAGGATTTCTGGCAAGCTCTTTAAAAGATGATGCAAAATATAAAAATGGTCAATCAACGGAGCCATCTGCCTCATCTGGGCTGAGATTCAGTTAATAGTTTACAATATCACTTTTTGGATTTTGCATAGAACCTAGGTTCACACAAGACAATCCTCATCTACTGTTTCAGAAAGAGATGGATAACACATGGCTTGCACATGGACAAACAGTAGCTTATTCATTCCTTCTACTCAACCAGGACATTTAGTTAAAAGGCTGTTTCTATACTGGCCCAGATTTCCACCATGCCTTCATTTACTTGCTTATTTAAACAAATAGATTAATTGAGCACGTATTTGTAACAGGCACTATTCTGGGTGCTATGTAAAGGTGATCTTCAAGTTGTTTACAGTTTAGGGAGGGAGGCATGGTAGTGTATTATTATTTACTGTGGTAAGTGCTATGATGGAACACGGGCCATGAAGTATGAACAAGAGACACACTAAGGAAGTATGCCTTACATAATTGCAGTGGTAACTAGTTTTTTATCCAACAAGGATTTAATACAACCAAGCAAGTTCAACTTTGCTACCTCAATAGATTGAAAAAAAGTAAATTCATTCTCTACAATTTAGCTAGCTCTGTCACTTTTCTAGAAAATTCTAAAGTAAATTACTAAAATGTAAGACCAGAAATATTGTAAGAAGAAAAAAATGAGTTGGTTTCTTTGTGATGGAAATATAGAGTAGCTTGACCAAGATGCCCATTTTTTTAAATGTCATGTTCATTTCAAAACTAAATCTTGTATATAACTATTGAAAACAGTTGTTCAAGTTGTTTAATGTACATTGGTAGATTCTGGAATCTCCAGAAACTTTAAATATCATCATGAATAGATAAAATGCCAAATTCCTCCAGTACAAGTCCAGGGATTCTAGACACAATGCTTGGATGGTCTGGCTCCCTATAATTGTTAGTGTCATTTTCTGGGTGACCTCTGTTACTCTGGGCATATATTTCCAGGATTCCATGTTCTAGTAGAAGGATTTTGAACACTAAATTCCTCTTGTTCCACAGGATATAATTGCATAAAACATGCAACTACATGAGAACCTTGGCTTTTGATGAAGATGAGGAACTTACTGTTCCACTTGGAAAAAAATGAGTACTCCATGTCCAGTATCTTATCAGCTGTGGTCCTCTGTGCCCACACAAAGTAGAATCTTCAATTCAGATGATACAATATAGAGAACGATAACATAAATATATTTGTTTATAATGCCCAGTTTTGAAGTAACACTCTAAAGAGGCCTCAGATTTTAGGGCCTCCAAGAAACTTCCTCGATTTGCAGGATGTAAATTGACCCCGGGTTGTGAACTGCAAGAACTGCCAGCTCAAAACAGCTTCATCCAAAACCCAGCTGTAAGAGACTCACCAAGCTTTAGCAGGGCTTCAGTCCCCTTAAGACCATTCGTTGTGTCATTGTTACCACCCACCTGTCTCCTGAATTCCTGCCTAAAAAAGCCCAGGGCTGTCAAAAGAATTTGCTGTTTATTTCAGCCAGAACCTGATTCATAGGCACCTAACCTTCTTATTTAGATCCTTTGCTAAACATAGTTTAACAATGTATGATCATTTTTACATTTAAAAGGAAGGATAGGGCCTCTGCCTCCCAGTCTCTGTGGGAGGATAGAATCTGAACTGTGATCATTGCCAGCTAACAGACACAGCTAGATGAATTACATTTACACTGACCAGTCTTTGTAATTTTTCACTTCCCTGACACTGTTTGAGTGCCTGCTTGCTCCCCTTCCACTCCCTCTTCCTCTCTTGAAAATGCACCATTACTTCTCTGCAAATCGGAATGCAACTCTGCTCTTTCCCTCTCAGTAGTTACAATTAACATCTGTTTTCACCATTGTAACTAACATCTGGTTTTATATATCTTCAACAGGCCCACCACAGTGTGGAAAATTTCATGAAAACATATAGTCTACTCTTGTATCATGAACTGTCCAGGGAAATCAGAATATTTAGAGATGGCATTGACAATCCTAGAATTAAGGCCTATGCTATTTCATTAGTTTCCTAAAAGACTTGTTTTGGTGGCAGCAAAGACCCTCTCTGAAGCGAAGTTTTGAATGTAGCAAGAAGGGCCTCGTGATCATACTGAAAACATTGTTGCTTGACTTCCTGGACTTACCAATACTCCCTGGGCTGTTTAAAAGGTCTCAAGATGACACTTGTATATTTTCAACAATCTGCATTTCCTCTGGGTACCTAGCTTAGTGAATTAGAGAATGAGCCACTAGTTTCTGAGAACAGTGTGGGATTCCATGAAAAAGTGAAACTAGCTTTCCATCTGCAAGTAACTTAACTCCATCTGCACATTCGTTCAAAATATGCCTTTTCCTGGACATTTACCTCCCGTGCCAATACCCACCATCATTCTCGTGATTCATAACTCACTTTCAAATTCTACACCACAAGGCTGAACTCAGGTCACTCACACACTGGCCAAGCTCCAGGATCGTAAATTATTGATATTCCAAACAAGGTCTCCTGCTTTCAAAGAACTTTCTATAACTTTATCTGTCATTTTAATCAACCACTTCTTTAAGAAACCACGTAGCATTTACATGGGGTCTATTCACTACTGTCTATAAAAGTGATCTTATAACTTGGAGAAATATTCATTTATGAAATAAATTAATCTAGGAAAAAAAGTATTGGCTGCTTCAAAAGTTTGTATATATCTTGAAATTATTATCTCATTTAATGGGAAATACCTGTATTCATCTAGTATTCATCTAGCATATACCTTGAAATTATTATCTAATTTAATAGGGGAGTAGGGGAAAAGAGATGAATTATTGTTGAAATGGAAAAGAGCACCGCTTCACAAACCAATTATACAGTTCACTCACCTAATGTCAAAAGGAGTTAGTCACAAAAAGTATTTAATGGGTAAATTACCATCTGCATAGATTAAATCTTAGAGCCAATCTCAGAGAATTCCTGCAGTGCTTGCTCCATTTGCTCCTTGATTGCCACACTCCTCTATTTGTCTTTAATATTCTCATTCTCAATACTGCAACCCAGGTATATTCTGATCCCCAGATTTCATATTTGGCCCTACACTCAGTCTCTTCATTTTGCACCACTTTCCACATAATCCCTATAAACGTTCCTCTTTTTTTTCAGATTCCACATTCTACAGATATATTTTTTTACTATTGCTTTTGCTATTTGTTTTGAATATTAGGACTCCAATTTTGTCTCCCTCTTCTCATTCTGACCAAAGTCTATCAGGTGACTCTCTTTATAGGAGGCTGAGGCAGGCAGATCACCTGAGGTCAGGTATCCAAGACCAGCCTGTCCAACATGGTGAAACCCTCTCTCTACAAAAATACAAAAATTAGCTGGGTGTGGTGGTGTGTGCCTGTAATCCCAGCTACTTGGGAGGGTGAGGTAGGACAATCACTTGAACCCTTGAGGAGGTTGCAGTGAGCTGAGATCATGCCATTGCACTCCAGCGTGGGTGACAAGAGCGAAACTCCCATTTCTAAATAATAATAATAATAATAATGATAATAATAAAATCTGTCCTGACTGGACACAGACAGATGTAATGATTCATAGAAAAAATATCTTTTATATATTGCTATACAGTATAATATGCATGCATTCATATAAAAAGTTAAAACAAGTGTTTTCTGAAATAATATTAACCATAATTATGTGTAATCCACTCTATTTTCTATTTTTATTCTTTTTGGGTTTTTTGAAACTTCTAGTAGCAATCTAGTGTATTTATTTTATAACATTGTATTATTTATTAACTGATGTAGGTGAAACATAAAAATGTAGTCTAGCACTATCATTCCTTTGCCCACATAATGGTTTTAATCAGTTATTTGATTTGTATATATACAATCTTATGAAAATTTTCTAAATATATTCAAATATTGGGAATAAAAATTAGCAAGAAATCTATTTAAAAAGATGATAAAAAGTAAAATGCAAAATACAGTAAATATAAAAACCCAAAGTATACAAGGTAATTTGATTGGAGTGTCTGGATCCACAGTCAAAATCTTGCAATAGACATGCTGGAAAATACTCAGAACAAAAAGATGATACAGACACACCTACACATATATAAATCACAGTAGTAATAATTTTTCTGATTTCATTAAACCCTTCTGTAGTTATACCGAAAGAGAATTGGTTCCCATATATTTATAGATACGGAGAGAGTGTGTGTATCTGTGTATGTGTGTGTGTAAGAGAGTATGAGAGAGCAAGCGTGTGTGTGTGTGTGTCTGTGTGTGTGTGTGTGTGTGAGAGAGAGAGAGAGAGAGAGAGAGAGAGAGAGAGAGAAGGTCTTCAAGGTCTCACTGTGTTGATGAGGCTGGTCATAAACTCCTGGCCTCAAGTAATCCCCTCCTGCTTCGGCCTCCCAAAGCACTGAAAGTACAGGCATAAGCCACTGTACCCAGCTGAGAATCTGTTCTTAGTCACAGAGAAAACATAATAAATAAGTTAGTCAAGAGATGTGAAAATATTTTAGGACAATACAATAAAATCCCATCATTTGTCTATTCTAAAACCTAAATAAATTAATGATAGCTCATATCCTTAGTAAAATGGAAAAAAAAATCATTTTCAAAGTCTACTGTGTTTTCCCATCTATAGAAGGTGTGATATAGACTACTATGGAGTAGAAAAGATGCCCAATCTGATTTGCTGGCAGTTGCAGGCCTGGAGACCACTAAAAACAAAGGCATTTGTTTAAGACATCAACAGGTTGGCTGTCTTTAATTCAGAGCATCTGCAATCAGGCATTACATTTTTCTTGCAACTAAACTGGACAAACCATGTCTAAATAAATTTACAGTACAGATAAACTGCACAGAAAGAGTTTAAAATGCTTTAAGAGAAATGAGGATATATGGCAGAAGAAATGAATTAAAACTAAGAGAATCTAGTTTTCCAGTAAGCTCATCATCCCTTACTGGGCCTCACTTGCTCTATTTGAAAATGAGAGTCTAGAAACTAACTAATCTCTAACCCTCTATCGAGTTATGCTCCTTCTTTATACTACAGTAAGACATGAAGTTTCTAATTGCCAACACACATGAAGGTCACTGGGAACTGCCTCAGAAGTCAGCAAATCATTAAACTCCCTGCTGCCTGCTCTCACCCTTCTGCCACCATCGAGATCATTTGTCTTCTTTCCCTCATGGGAGTCATGAGAAGATGAGTGTCTTCTCTCACTCATCTCCTATTCATCATTAAGCAAATAATATGTTAAAATATAGTCTGTTCTCGACCCAGCGCAGAGGCTCACACCTATAATCCCAGCACTTTGGGAGGCCGAGGTGGGTGGATGACCTGAGGTCAGGAGTTCGAGACCACCCTGACCAACATGGTGAAACCACATCTCTACGAAACATACAAAATTAGCTGGTGTGGTGGCATATGTCTGTAGTCCCACCTACTCCAGAGGCTGAGACAGGAGAATCACTTGAACCTGGGAGGCAGAGGCTGCAGTGAGCCGAGATCATGCCACTGCACTCTAGCCTGGGTGAGACAGAGCGAGACTCCATCTCAAAATAAAATAAAATTGTATATATATAATTTTATTTTATACACACACACACACACACACACACACACACACACACACACAGAGAGAGAGACAGAGAGAGGGAGAGAGAGAGATCGAGTGAGAGCGAGTGTTCTCTGTCAGTTCTCATTATTCACCGTAGTTATGGTTTATAAAGTTACCGAATACTGAATTAGCAAATCCAGCACCATTGCTCCTAGAGGAAATACAGGGTTAGGGTTTCATGAGCCTCCGATCATGATACCTTTCTCAACCAATCAATACATGTCCTTATTTTGGGTACGTTTCCGTATAAAGATACGTCATTTAATATGTATTGTTGAGTCATTAATATTGAACTCACAGCCAACAGCACTATAACTCATACCTGAATAAAGTTGATCTAGCATACCTATTTTCCTCATAAGGCATATTACAGACTTCTAGTGCATAGAAACACCAGATGGAACCTCAGCACTCTACGTGGGGGCCATTTTAGACAGCAAATCATCAAGAGGAAACACAAAAAATGTGAGAAACATAGCCATAAATAGGCTGCAAAAAGGACACATGCCTACAGTTGAGAGCTGAAATGAGAAGGCTGGGGGTCACTTTGATCTACCTCAGCTGGAAAGTGAGTTTCACTCAAATCGGATCTTTTGCCATTTTGCAAATGTCCATAAATGATCATGATTGAACCAGGAGTATGAATTTTGGGGTTCTAAATACATTTTGGCAAGAATGTGAATTCATAAATACAAAAATTATAATAGGACGCATCAGTTGTTTGTTGCACTAGTTCTCAAAGAGAATGGTTTATATAATCAGTTTTGGATGAATCAATACAATCTTGACAATAGCTACCTAGGAGTTCATGAGGCTATCCCCTACACTCAAAATAAACACAGTCCATTTTATGTCAAGCAGGACTACAAAATAAGCCAACTGATAAAAAAAATTAAAGTTATTTCTTCAGAATGGAAAAAATAATGAGATTTTAATTTCTTGCCTTATCTGGCTCCTAAAAAAATTCCAGTAAAAATCTTAACGGAACTAGTTTTATCCATGAAACTGTTTTAAAGTTATGAATTAAATTTACTTTGAAATATGGTTATAATTTAAGATCTACATTATTCGAGATGAATCTTCAACCAATCCTGTAATGACCAGAAATTACTGGGACCTTCTATGACTTCTAATAGTAGTTATTGCTCATGTATTTTTCTGGCTTAAATTATATTAAATTTTAGAAGAAACACCCATGTAAATTTAGTTTCATAAAGTAATTCACTGTCCTTAGCACTGAAAATAAAATATTAGAATAAAAACCGCTTTAAGCAAATAGCTATTGAAAGCCAATATTACCTTTCTACTTAAAATACATCATGCTTTCCTCCTCATTTCCTATAAACTTTAAACTCTTTAGATCAGTATTACCTGGTCTCTACCTATTTCTCTACTCCATCTTCCACCAAAGTCTGCCTTATAGCAAACTGCTAGCCACTCTCTGCTTCCTTGCTCCCGCTACCCACACACATGCACATGATACATGCAGGGACAGAATAGTGTCATGATTTTGAATTCATATGCTGAGTCAGACTGTGTGGATTTACATAAATTCAAACTCAACCACTGAGTGCTTATTTCTTGGGGATATTAATCTCTTGAAGTTCAGTTTTTTTAAATGCATAGGAGTACTGATGCACCTACTTTCAGCAGATGATTGGATTTTAAAAATGTGTTATACATCCACTATGAAATACTACTTATCCGTAAAAAGAATGAGATCATGCATTTTGCAGCCACATAAATGAAACGGGAGGGATTTTTGTTTTTGTTTGAGATGGAGTTTCACTCTGCAACCCAGGCTGGAGTACAGTAGCGAGATCTTGGCTCACTGCAACCTCCGCCTCCCAAGTTCAAAGGATGCTCAACCCTCACCTTCCTGAGTAGCTGGTACTACAGAAGTGAGCCACCACACCTGACTAGTTTTTGTATATTTAGTAGAAACAGAGTTTCGCCATTTACCTAGGGTTGTCTCTAGGTATTGAGCTCCTGGCCTCAAGGGATCCACCAGCCTCGGCCCCCCAGTGTGCTGAGATTACAGGTGTGAGCCACCATGCCTGACTGAACTGGAAGTTTATTCTTAAGTAAAATTAAATTACTCAAACAGAACATGAAATACTGCATTCTCACTTACAAGTGGGGGCAAATAATGTATATACATGGACATAAAGTGTGGAATAACAGACATTGGAGACTCAGGAAGGATGAGAGGGTGGGATGAGATGTGGAATGAAAAATTACAAAATTACAATGTGCACCAATCCCGAAGATGGTTACACTAAAAGCCCGGACTTCACCATTGCTACATCATGTAACGAAACTATAATTTTACCTCCCAAATCTATTTTAAAAATTAAAAAGAAAATTAAAATGATGCTTATAAAATATTTGCCAAGTCCTAAATACCATTATTAGTATTAGCATTATTATTTCTAGGACGGTGACTTTGATGATGATAAGGAGGCGGTGGCAGAATTCTGTTTGCAGCACTGCCTCTGCCTCTGGCATTACTTCTGCCTCCAGTATCCATCCACCTTCATTCATATTTGTCCTTCAAATTCAGCTCACAGATCATGTTTTTGAGAAACCATTTTCCAATGTTCTGGGTTGAGTGAAATAAAGTGCTCCCACAGTACATATAATTTTATGCACATACATCATTGATTTTCTTGGACTTCCCTATTTTGCTTTCTTGACTTCTTCACTAGTCTGTGAGTCTCTCAAGGGCAGAGAGCCTACCATACTCATTAGAATGTTACCATTATCTAGCCCATTACCTTCCTCATCACATGTGTTCAATATTTTCACCGCAGAACTGAGTCCCTGAAGACATATAATCAACAATTTTACTTGTTAGTGTTGCTACTACCATGCCTTCAGAATAGAACTCAGAGAGTGAAATAAATTTAACTAAATTGATCTATCACACCTACTTTCTTTATGATTTTTCTTAAAATATCCCAGGCATGTGGCCCTTGGGAAAACTGGCTCAACACCCTCGTCCCTCAGGCCCTGGCCCTCTGGCCCAGTGGTCCTGTCTCACACACGCAGTGTTCTCCCTTGCTGTGGTGTGCAGTGAACAGCCGGCATTGTGATGACACATCACCGACTGCTTCCAACGTGCCTCCTGACAGCTATCTTCACAAATAAAATGTAAATTGAAACTATTCCAAAAAACATCCATGACCTCAAGAAGATTTATCAGCTCTCCTGGTGTATGCAGTAAATGAAATGTTATTATTCTCTCTTCACACAAATTCTGTCTGACAGATGGTGTTTTGTTATTTTAGGAAAGTAGCAGTCTACAGAGTCTTTTAGGGTCCCATTGCACCATTTCCACAAATCTTTTGCTTCTCTCCAAGAGATCACATACAATAAATTCTTCTATAAAATAACTACAGAGAAATTGGCATCTTCTAGGGTTAGGAAGACGAGATTAAGTAAGAAAATGTATATGAAAGAACTCTGTATCCATCAGTGCTTTATAAATATGTGTGCAAAAATGGAAACCTGTTTTCCAAATAAGTTTCTGTAGGACTATTTCTTTATAATATCTCCATGGAACTAGCCAGTTAAACTTGTTCTTGTCATTCAATCATCTCTGCTTTCCCAATGTGATATTCTCCTTGCATTTTTCAAATGCTATCTGATAAGACTGGATTTTAAAATTATTGTTACTCTTAATTTCACATGAAGACAAACTGAGATAGAATTAACCTCACTCAGCCTGGTGCAGTGGCACATGCCTATAATCCCAGCACTTTGGGAGGCCAAGCTGTGTGGATCACCTGACGTCAGGAGTTCAGTGCCAGTCTGGCAAACTTGGTGAAACCCTGTCTCTACTGAAATACAAAATTAGCCGGGTATGGTGGCTCACGCCTGTAATCCCAGCTATGTGAGACTGAGGCAGGAGAACTCACTCAAACCCAGGAGGTGGAGGTTGCAGTGAGCCGAGATGGCACCATCACACTCCAATCTGGGCAGCAAAGTGAGGCTTTGTCTCAAAAAAAAAAAAAAAAGAAAAAGAAAAAAGAATTAACCTCACCTAGGGAACTAAAGGTTCCTCTGAAACTCTGAACAGAAAAGATGATATTGTTCTGTTAATGAATCCCAGGAGACAGCAATTATGTGTCATTGTTAATACATATCATAAGAACCGGGCTATCTAACCCCAAATGAGAGATGATTACAAATGAGGTTTATCATTAAAGTCATTATAAAGTGACAGTCATCAAGAAAAGGGAAAAGACTTTTGCAAAACCAAAACATGTGCAGGCAGAAGAAGTTTTTACTTGCAGGAAAAGCAGCATTTTTTTTCTTTGATTTGTTGAATTTGTGATGCCCAATTTGTCATTTTAAGTAGATTTAAGATTTTATTACACTGAATTAAAACAGATTGAAATTAGTAATTTTGCATTAAGCACATTCAAATCATAAGAACCAGATAGATATGTTTTAAAATGTGTTAGATAAGTTTTTAAAAGAATAAACAAGCTAGACTGGCTTAATATATTTTATATACATTCCTATCCTAAGCTAACATCCGTGGTCTTTTAAAATTAGGAGTTTAAATTGATGCAACACTTTTGGTGGGTATTTTAATATCGCTCACATTAAGTTCTAAAACGTATACATACACTTTTGATCCTATAATTCCACTGCTAAAAGTTAGCTTGAACCTGTTGCTACAATGTAATACTTCCAAAATAATTATCATATTGTGATTGTAGCATGGCAAAAAAAAAAAAAAAAATTAATAGCACTAAACTAAAGAAGCAGTGGCTGTATATACAACAGTGATCAAGATGCTTAGTCACTTAAACAGGTTTATTGTCCCTCCCAGGAGATTCTAAACAAGCTAGTCTTTCTGACTTTTTCCATTGAACTGATTACATCTCTAAGCCATTTTGATATCATATAAATGTCAACGTTTATACAGTGTAAATTCACTTTTTAAAATGTACAGTCATGCTTTATCCTTTTATAAAGTAGTATCTAAAATATTTTGCATAATTATTCTGTACACCTTTGAGGACTGTTACAAACTTTATTTATATTTACATTTACTTATTTAGCTTGTCACCTGGGTGGTAATTTTGTCTGGTGTAATCTCCACTTTTTTTTTTTTTTTTTTTTTTGCAACAGAGTCCCTCTGTCACCCAGGCTGGAGTGCAATGGTGCTATCTTGGCTCAGGTAACCTCTGCCTCCTGGGTTCAAGTTACTCTCCTACCTCAGTCTTCTGAGTAGCTGGGATTACAGGAATATGCTTATATTTTTAATCAACTTTTATTTTAGAAATTTTCAGGTTTATCAAACAATTACAAAGATAGAACAGTGGATTTCTATGCACCTAGGGCCCAGTTTCAGTTTCCAATAATGTTATCATCTTCTGTGACCCATGTATGTTTGTCAAAATGAAAAAAAACAAAAAACGAAAAACAGTGACCTATTATTATTAGCCGACCCCCAGACTTAATTGAGATTTCACCAGTTTTACCAATAATGTCGTTTTTCTGTTCTGGAGTGTCATCCAGAGAACCACATTCCATTTAAGTCTCACATAACCCTTTAGTCTTCACCATACTGTCTTTGTTTCTCCATGTTTCCCTGGTTTTCATGACAGCTTAAAGGAGTACTGCTCAGTATTTTGTAGTTTGCCCCTCAAATTGGATTTGACTGAGGTTTTCATTATAATTAGGCTGAGGTTATGGGGTTTTAGGAAGACTACAGTGATTCAGTGTCCTTCTCATCACCCCAAATCTATGGCCTCTTTAGTGGTCAGAAGGAATAAGGAGAGTTCATAGCCTAAAGTATTTTGGAAATTGTAGGACTTTATACAGGTGGTATTCTGGAAATTTAAGGGGCCAGTATTGATTGACACCAAGTTTGAGGTCAATATATGGCATCAAATGGGTAAGTACCAGGCATTCCAAATGCTGTGCAATGCACAGGACTCTTCTATACAAAAATGAAATGCTACATTTTACATAAATGTGAATATCTCAACAGATCTTCCTATAAAAATATATATATATGTATACATGTATATTTATAAATTTCAGAGGCAATAACATAAGTCTGTTGTATAAGTAAACACAAATATTTTTATGAATTTAATGTATATTAAAATGTCTAGGACTATAACAATCATGAATGTTAAGGTAAAATTATTCATTATATCTAAGGACATAATATTTTATTAATCAATTTGGAAAATTATGTCACTGAATGTAGCAACACTCATATTTGAATTTTCAATACAACAAACCTATAATAGGTACTATATCTTTTATGTGATTCTTTGTATAAAAACAAATGCATTTATTTGGTCTTTATTTTTTAAATGTCAAAGAAAAAGTGATAATAATATTCAGTGTTAAATATTATGTTACATTTCTTAAATCCAAACTCATTTTTCCTAAGTTATTGCAAACACCTGGATCCTTAGTGTAGCTAGTCTAAGCATTTTCTTACTGGATTATGTTTTATTTTGTTATACATTACTTTTTATTTTATCAAACTAAGGGCACTACATTTTTTCAAAGTAGTGTGCATGGGTTGCTTATAGTTTTATCAGTATGAAGATCATAAAATATTAAAATACAGTGGCAATGGCATTGAATGCATCTTCCACAGTGTGATCCTAGCAGATACTGGGGTTACAAAGGCAGCAAAAGACTGAAGACTATTTTGTTTATTCCACATTTGTTTTCTGACACTTTTAAGCTAGATATTAGATATAGAGGACAAAGACGTCATCCCTGAATACACAGAACTTAGAGTTTAATATGAATAATCATGTCTCTGTGGATAACTGTCATTCATTCACACACTCTCTTAACATCCTTCAACCAATGCCTCTAGAAACACACAAATAATTGAACAATGGGGAGTGATGAAGTATCACAAAATAAAGTGTTAACAGGACTTAGAAGAGGAATCAGGCTTGTGTTCGGTGATTTTGATGAGGACTCAGTGAAATAGGGCTTGATGTGGATGGGATGCTGTCAGAATATGGGTTATTTTATGCTGAGTATCTTAAAGTTTTTTACCTAGAAAGCAAGAATTAAAAAAAGAAGCTAAAGCTGTGATTGTAAAGGAAACACTAATCACTCATATCAGCCAGGATGGGCGATATTTGGCCATTTTTGTGGTTTAAGCAATATTATGTTTTTTTTGTTTTGTTTTGTTTTTTTATGAGATGGAGTTTCACTCATGTTACCCAGGCTGGAGTGCAATGGTGCGATCTCGGCTCACCGCAACCTCCGCCTCCTGGGTTCAGGCAATTCTCCTGCCTCAGCCTCCTGAATANCCTCCTGAGTAGCTGGGATTACAGGCACGCGCCACCATGCCCAGCTAGTGTTTTGTATTTTTAGTAGAGACAGGGCTTCACCATGTTGACCAGGATGGTCTCGATCTCTTGACCTCGTGATCCACCCGCCTCAGCCTCCCAAAGTGCTGGGATTACAGGCTTGAGCCACCGCGTCCGGCCGCAATATTATGTTTTTATCTTGATTCATCAGAGTCACTGAGTGCTCTTGTCTGATGTTGGTGTTCTGTGGAATCATATCCAACAGGAACACAAGAAAGCTAGTCTGTGAATGCTAGGCTTGCCCTGGGCCATCATGTGCTACTTTTCTTTTTCTTATGTCATTTATTCAACAAACATTCATTAAACATCAAATAAGTTTATGGCCCTAAAATCACAAGTATATATTTGGTAGCCCCAACTCTCAAAAAAGAATAGAACTTCATTGTTACAGTCTAAAAATTAAAATTACGTATTTGGGGATGGTCCAAATAAAGACATTTTCAGGGTTGTGAGAACATTTAATAAAGGTACCACAGAGAATTGGCGGTATTTAACTGGGTTTGACAGATGCATAATTTCTGCCAGTTTTAGAATGAGGGCATTGTGAACACACGTGTCCACTGGGAAAGTCACATTACGTGAGGAGCACTATAAGCTCCATGGAAAGTTAACTCATTTTGATGCTGTTTTGACCAGAGACCACTATAGAAGTATTTCCTACAAAGGAAGCAGAAGATCAAGTAGTTGCTTGGATGAGTGGTTTGTAGAATGGGGTTTAAAACACATGTTAAAGTATGTTTTGAGAACAAAATAAGTGCACGCCAAAAGAGCCTAGTATTGAGCCTGCCAAATGTTTGCTGCATGGTCAATGGTCCTGCCTCATGGGTTTCCCATGCTTCTCCCAGTGAGGATGCTAATTCCTTGGGAAGCAAGGGTTGCTGAATGAAAGGACACTTTCTTCATAGAAGGAATACTGTTCTTAAGGAGATAGAAATCCTTCAGTCTTTGTAGTTATTTCACTTGATTTTGAAGAAGGATAAAAACAATTCAGAGATTGTGTTTCAGTGCTAAGTGTATTCTCTGCTTTTCAAATCAGTCAATCTTTCAAAACATCCTTCTCCAGGTTACTATTAAATACAGAATTTAAAATATTCTGTCAGCCAAACATTATTAAGTGTTAAAAAGTGCCAGCTAAAGAAGACATGGCAAGTTCTCAAAAGGTCTAAAATGGGATGGATTCTAATATTTCTTGGATAATTTAAGAGGCATCTGTGTAATGATAAGGAAATGAAGTAGATGACCTCTCAATGTCCTTTCTAGACTAGAAATTATATGACAATGTATTCTAATAAGTCCTCGTAGTTAACAAAATGAGAGGGCTTCTTTTTAAACTCTACATTTTTAAAATTATATTTTTCTCTGTAAAATTAAGGATAAAGTTAAATTGGGTGTGAAATTGCTTCTAAGGTATTTTAAGCAAAAGGTTGCATTTGTTCTTTTTTATTTCACAAGTAACACATAGTATTTTAGAAAACTTGAAAAATACAAAAATGTTGAGGGATGAGAAAAATCACTCATAATATATTCACCCATATATGTTTAGGTTTAATAATTTGGCCCCTATTTATAAATTATGTTTAGTACATGAAATCACTAGAAGCAACATTTTATTCTTAGCCCTTCCTGGGTTCAGCTCACCATCTAAACACCTACCTGAATTCCCACTCTTTCAGATATCACTCTTGCTTTTCCTTCTCATCACATTGGCTCTCACCTGTCATCATAAATAAATCCTGTCTCTTAGGTCATTTTATAATTCTGTCCACCATATCTCCATGGAAAAACAGTGAAGAATAGAGTTGAAGATGGACAGCATCAATTTATTTTTTATTTATCAAACAACTTTTTCCTTTTCTTCTCTCCTCCCCTAGAGGTTCATTTACTATTAAATACAGTCTGTTGAAAACTGTCCACAGAGATTTTCGAGAAACAAAATGGTACAAATAATTCAGGGAAATCACTCAGCTGTCTAATACAAAGACAAAAGGTGGTAGATGGCCCTCTAAACATAATGGGCACAAAGTAAAGAGGGAAGCCCTCTATACCTAATTTGGTGCAAAATAATGCACTCTGCTCTATTATTTTAGTGACAGCAAAAATTTCATTTAATGAATTAATATTGGCACAAACATTTCAAAATCCTTCTTACTTGTATTTCTTTCAATAAACAAGTCAGATACAGTGTTGAAAGCCACACAGTTTCTAATAGTAGGCAGGGCAGGTCCAATATGTGTCTGTAATTATCACAATAATTAAAATATAAAAAGTATAATAACATCTCTATAAGAGTTTATCTTTTGGTTACTAAAAAGAAACTTTAAAAGAAGGCACCTGACCATACCTCCTGAATGGGTTTAGGCAGGATTCTAGGGAGTAGCCATGGGATCTGGGGTGATATTGGTTTTCAGCTAATTGATCTACTCTCATTCCTTTTTTTTTTTTCTCTATTACTCAGCATATTTGGGTGGAAGGTAATCATTATACATGTTATGTGGTTCTAAGTGCTTTCCCTGATGGTAAAGATTAACCAGGCAACGTCCCATTTAATCTACATTATAAACTCAAGGTAAGTACTATTCGTATATAGATTTTGCAGCTGAGGAAACAGATTCCGAGCGAGTCACTTCCACACATCGCACTGCTTATGAATGTTCCCAGTCTATCATCAGAGCCTTCATAGTATCATAGCTAACGCTTGCAGAGACCTGACCTGTTTTTCTTCCTAATATTATTTTATTCTGGAAATAATATCTACCACTAGTATATTTCATGGGTGTGTGTGTGTGTGTGTGTGTGTGTGTGTGTGTGTCCCCAACTAAATCTCATGTTGAATTGTAATTCCCAAACTGGGGAAGAGATCTGGTGGGAGATGATTAGATAATGGGGCCAAATCTCCCCATTGTTCTTGTGATAGTGAGTTAAGTGTGTGTAGCATATCCCCCTTCACTCACTCATTCTTGCTTTGCCATATGAATACTGTGCCTGCTTCTCCTGCACTTTCCACCATAATTTTAAGTTTTCTGAGGCTTCCTCAGCCATGTCTCCTGTTCAGCTCACAGAACTGTGAGTCCATTAAACCTCTTTTCTCTATATATTATCCAGTCTCAGGTATGTCTTTGCAGCAATGTGAGAACAGACTAATACAACAGTGGTCACTATATTCATTATCTTGGTTGTGGTGGTGGTTTTGGATGTATATGTGAAATGTACTGTATTTCAATTATACTTCAATCATCTTGTTAAAAAGTAAACTATATTTTCTTATATTAAGAGTGAGAATAAACTAAAATTTTACAAAAGAGAGACAATATCTTGTAAGGGAAATACAAAGAGTATCAACCATATGAAACTGAATACATTAATGGAAACTTTTCTTGGAGCCAGAAGGTGCTGATGCAGCATAAGGACCAATTCTGATAAGTAGAAAGATTCAATTAAGATGTTATTATCATTGGTAGTAGCAGAAGTAGACGAGTCATATGGGAACCTGGAAGTGGAAGGGAAAAAAGAAAGAAAATAGCTACTTATTTTAGATACTTGCTTACTTTAGACATTGTTTTATACCCTTTGAGGAAGATGGATGAATGGTGAGGGTAGATAGAAATATTAGCTTTTATCCATGCAACAAACATACATTAATATTCAGTCTGCACTATATGCTAGGGAAACAAGATGTACAAACACAATTTTTGATCTTAGGGAGCTCCTTTGTAGAGGAATACAGTGTACTAAAAATCACAAAGGAAAGTTACCTATCCAGTTAATGATAGAGTTGAGCTGAGGGGTAAGAGAGTTTCCTAAAGGAGATGTCTTCTTGAAAACTTGGTAGAGAATGGTTTGATTAAGATGATGACAAGGTGTGTTCCTATAATGCATTGCTATGAAGAGAACAGTGTGTGCTAAGGCATGCATTTGACAGGGCAGCAAGTCTGGGAAATTTCAAGCATTTCAGTGTGACTTCTACATGACCAGAACAAGATAATCAGGGAGCAATCAGTAGGGACAAACATGGCCATAAGTGATCACACAGAATTCTGTATCTAATTTTAAGTCATTTAGATAATGAGACAGTGTACAAAATTGAAGACTAGACTCAATTTGTATAATCCACTTCAGTAACTTCTACATAATATTTTTCTATATCTTCATAGTCTTTCAAATTTATGTAATAAACTGTGAAAAGAAAATCTATTTTAAAAGAGTTATAAAACAGACAAAAACTAGTTTAAAGACAGAAGGTATAAACAACCTCCTTCTCTGTGAGCTCCAGAATCTTGTTTCAACATTTAGAAACAGCTGAAAGGGTGAACCATTCTGGGTGTCTATTGTATTAAAATTTTCTTCTTATTAGAATAGCAGTAACCAATATTTACCAGCTTCTTAAAATAATGAAATCATAAAACACCAGATCTAGATATATTTTTAAAAGTCCGAAATCATCTAATCCCGTTATAGAAAATAAAACAAGATCAGAGAGAGAAGTGAATTCTCCCACTGTCAGTAGCTGAGAAAGCAAGGTCTAAAACAAACAACTGCTGTGTTATACTCCTGATTTCTGTAATGTTTACTGGGCTGCCTAATATTTTACTTTTTCGATATCCATTACTGTGAGTGAATGGAAAAATTCTATTGATGGTCTTCTGAAAATTATCTTCTGTAATTTTCAACATATGAAATAATATGAAACTTAAAAACAGCTCAAAACAAGACTATCTGGCAAAAATATACGGTAGCTTTCCTAAGTTCCTTGTCACAAAGTTACAACAAAATCTACACTTGAAAATCTTCTCAAATTTACAACAAATTGAAGCATTCAGAAGATGCATACAGGCTTCTGATTCAGAGAGGTAGAATCATCCTCTTTTAAACTCTCAAAACTCTATTAAAGTAATAGTAAAGAAATTCAGTAATAATCATAGTGCTTATCAGAAGTTTTCAGGGCAGACATCAGACCACATCGGTAGACGGATAATATTGACAGGCTTCTTAAAACAGAACTCATTTGAGATCTTATTGATGGACAACCCAGAGAAGAGAAAACTACACCTAAAAACATCTGTTGAAAATACAGCATATGTAGTGGGAAAGTCACCATCTCCTCCTGAATCAAGCCTCAGAGTGTCTGAAGTGAGGCAAATATGAACAGTCTTTCAGATGATATTAATTAGAAAAATATTTTATTTAAAGAAAAGTGTGACAGTTATACTCTAAAAATATAGAGTGACAGTAACAGTGGTATTCAGCTGTAAGAACAATCCTAGAAAACTACTCTCTAATTCACTCATACTTATCAGGGTCCACTGAAATCGTGTGAGAAACTCAGAGCATGTTCTTTATTTAAGTATTGAGGCTTAGCTTTTCATGTCGACTTGCTTGGCACCCACTCAAACAAGGATAAATCTTGTAGTGACACGTCCTACCCACTTACATGGAAGTCAGAATCTACTCTCCAATTCTGGAAAAATAGAGAACTATTGTGTAAAGAGGTTTATATAACAAGAAGGTAAACTCACAGCAACTCTATTAACTACCATCCTAGTACATAATTTAAAGGAGATAATAAAAACCAACTGCACAAGAAAAAAACACTAACAAATAAAAGACTATATTAATTATAGGGAAGATTATGCTGAATAAACAACTCTGATATTTCAAATGACAATAATGCATATTAAATCTAGCTTGTTATTATGGCAGAAGATGAAGCAGCTCATGCACCAACAATTAAATGCTTTACCTAGAAGTGGCACACATTGCTTCCCCTCAGATTACACAGACTGGTACTAAATACATGGTCCTACTCACAAACAGGAGGGGAAATACATCAAGTCTCAAAGCTATTGGTATGTATTCATTCCATTGCTTAATTAAATAAAGAATTTCTAGCAAGTGCCCAACTGGTAGAGAACTTGAATTATTTGGTAAGCATCAATATTGACCCCAGATAAAATAAAAGCTTTAGAGGATAAGAACGTTTTTTTAATTTAATTATTCTTTTTAGCAAGGTTAGTTATGATGTATCCCTGCAACTAATTTCAGGTGCTATGATGACAGAGCTGTAAAGGAATAAAGCAAATTTTATTTTTTTTAAAAGTTATCATCAAAAGTATACAGATATAAAAGCCCTAAGAAATGGAAGATAAATTTGAGCAAATTCTGCAAATAGCTTATATGTGTATGTGTGCACACGTGTGTGAAAGAGAGGATTAATTATTCAAGAACAAAAAGAACAACCCAGATATTCCAAAATCCAACCAACGGGAGATGCACAGGAATAAAAAAATTAAGAAAGGAAAGAATGAATGCATAAATAAAGGAACAAACTAGCTAATTAATTATTGTTTTTTAAATTTCAATCTGAAAAATATTCATAATAAGAGGACCTATTAAGTACTGAGTAGGAAGAACAGTAAAAGACTTACATCTAGGGACACCTTTCTAGAATTTAAAAACATTAATAATTAAAAGAAAATCCCTTCAGGACTTTTTGTTGGTTGGTTGCTTGTGAGGACTAAGCTCTCATTTTTTATCTTGCCCAAATTCCTATCTTTGGGGTCTGTGAGTTCATACCCTACAAACCACAAATTCTTATCAGATGGGTCTTATTTGATGGTATATATCGTGACTTGCTTTTCAGTCTGACTCAGGGTAACATTATGAGACAATTAAAAATATATATATAACCCCAAAATATATTTTTTGCCATACTTGAAATTACCCTGCCAAGTCTCTTGTGGAAAAAATCCACATTCTGTAAAGAATTCTGTCCCCCTTTGTTTTCCTTTCTTCCTTCCCAGATCCAGAAAATAATCAACTAAGAGCCGGGCACCATTTTAAGTATGATTAAAAAACAATTTACAGCTTGCTGTCTCTAAAGTCTACCATCTAAGAGCTTCCTCTGCATAATAAAACATGGTCTCCACAATCCTTTATCTTTAACCTGAACATTCCTTTCTCTTGATCCCAGGTGTTTAGACAAACTCAACCAATTGCCAACCAGAAAATGTTTAAATTTACCTATAGCCTGGAAGCCCCCACTTTGAGTTGTCCCACCTTTCTATACTAATGTATTTCTTAAGTGTATCTGATTAATGTCTCAGGCCTTCCTAAAATATATCAAACCAAGCTGTACCCCAATCACCTTAAGCACATATTCTCAGGACCTCCTGAGGGCTGTGTCGTGAGCCATGGTCACTCATATTTAGCTCAGAATAAACAGCTTCAAATATTTTATAACGTTTGACTCTTTTTGTCAAGGGTTGCTTTTACTTTTTATTCTCCCTACTAAAAGATTTGAATTATGTCTGTATTTTCTTGACTAAAACATGTTTGTATGTTTTCTACTGAAAGACATACATTTTTTTTTGTCTGAGCTTCACATTTGCACTGCTGGATATTAGAAGACCCTAGAGTATCATGTTCAAAGTTTAAAGAAATATGCTGTTGAATTTATTATTCCATATCCTTACAAACTATTAATCAAATGTAATAATATGATGATTGCAAATATAATTATTGCAAAAGTAAATATTGTATAATACAAATGCTTTAGGATTCTTGAATTTAAACAATCTATTAGGTGTGGAAGTATACCGATAAAAAGAAAGACATCTAAGAAATAAGAAAGAATAGAATCAAATAAATAAGAACTATATCATAAGTTTAGCATAAAGTAATCCAAGGGTGAGAAATGAGTTATAATGCTAGAATGCATTAGGCCCATAAAAAAATTTCTTCTAGAAGAGAGTGAATTCTAGGATACACATTCCATGAATGAGAAACTAGAAATTCTACACAAATTAATAAAGCACTTATTTGTCCTCAAAAGAACCAGAAGAAAGGCTATTTATAAAGTTCAAGAAAGTCCAGAAAAAGTTGTAAGAAAACGATGCTCTATGTATAAAAAATAACCACTATAAATAAAACCTATATTTTAGAATTCATGACATTTGAAGTTTCTGTTGCACTGCTTTTGTTAAACTGTGTCTTTCAACAGGTACATCTTATCTAAAGAAAAGCCATGTTTAGACAAACACAATCTTATCTAAGAACACAATAGTATCCAAATAACCATTATAAATACTACTTATTGGTTGTCCTTTTTATAAAAAAATATATACAGAAACACAGAAGACTAAACAATTGTATGGTAAGTAAATGTCATAAACTTTAACAGTTCGTATTGTATTTTTTAAATAATTTTACACCATAGAAATATAAGATAATTTGGCTAAACATAATGGAAAATGAGTTTCTTATTTAAATGGTAGTTAAAAAAAATAATTTAACTGACTATACCTGGTAGACACAGAGGGTTTGAATAACTTAAGATAAGTTGCTGTTTTAATTTCATGGTAACAATTACTCTGAAAAAAGGCTTGAGATTTTCTAAAGAAGATGCCAAGTAAAAATTTTATTTATATAGGCCTGATTTTTATTCGTCCTATTTTCCCAAAATATACTACCTTAGCTAGGTGTATTTTAGTAATCTGATGCTATCTTTTCATTTGCTCACTGTTAAACTAAAGATATATGTGGCCTTAAACTAAGTACATGTATCTTTATTGTCAAAATATTTTAGTCTAAGAAAATGAATGGCAAACTACCTATTTTCCTTAAAGTGACGCTAACTCAGTAAAAGCAGCTTAGCTTTGAAGGGATTCTGAAGATTCTGTCTCTAGACACTAAACCTACAGGTGTGCAAAAGGAAGCACAAAGAGTCGGAGAGAAAACTCAGACCAAAATCATTAACTCAGATGCCCCGCTTTCCATGCCAGTCCTAGGGCGCTGCTAGTGGTCTCCACTTCTGTGACTAGAGTCCTCTAATCTAATTGGTAGCTTCCTCTTCTTGACTCTTTATATATAACATACATCACGGAGCACTTTCAGTTTTATTTTTGAAATGTATCTCAAATCCACTCACTTCTCCCCATCTTAATTACAATTACACTAATCAGTTAGTCCACCATTATTTATAATGTTTTTACTACTTTCCAGGTGTAGTTCCACTTGCTGTACCATTAGTTAAAGGAGAGACGAAGAGTCCCTGTATTCAACATGGTTACCTCACAATGAGAGTAACAAATATGAAAAAAAAAAAAGGACTAAATGAATCAGATGACAGAGGGATTAAACAATATGAAGAAAACAAAAATCACAATTTAGATCATCACATTGTTAGTAATTCTTAGGGGGTGTCATGGTTAGATGTCCCATGAGTTCCACGCATCTCTTTGACCAAATTCCTTACTCTTTGCCATCACAGCTTGTTACTGTAAACACTCCTAAGTAGGAAAGAGGTGAATATATGCAGATATCTGACATTATATGGAGATTCCATGTCTGGATTGGCACCGTCAGGAGCTCTGCTAATTAGCCAGGAAAATAACCACAACTAGAGAACTTCATAACAAAACAAAGCAACTTTTTAAAGTCTCTGGAAAATGTCCCTAGGGTACACAGCTGATGAAGAAACATTTATTCAAGAAAATATGCTACATCTCAGTAAGAACTGTTTGCATTTGTAGCTCTTCAGCCATAGCATGCTCTCTTTCTTCTCCTCACCCCCAGTTCAGCATAACTAAATTTCTACTCTGGGTTGGTTTTACCAAGAAAATGGTGATCCTTTTCCCACAACTCTCAATTAAAAGACTACATAAGCTCCTCCAGCCGGGAAGGGTGCTAACATTTTTCTTCCAGCTCTGTGTTAAGGAGGCAAAATTCCAGGTGTCCCAACTTGCAGTACAAAGGCTTTGACCTACCTGTGGCAGAACACGTCGTGGAAAAGCGTTCACCACAGATATCTCGCGGAGAAATACATTTCTTTCCATATTTCCCTCTTCACTGAGTATAGTGACCATATCTATGTTATTTACTTTCATACTTTTTCATTTTAAGTGGAATAAGGAAAGCATTCAAATACTTGTTGAAAAATTAATGATAGGAAAACTATTATATTTCCAGTTATATCAATTGTGTCTATCAAAACTGGGTAGAGCAGTGTTCCCCAGGAGTAAAGTCATTCCCTAAACCTCAGAATATGTTCTTCTATGGAAACAGGGTTGGTCCTTAACCAGATATGACTGGTGTCGTTATAAGAATAGGAGAAGGGACATAAGACAGAAACAGGCGGAAACAGAAATTGGAATAAATCCTACCCAAAGCCAAGGTACACCAAGGAATGCCAGCAACCACTGGAAGCTAGATCAGAGTCTGCCTCTGATCCCCCAAGAAGAATTCCACCTTGCCAATGCCTTGATTTCAGACTTTTAGTCCAAACTGTGAGAAAATACATTTCTGTTAAGCCTTCAATTCTGTGGTACTTTGTTACAGTAACCCTAGGAAATTATTATATCATCTTCTTAGATTCAGCTCAAATGCCCTTTCATCCTGAAATCTTCCTTGATTCCAATTACAAATTGAACACTTACAGAGGAAAAGTTATGTCTTGTTTTTATTTGCACCCTCACTGACTAGCCAAAGAGGTACACAATAGGAGATTTTGTGCCTTATTTTTGAAAAGATAAGGTTTCTTCCTTCTGGAAGCAATCCTTTCCTCTCCTGAATGCTTACAGCACTTAATATGGAAAGAAAAAGAGGATTCAGGTTAAGGTGTCTGAACAAGATAGTGACTCCAATGAAAATATCTGAAGTATATAACAACCAATAACTATAAATGAAATTGATACAAATGCCCTAAAACAGCAAATTGTCAATATACTGTTTTTCATGGTTCCCAGGAACTGGGGCAGGCTCCTCAGTTTTTTTCCTGGGAAAACTTTCTTTTTTTTTTTGTCTCTCCAGGAACTCTTGAGACCCATAGTGAAATAAAGAGGATCTCGTGCTGAAAGTATGCTCCCTTCTCGCTTCAAGAGATGGGAATTGTTGACAGGAAGGATGAGCCTGAATTTTCTATGCTGTTCTCTCTTGGAAGAAACCCAGCTTGGATTCCTTATCACCATTCTAATAACCTACATCTGCAAGTGAAAACAATAGGCACCAGTGTTGTCATGGGCTGTAGGGATGCCCCTCTTCTAGTAGCTGAGAAGAGCCATATAAAATACCAGAGGAGAGCAGAAAGCTTGACATTTTATTTGCGTTTTCGGAAAACACCCTAGAGCCGAAGAAAAGATAACCTCTTATTTCTAGCATGCAATTTATAGCAAAGTACAATCATAGAAAATCTTATTTCTTTCCCTGGATTTTGTTTCATTTTGTGGCTTTTGGCAAGCTTATTATGACAATACAGACGTAGAGAATGGCTGACATTCTCATGACAAACACAAACCTTAATGCTACATTTTATGTGTGTGATTTGAGATGCTCATCCTTGAGTGTGCATAACGCTCTGAATCATAATTGTTTTGGCATCAAGGTATGATTGATATTAGATGTTACATGTAGTATTTTGTCACCTCTAAGATGCAACTTTTAAAATTGAATTCTCTCAAACATTTACCAACTGCATATTATCTCTGAGGAATGAATATTTAGATAATTGGGAACTCTGAAACATTGATGTAGGGATTTATGATTTGGATAAAATTGCCTTCTGCAACATGAATTTTTGAACAACTGGAAAAATTCTTACATCCCACAAATACTCAGAACTTATGAAGTGTATTGAGATACATTCAGATTCATACTGAGTCTTCATTGAATTTTTTGTCTAACAGATTTTGCTTCCTTTGATCTTTGATCGCAAAAGACTCAACTCAGCATACTACCATATCACACCGAAACATGTATTTTCATGCTCAGTGAAATGCAACTTTTCCAAACTGAACAGTGTTTCACAAAATGTCTCATGTGAACTTAGAAGATTTTCATATAAGAACATTTTAAAAATTATTTCTACATTTTAAACTTTATTGCTCAATATATTTAGTGTTTACAATTTACAAATAAACACCATTCCTATCTTAACCTACAACTATAGCCCAGGATGCAGGTACCAGAAAAATAGACAAGTTCAGCTTTGTAACTGTTACAATACATTCTTAACACTTCACTTTAACAATAAATGTGTCTTTATCAAACATCTAGGATTCATTCACCTAATTATTTGTCATGATTCAGATGATATTGCTGAGTTCAAAACAGACCTAGGTATAAGCAAGAAAGGTAAAATATCCCATACAGAAGCAATTTTTCAATCATGATGTTCTCACACCTTTTCTTCCAACGAAGGCAGATATTGATTGAGCTCATTTTATACATGAAACATTACCCTAAATTCCAGAATTCAAATAAGAAAGAGGCACAATCCCTAACATCAAGAAATTTTAAGAAACACTTTGCTTTATAAAGCAATGTTCAGTCATCCTCAGCATGCTGACTCAATCATTGCAAAAAGGAATCACAGGCAATATTATCTGAATCATGCTTTCTGTGGTTTCAGTTACCCTGAGGTCAATTATAGTCCGATAATATTAAATGAAAAATTTCAAAAGTAAAAAACTTGTAAGTTTTACATTGTGTATTATTCTGACTAGTAGGATGGAATGTCGTGTTATTTCTTCATTCTACCTGGGACACAAGTCATCCCTTTGTCTGACATATCCAGGTAGTATTCTATATGCCTGACAGTCATTTTGTAACTATCTGGGTTATCAAATCAACAGTCAATTTATTGCAGTACTTGTATTTGATTAACCCCTATTTTACTTCATAATGGCCCCAAAGTCCAAGAGTAGTGATGCTGGCATATTGTTATAATTGTTCTATTATTTGTTAATATTGTTAATCCCTTATTGTGCATAATTTATAAATTGAACTTTATCATAGGTACATATGTAGAGGAAAAATATAGCATATATTGGGCTCGGTACCGTTCACAGTTTCAGGCATTCACTGGGGGTCTTGGAAAATATCCTCCATGGATAAGGGTGGATTACTGTATATATGCATAGACAAGACTACAGGATGAGTCAGTTTAAGAAAGCCTAACCTAAAATAAGTACATTGCTATAATCAGCTATTTAGATATTATAAATGCAAATGTTTTCAAAAACAAATTCATGAAATACTTACAAAATAAATACTGCCAAAATGCTTATCGATGGATATTTTAATATTTACAATGCAAGGAAAAATATATTAATATATAAAGTTATCTTAAGACGTGTCTGACACCTTATAGAATTCTGTTTATTAGTAATTAGAACATGTGGGGCAGTTAAGTGTAGTTCCAGCTTACATTTTACCATACATTTCAAATATGATGCAAGATTGCTACAGAGAATATATTTCCAGTTTGTTAGCATTTGATATACATGCAATGCAAGTAAAAACATAAGACAATGTCACCATGCAGAAAACTAAAATAAACTTCAGGAAAATTCTAGATCAAATAACCTCTTCATTATTTTGCAAATGATGTCGTTTCATATGCCAGAAATTTGTAAACAATTAAAAGAATCTATAAACATTACTTGTTGCGAAGCACAGAATAATTTTAGCTTAACTAATAGAATGCACATGGCCTTTATGGTCAGAGAAAATTAATTATAAATTCGAGCTCTGTCAGTACCTCTCTGAATCTCTATTTCCTTTTATGTTTACTGGCGATAGTAATACCTATTAAGGTCAGGTGATTAAAAAGATAAGAAAATACACAAGGACTTTTATAAAAAGTTCTTTCCACAAGATGCTTTTTACACACTGAAAATTTGTATTCCCCCAATACTGATATACTGAAAGCCCACTTTTCATGTAATGGTATCGGGGGGTGGGGTTTTTGAAAGGTGATCAGGTCATAAGGATGAAGTTCTCATGAATGGGATTTGTGTCCTTACAAGAGTCACAAAAGAGTGTGCTTCTCTTGTCCATGTGAGAGCAGAAAAAGAAGACAGTCATCTACAAACCAAGAAGCCAGCCAGACACCAGACATGCTGGCACTTCGATCTTGGAGTTCTTAGCTTGCGGAGTTATGAGAAATAAGTGTCTGTTGTTTATAAGCCACCCAGTTTATAGTATTTTATTATTGCAGCCTGATCTGACTAAAACAATACTGTAAACCAATATTAGATCCACTTACATGCTAATAATAGTACCATAACCAGAATCAATAGTGGTAATAACAGTAATGGTAGAAGTTGTAAATTACTAAAAGTAAAGAAGGCAGATAAAAACACTACATCATTTATTCTATTTTCCAGTATTCCATAAAAAGACAAAAATGGAATGTATAAAATGGCATTAACCCTTAACAGAGCATAGCAGAGAATGAACTGTGGACAAAAAAATGTCAAGAATTATTGGAAGATGGAAAGGGTCTGACGTACTGTGGAAAGATTCAGCCCCAGCCTTGGGCATGTATACTGGTGCAATAGTCACAGAGGATGTCGGCTGCCAGCAGAGCTTCAGAAACACTTTACATCCAGAAATCTTAGCTACAGTGTGGACCAGAGTGAGCATCCCAGCTTAAATTGTGGGCCTAAATAAACACACATCCATGGAAGTGGAGTAGTTCACTTCATGTAACACACAAAGCAGCTTGTGGTCAGGAATCTAGGGCTAGACAAAATGTTCTTCTGGACAAACACATATTTAACATCTGTGTAGAATAAAGGCCCTGCTGAGGAGAGCCCTCCCTAATCTGACATGAAAGGCACCCCCGGCACAGCTGTCAGCTCCACCCTGGAGAACAATGACATGGAGCCTCTCTGTCAACAGCCTGTGTACAAACTGAGCAAGTTGGCTTTGCTGCTGCTCCATACATAAATGCAAATCCAAAATGAAGGATCCACAGAATTTGGAAGAAACCCTAAAACATGAAAAGGACTGATAATTAAAGAAAAGAAAAAGAACTTTAAAAATAAGTGCAAGAAAATATATACATTTTATGTATAGATAACAACAGGATATTACAAAACAGAAAAGTTATAAAACCTGATATTAAAACATCATCTTCAAAATAAATAAATAATGATACAGAAGAGGAAGGTAAAGAAGTGTCTCAGAGGATATAACAAAATATGACACAGAAAATGAGGAAAGAGATGAGCAACAAAGATAATCTACCATATAGAAGTTTCAGAAAGAGAGACTAGAGAAAAAATGATGAGGAAAATTTATTTAGTAATTAAGCAATTAATTTATGAAAATGTCTAATGTCTGGAGGAATACATGGTCCAATTAAAGGCAAGATGCATTAAATTAAAAAGTTATATGTATTAATTTTAAATTGCAGAATGCTAAGAATAAAGTACAGGCCTTAAAATTCTCAAAAGAAAAAATAATAGTCATTTATGAAGATATGAAAAACAGAACAATCTCAGCCTTTTCCTTAACAACAATGAATATAGGAAGACAATGAAAAAGTACCTTCAGAATTGTGAGAGGAAAATATTTTCAACCTAGAATAGGATCTACTGTCAAGCTACGATAAAATGAGAATACAGAATAAAGATATTTTCATCATGAAAACACAATTACCTTCTTTGTAAACTTAGGAAATCACTTGAGTCTATAGTTTCATAAAACAGGAGATTCATTTAATTATAAGTAAGATGTGAATTCAATAGAGCAGGAAAAGCAAGTCCTGTGCTGATAGCAAGGTGGCCTGGAGAGTTCAAATAGGAGCAGACGAAAGAGTCTAGAAGGGATTTCCCTTGAAGAAAAGAAGATTCTAGGAATGCAGGTCTTGAAAGTTTTCAACAGATGAAAAGATAATGGTCTAAGAAGTTGTAGAGGTGACCAAATTAAAACAATAATTAAAAAACAAAGCAAAAACACAAAGTTTTTGGGAGGACGGGGACAGAGGCTTTCCATGGGGAGATTACATGTGAGCTGTTTCCTAGTATCTCCTAGGAAGTGAGCTGTACAAAAACCGGATTTATGAAGAGTAGTACATTGTTTAGTGATGTGAAACAAAATGCCATACAGTTAAACTGTGTAAAAATGATATCCATTCTGTCTAGGATGAAAGAATGAAAAGGGAGGATTGGTGGTCACTGTTGCCATATGACCCTCTTGTATTATTGTGGTCTTTAAATGAGAATTGTTTTTGATGAAATAAACAATTAATTATAAAGGGTCAGTTTATGTTTTCAAGATAGGTTTTGAATAAGCAGATTGTAGTATGTGTTTTCATGTGCAAAAGTTTTATTACTGATGTGTTCCTTGGAGAAACCAGTAACCAGACTGCATGAGGAAGACAAGGAAAGAGACGAGCCATGAGACAGGGTGATTTTGGAGGAAAATCTTGGCTTCAGCCTGATCTTCTAAGACCTTGTCTTTATTAAAAGTGGGAGCTGGGCTCTTACAGTTCACTCCAGGTTTCAGCCTGTCTCTGAAAAAGGCTATACTGAAGAAAGAGGGGGCGAACAATCTTCTAGGCCTTGTTACCTACTCTCTCTGGGAGGCAGGTACAGGCTTTTAAAAACACAAGCATAGACAGTATGGCGATTCCTGAAGGACCTAGAAATAGAAATTCCATTTGGTCCAGCAATCCCATTACTGGGTGTATACCCAAAGGATTATAAATCATTCTATTGCAAAGACACATGCACATGTGTGTTCATTGCAGTGCTGTTTACAATAGCAAAGACCTGGAACCAACCCAAATGCCCATCAATGATAGACTGGACAAAGAAAATGTGGCACATATACACCATGGAATACTATACAGCCATAAAAAATGATGAGTTAATGTCCTTTGTAGGGACATGAATTAATCTGGAAACCATCATTCTCAGAAAACTGACACAAGAACAGAAAACCAAACACTGCATGTTCTCACTCATAGATGGGTGTTGAACAATGAGAACATATGAGCACAGGGAGGGGAACATCACACACTGGGGTCTGTTGGGAGGTGGGGGGCTAGGGGAGGGACAGCAGGGGGCAGAGAAGTTGGGGAGGGATAACACTGGGAGAAATGCCTGACGTAGGTGATGGGGGGATGGAGACAGCAAACCAGCATGGCACGTATGTACCTATGCGACAATCCTACAAGAAAAAAAAAAAAAAAAAAAAAAAAAAAAAAAAAAAAAAAAAAAAAAAAAAAAAAAAAAAAAAAAAAAAAAAAAAAAAAGAAGACAAACAAGCTCAGCAAACAAGGGGAGGGCGACAATGAAAAGAAAAACGGATATAAACAGATCTGAGTGGAACACTCACTGTGTCCACTATAGAGTGTTGGTCAAGATCACTGAATCTGACAGTCCAGCCAGCCAGCCTGAGCCAGTTATAGCAGTACAAGCTCCTTCTCCCAACATCCCCAAACACATGTAATACACATCTATTTCCCACCCTTACAATGTTGTTCATTAAATCATACACTAATTAATAATGTTACCATGAAAGCATACTTTGGGAAAGGCATTGGGCCCAGGTAATTTGATTTTATCATGGTTTGGGAAGTGGGTAGGATAGTGTTCCAAGAAACCTATGAGAAGTTGATGCTTGTGTTGAAGCATAAATAAGTCTTGGTCAAGCAAATCAGGGAGAAAAGTTCTAAGAAGTTGCAGATGTGAGCTGTATGCAGAGCGGGAGACATGACTGAGTTTGGCACATTTTGGGACTGTTAGTATTTCAGTGTGGAGGTAAGTATCCACTCACCAACCACTTTTAATAGGCTATCTGCTAATGATAAAAAGCTTGTTAGATCTAATAATGAAAGTGGACCTAGTAAAATCTCCAATGCATTAATATTTCCACATTGATTTTTTATATATCTTTTAAAGCAATGCAATGTTGTAATAAATGCCTCCATTGTTTGCCTTTATACCCACAAGCAAGCTGTCCTTTAAAAGCAAGTTCCATCTCCACTTCTCATAAAAACACACACTAAATCCATTTATTCACCATATACAGCAGGGTAGAGCAGAGATGAGAAAGCACATCTCAACCTAGCATTAGCATTCTTACTCACTTTGGGTATGTAATTATTATTAATGACTTTGTTGCTAATTCCAAAACTTTCCTATGCTCACTACCTAAGTACCATATCATATTGGGCAAATTATTTCACCTTTCAGAGACCTGTATCTCCCAGTCATAAAATAAGGATATTTATAGTCAATTTGAGGTTATTATGTACATTGAAAAAAAATGTCACACACACAGTGCAAATAACCGCGTGCCTGGCTCATGCTAGGTGTGACAGTTCACTGCATCTTTCCTTTTCCAGATGTTTGTCCCTACTTGCCTACTGTAATTTCAAAAAACTATTGTTTCTTGATTGAGTTATATGTTCCACAAACATGGTCACGTTATCATGCTTTGGAGAAAAAACTTGAGGTAGGTATCATATTATTGTATTTTACACATTATAAAGTAAAGAAACAAAAAGATTAAGTATCTTTCCCAATGTTACATACTGGATAAGGAGATAAAACTCAGGATTTAGCTTTGCTGATTTTGACTAATAACTTGAGATTTTTCCACATATATATATATTTATATATATATATATATATATTTATATATATTTAGCATCTGAGGTAACCCAGAATCAACCATAAGTAAAACTCATGCTTGAATGTAGAAATTTATTTTAAATGTTCTCAAGAAGTTATGTTAAAGGTCAGAGAAAAGAAAATAAGAGAGCATGTTTAGGCACTGACACTGCTGCCCATCTTGCTTAGCACATCTGATTTTTTTTTTGTTCTTATTGGGTAGCTAGTTTATGTAAACATTATAACCTGTACACTTGAAAAGAACATAATGCTTGCCATTCTAATACAGACTGAGTCATCCTAAATTGTAAAAGATGTAGGGAGTATTTTAGAGAATGTATTTGAGAGAATATATTTTAGATGTATTTTAGAGAAATGTTACATTATTTCCAAACTAAACAAAGACACAAGATGTATGACATTGTAACAGGAAGAACAGTTTCCTAAGAGCCAAAATTACCTTATTCTGAATCATTAACTACCTCTGGAAAATTAAAAAAAAATGTTTTTAGTTGTATGTCAGATGGCTCCTACGAAAATGACACTAAGATGGAGTTAGGAGGGTGAAGCTTACGGGGGATCACATCTGTGATAGCAAAAAAGATGAACAGGATTGGGCATGCTGTGTAGAGAGCCTGAGATGCAAACATGACAAAATCTTTTCAAGCCCAGTGGGGATTAGGTCAAAAATTAGCATAGTTCTGTAGTGAGTAGTATTGCTAGACCCTGTATCATGGTCTTGCCCAGTCATTGACTAAGGCCATCAGCAGGAGCACATGACTTCAACTCAGAAGGTAAAGCACACCTCAAGTTAAGAGCAGCAAGCTGCCAGCTGACCACACTCTTCATAGTTGAAAAGCAGGTCCTTACTTGAAAGGGAATTTGAGTTCTCTCTCTGTGTGTCTGCCTTATCCATCCCTTGTGCCCTAAAGATTCACTTCATCCATATTATTTGGGGAATAGCTACTCCTGGGAGGAAATTTAGGAACAAAAATATTAGTGGCTAAAATTGCATCCTCCTTTTTACTTCTCGTTTCAGGCTTGCAACTGTACTTGCCCACCTCTTTCCTCCTCTATCCATCCAAACTCCCATTTCCCTTACTTAGTACATCTACTTGTCTTGTTGAATAGAACACCCGATGCTATGTTCAGAACCCTCATTCTTGAGGGATCTGAGTTCTTGGTAAACCTATTCTTCCCAGCCTAGTTTTCTGCACTTACTTTTATCGTTATTAGGTTGGAGCAAAAGTAATTGTGGTGATTGCCATTACTTTAATTAATGCCATTAATTTATTTAATTTTTATTTATGCCATTTATTTAATTTTCACCATTAAAGTAATGGCAAAAACTGCAGTTAGTTTGCACCAACCTAACACAACTGGTCAAAAGAGTATCCAGCAGTACTCAATGGACAGCCTGTATTCCACACATATTTCTACCTCCTCTATTACATAAGAGCTGCCCTATCTTCTTTTACTAATTATGTTCAGTGGTCTGATAAGATGATCACTTCTTTTATCGCCTTCTGTTCCTTAGACATGGGTATCTAAAGTGCCAGGTGATGGCTGTAGCTTTTAGTTCAGTAAAATTGTTATTGTGTCTACTGGTAACAGTGTACCCCTTTGGGGTATCATGATCTCTAAGCTTGAAAAGCCAGGAATTTCGGGAATGAGAAGCACACAATTTCCCAGTAAGTCATTAAGAATGCTAGTACATGGGCCACTTCTGCTTCAACACCTTGATTCCCTATGAAGATATATGTATTTTTCCTACTGGAGACACAGTGCCATAGAGAGGTTTCTAATTCCTGGTAAATGAAACCCCAGGCTCACAGAGTATTGCCTCCCAACTAGTACTTCAGTGTCAGGCAGCTTCCACTGATTGGTGTATATGAAACAACCAGTGGATCTCATGGTCATGGGACTACTCCTGCTCTTTCTTTGCTATAAGCAAGTCTCCTGGTCAGAAGCTGCATTAGATGGGACTGTATGCCTCCATATTAGACTCCGTGGGATCCTCTGGATAGTGGTGTAACTGAGGCTCTGCAGGAAGGAACAGCAAACCAATATCTGCAATAACTATCTATAAGAACAAAACGTGTTCCTATAAGAATAAACAAGTGCCACCAAATGGCTCGCTAGTCTTCTTGAACAGAGTGGCAACATGGGGGATACATTGCCTCTGTTGCTGGTAGGTTGGACATTCAGGCATAGCAGTAACTATTTAGGCCCTGGTTTGTGGGAGTGTCCGCTTTTGGGCTGTTGCACAGTCTCCATCTCTAACTTCGTGGCCAGTTCATTAGTGAGTCATTGAGCAAGCACTGAGACGGCTGCTGACTTCAACTGGCTGAAACATTATTGTACTTGGTTGGCAGTGTGTCTGCAGTCTGTTCTCTGCTGGGTACTAATATGTGATGCAGTGATCTTCACACATTGTCTCTACTCTTATTTGTGTATCCTTTTGTCTCTACCTTAGACCTTTTTGTCTTTAATCTTCCTATTATTCTCTTCTAGAGGCCTGACAAACCAGCCAGTTACTGGCAACTTTATGTGAGCCTATATGTATTCTAATCCTGAACCACTTTTCTTTCCACACAGAGGATGCCCAGGTGCAGTGCCTAAAGCTTTTCCCTTTGGGAAGATTTTCCGTTGCCACTGTCAGTCATGGCCACTTCTAAGTGACTAGCACTCAAAAACTGAGTTGGGTCTCGAGGTATTAGCAACTCCCACACTTCCCAGAGCTGGGCAATGAGCAGTTTCTTGAAGGAGATGCTGAGCTGCATGTCTTCATGTCTGCCACAAGCAGCCATTTATTATTCTTGTATACTCAGCATTCTTGCCCCATTCTTCTGGTAACAGTGTCTCCCTGTTCTTTAATGAAAAACTCCCCTCTTTCATGAAGTCCTGGTAAGACTTTTAATAAAGCAGACTTTCTCCTCTGATGATGTTCCTCTGACTTTTGCTCACCCTCTTTGGCCAGAGGATGAAAATATGATCAAACCAGGCTAATTGTAATCTCCCCAGATAGGTTATAACTGTACAAATACAGTTACGACAAAAAAGAAATATCAGCTCTTGGCAAATTCTGCTTTTCCTGCTGCTGATATTGCAGTAGTACACTGGTGACATTCTGAATGATTCTCTAAGCTACTCCAATATCTTACAACAAATGCCTTTTCTATCCTATAAGTTAACCAGAGTAAATTTTTATTGTTTGCCATAAAATCCCTAACTGATATGGAACTCTGAAAAATTGTACAACTAGACCTAAAACTCTAAAAAAGGGTATTTATTCAAACTGAAAAAGGTGTCTCATTCCAGACAGATGCAAATGTATGTATGCACAGCTTGGTGAGCATATGGCCCCTTTGTGCTAATGAGGAAAAGATGCCCCTTGAAGTGGCCTTCTCGGTGACACCCTTGTGCAGGATTCAACCTTGAATACCTTGGCTGGAGGCAATTCACTGTCTCTCTCTTATCAGACAGCAGAAAGAGAAGGAAAATAACAGAGGGAAGAAATATTTTTGAAATAGAGATATACAATGTTTGTTAAAATACACACCTAACTTGGACACAGAACTAATATTGACTTTGAGCTGAGGGTATAGGGTAACAAAAATGAAACAAATCACCGATTTCCTCAGATTTCATGGTACAGAGATTATAAGGGTGTAGGAAAAAAATCACATTCAGAAAGGCTTTGCTTTTGAAAAAAACATACAGTTTATCCTGGTAGCTCTAATTTAGAAGTAGAAAAGTTAACCAAAGTAATTATTCCAATTTCATCACAGAAAGAACCATTAAAAGAGAGGAAAGACTCTATTTCAGAAGGACACAACTTTAACATAAACTTTCAAAGGAGTTCATTCCTGTTTTTACTTAAAAAGCCTTCTTAAGTGCATAGCCTTATAAAATGGAAGCTTTATACAATTCTTAGAAGAATATTTGTTAAAAGAAAAGTCGGTTGAATTAAAAGTTTGCAACTGAATATAAAAACTTGCCAGGAGAAACCACAGAAAACAATTTTTCATACATTAATGGATAATCTAGATAATAATATTCATGCCGCTGAATGGACAAAAGGGACTTTAAAGGTCATCCATTTAATTTTTCTAGCCCAAGTCTTGTCTATCTCCATGTAGATCAGATATTTCTTTCCAACAAGCATAAAGGAAAATTCCATAGCCTCCCTAAAAGCCGCTTCAGGACACAAACACACGAGAGAGGTTATCTAGCACAGGTTGAACCTGTGTAAACACTAGAAACAAAGTGAGGGGCAATTATGTCTCATGTAGCTTAACGTGGAAATCAACTGACAGCTTAAACTCTGAAAATGTACTATCTTCTTATTGGAAAAAAGACTGTTATTTAGTACCCAGTCCACTGGATGCCAATTTGTTGTCTGTATAATTTTATTGGAAATTTACATTGTTTTAAGGTAGTAGAATTCACCACAGGTTCTGGAAATGGAGCAGGTAACAAAGCTAACCCCAACAATGCCTTCTGCTATACTAGCCATACATTTTCATTTGGGATGGGCAATTGACCTAAATGTTTCTACTTTTGAAAATCTGAGAATATCTGATGGGAGAATTGAGAAAATAATAATGTACCACTCTGTTGCTTTGGGCAGTATAAGGCCTAGTACCTCTGCCTGGCACTGTTCAGTACTGGCCCTGGAAAAAAGCAACGCTGGGGAGATGAGTGTCCACAGAAGAGCAGAGAAATAGAGCTGAAGTCTTGACATGTCTGAAGCTTGCCTACATATTCATCTCTTTCAATTACTTAAGACAATAAAATTACTTTTATAGTTTAATTCAGTTTGAATAAGTTTGTTGTTGTTTTGCTACGTAAAAGCAAAACCACCCCACTTAGTATTAGTAAGATTGAGAACGGTGTGTTGTTAATAGACTGTCCTCAATTATGTTATGCAGGAGAAGAGTGTAGAATTTTGTACCTCAAGTGAGAAATTGATGATTTTTTTACATCGGTGATACAACTGTTAGTGAGTATCTCTGGCAAGTTATATCATCAATGTGTTTAATGTAGTTGCTGCCTCAGCATCCATGTCAGTTTTTTGAATCCCTATTGACCTGTCATCTTTGGCCTTGCTAAAAATTTCCCCTCCCTGTGGTTGCCTGCAATATAGCCCACTTGTTCCTCATCTCACTAACCCCAAACTCAACACATCCTACAACTACTGATCACAAAAGTAACTTAATTATTAATAGCAGAGTCACATAAGTAAGTTTCCACCTTTCTGATGTGTTTCCTTTAAATTAGCCCATCCACAAACCACACAGGAAAGCCAAAAAGGTAATTCCTATGCACCCGAAGAAAGGCATAGTCCACCAGGTCCTCTCACACTGGTGGAGCTCCCTACTGTCTCTGGACTTCCCATTAGCCATATGAACACATTGCTGAGATCTCTAAGTAATCCATTTCTTCTGTTTCATGCATTTTTTTCACTTCCTCATGTGTCCCACTTGACACATACACCTGAAATTAACTTCTCCTGTCAGAGTTCTTATAAAGAGTAGATAGCTTAGCTTATGGTCACTGTCAATAAACAGACCACAAGACCAAATTAGGAAAAGATCACAAGATGGAGTAAATAGGTTAAAGATGGGTAACTACAGGCATTTGACACTTGCCTTCTCCAGAAAGAACTGAAATTATGAATGGATAATCACTCTCATAAAAAATTTATAAGAGAGAGAACACTGGAATTCTGCAGAAAAGAGACAGAAAATATCTGAGGCAAAGAAGGAGAGGAAAGGGAGTTAGCAAGCTTAGCCAAGATCAGCTGGAATCCTGAAGACTGTGCCCAACACCCTGGTGCAAGAAATGGGTAAGTGAGAGGTCCTCACCAATCCATATTCCCACTGAGGACGCCTGAAATTCTAAGCACAGGAGAGCCCCTCGACCCACATAAGCCCCTTAGATTAGCATAAGCAGTTGCCTGGAGATCCCACAAGGGCACTGCTCAAGAGAGGGAGTTCATACTAGGTCACACACACTGCTGGAGACTTAAGAAACAGCAGCACAATGCCCTTTTGAGAGTCCAGTCTCCAACAGACTGCATCCTGCCCTGGTGATCAACAGCTCCTGCATCTCCACATTTTGGGAGCCCACACTGAAATTCCCCCATGTCCACAAGAAATTCCCTCATGTCCACTTGAAAATTCCCCCATGTCATGTCCACCAGGTAGACCCCACAATGTGGTGGGGTCCCCAGCACTGTAGGCCACCCAGAGTTCTTTGCCCCAGGGAAAGGGTAACACAGCACACCAGGGAGGCTGCCCCCAGGACAAAGGAAATATAAGCTGTGGAAACTCCCAAGGGTTAAGAGCTGCTTTCCTGGGGCTGCTGACAGCAACTGTATCCCTACCAGCAGCAGTCTCTGTGCTCTAGCTTGAGCTCCTCCTGCACGTCACCATGGCTGTGGCTGCTGCCAGAAGCCAAAGTGAGCAACTCTCAGAGCCTGAAAGCTGCCTATATGGGCCTACTGACAACAAGCAGCATGGTTTCTGTGCTCTAATATATGCTCTAAGTATATCCTAAGTACAGGATATCCTTGATTACCACCACAGCTGCGGCTGCCTCTGGGGAGCCAAAGTGTACACTCCCTCCCGAGAATCTGAAGGCTGCTTGTCTGCCTGCCTGAGTCTGCTCCCACTGACAGCAACCCATTGCCTCCCAACAGCAGCACTGCTGCACAGTTTCACTCACTGTAAGGACAGGCTTTCTCTATCACCACTGCAAACTGTCCTACCCTACCTACTGTAGCCTACACCCATGTGCACCACCAGGGGGCATGAGCTCAGGCCTGCTTGGCCTGGCATCACCCCTAACCGGTGCCTGAGCATGCCACTTACGGTCCTAGGGAGCACCCTGGCTGGTCCACCTCTGCTAGGACCTGTGCACTCCTCCTGGGGACCTGAAGATAGGCCCACACAGCCTACCACCAACACCACTGCTAGCACTTACCTGCATGCACCAACTGGGTTCCAGGAAATTGGAATGCCTAGTCCATCACAGCCCCATTAACAAGTGCCACCCATGAGCCTAAGAACTGCCACAGCAGGGCTACTACCATTGTTCATGCCACACATGCTATTCAATGGCCTATGGACCAACCCACCCATCTGGCCCACCACCTACATAAACCACCCAGGTGCCCAAAGAAAGAAATATTTAGCCAGCAGCTGCCACTACTGCAGTTCAAGGACTGGCCTACCCAGCATCTTTATTCCTAGCAAAAGCTCACCACAGCCTCCACTAGCAGTTATACCCAAGCCACTAAAGAGTTCACAAATACTACTGATGCTATTCACAAATGAATAAATAATTCAAAGACTGCATCACTGCATGTACCAATAATTAAAAGTACCATACTCAATCAACATAGACACATTCAGTAAAAAACTTCCCCTATGAAAGATAATCCAAAGAATAAGTGACTTTTTACCAGATGTGCAGATATCAATGTAAAAATGCCACAAATGTGAAAAAGCAGGAAAACTGGACACATCAAAAGGATCATAATAATTCACTAACAAAAAAAAATCAGGAAAAAAGAAGTGATGAAATGTCAGATATTGAATACAAATAAAAAATCTCAGTGAAATCAATTGAACACATAAACAATATAAAGAAATCAGGAAAAAAAAATTTTGGATATGAATGAGAAATTTACCAAAGATATGCCAAAAAAAAAAAAAAAAAAAAAAGAAAAAGAAAATCCCAGAACTCATAATACACGAAATTTAAAAATGCAGTCCAGAGTTTCAACAACAGACTAGATTAAGAAGAATAAGAAATATCAGTGGATGTCTCAGGAAAAACAAACAAAAAACTGTACAGGCCATAGGAGAAAGGGATGGTATATTCAAAGTGCTGAAAGAAAAATCACTCAATCAAGAATAATATACCTATCAAAGTTATCCTTTATAAATGAATGAGGAATCAATATTTCCCAGGTAAGCAAAAACTGAGAAAAAATTTTACCACTAGATTGGCACTACAAGAAATGCTTTAGAGAGTCCCAAACCTGGAAATGAAAAAGTGATATATACTATCGTGGAAACATATAAAAATCTTTAGTAGAGCAAACACATAAATGAGGAAGAGAAAACTCAAATGTTTCCATTTCAGAAAACCACCAAACCACAATGATAAACAACAGAGAAAGAAGAGAGAAAGGATATACAATACTACCAGAAAACAATTAGCAATATGACAGGGATAAAACCTTGCATATCAATGATGACCAGGCATGTAAAGAGATTAAATTTTCCACTTTAAAGATGTATACTGGCTGAACGTAGTTTTTTTTTTTTTAAATGATGAAACTGTATGCTGCCTATAAGAAACTTGCTTTATCTGTAAAGATATATATGAAGTGAAAGTAAAGGAATAGAAAAAGCTATTCTGCAGAAATCTAAATCAAGCAGGAGTAGCAAGGGAGAATCCACCAAGAGAATATAACAATTCTAAATACACATACACACACACACACACACACACACACACTGTCTCTCTCTCTCAAAGCTGGAACACCCAGATATATAAATCAAATATTACTAGATCTAAAGGGAGAGATAGACTCCAATACAATAATAGTGGGGGAGTTCAACACCTTATTCTTGACATTAAACAGATTATTCTTGACATTAAACAGATCATCTAGACAGAAATTCAACCGGAAAACATTAGATTTAAACTGGGCTTTAAACCAAATGGACCTAACAGAAATTTACCTACAAAACACTATTTACAACCCATGCATTCTTTTGATCAGCACATGGAACATTCTGTGGGACATGCCATACATTAGGCCAAAAACCAAGTCTCAATGAATTTTTAAAAGTTAAAAGTATTTAAAATATCTTCTGAGATGACATGAAATAAAACAAGAAAATAATACCAAGAGGATCTTTTGAAGCTATATAAAGCAGACAACATGATATTGATACCACATAAATACAGAAGATCATCAGACACTATCATTAATTACTATAATAGCAACAAATGGAAAATCTAGAAAAATTGCATACAGTTTTGGACATATGCAACTGACCAAGATTGACTCAAGAAGAAATAGGGTGGCTTCACTACTGAATTCTACCAAAAATATTAAGAACTAACACCAATTCTCCTCAAACTCTTCCAAAAAATTGAAGAGGAGGGAATTCTCTCTAACCCATTCTGTAAGTTCCCATTATCCTGATATCGACACCAGACAAATACATACAAAAAATTACCAGGTCAGTATCTCTGATGAACACAGACACAAATATCTTCAACAAAATACTAGAAAACTGAGCCCAACAGCACATAAAAAAGATAATACATCATGATTAGGTGGGATTTATTCCAGGGATGCAAGGATTATTCACTATACACAAATCAATAAATGTAAACATTACATCAACAGAACGAAGGACAAAAAACTTATGATCATTTTTATACATGCAGAATAAGCATTTGATAAAATACAACATCCCCTCTTGATACAAAAAAAAAAAAACTTTGAATAAAGTAGGTATAGAAGAAACATACCTCAACATAATAAAAGCCATATATGACAAAACCAAATAATGAATGTGGAAAAGCTAAAAGACTTTTCTCTAAGAAATGAAACTAGACAATAACGCACACTTTTTCCACTCTTACTCAAGATAGTACTGAAGATTGCTGGGACAAGTCCTAACATGTGTGATGGATTATATGGTTTGCTAAGATTGAAGGCAAGGAAAACTGAGCCGGCCCCTCAAGCGGAAAACTGCTCAGAGAGTTCTAAAATAGTAAACAGTATATGTATATCATATACCAGTTAAACTAGTTCTTTAAACATGGGATATGTGACCCTGCCCCCATTGCTCCCTCGTGGAGAATGCTTTTTCATCAGTGGTAAACATGCACCAGCTGCTTGCCTGGTTTATCTTTGCTTTATGAGAAAACAAAGAGCACCTGCTTGTTAAAAATAATCACCTGTTCAGAAAGACTAACTACGTGAGTCCAAGTCTGCGCAAGGCACTCAACTGGGAAGACTGTTAAGCTCCCTGATCCCACTTTGCTGTTCTATCTTTGTGTCTGTTTCTTCATTCCTTCAGTGCCACTGAGTTGGGGTCTCCACGACTGAGCTGGTCTTGGGAGGAGATTATAGCCAGAGTGATCAGGCAAGAGGAAAAAAAAAACCAGGCAAATAGGAAAAAGGTAGTCAAATTGTCTCTCTTTGCACAGGATATTATCTTACATTAAGGAAAACCTAAAGCCTACACCACAAAACTTAGATCTGATAAATGCCGTACAGCTGCAGGATACAAAATTAACATCAACACCAAAAGTGTCATTAGTGTTTCTACACATGAATCATAAACTAGCTGAGAAAGAAATCAAGAAGGCAATTCCACTTATAACAGTTACAAATAAAATACTTAAGAAATAAATTTAACCAGGAGGCTGAAATACTTCCACAAGAAGAAACAATTAAACTAATGAAAGAAATTCAAGAGAATACAAATAGAAAAGCATCTTGCTCATGAATCAGCATAGCTAATATTATTGAAAATGACTATACTTTCTAAGTAATCTATAGATTCAATAGAATTCCTATCAAACTATTTACATCTTCTTTCACTGAAATAGAAAAAAAAAGTCTGAAAGCTCATATGAAACCAAAATGGAGCCCATATACCCAAAGCAATACTGAGAAAAACAAAGCTAGAACAATTATACTACATGACTTCAAAGTATATTACAAGGCTATAGTAACAAAAATAGCATGCGATTGTTATAAAAACAGACATATAAGCTAAAGGATCAGAATATAGGCACCTAGAATATACACTGCAGAAAGGATACCCTCTTCAATAAATAATGCTGAGTAAACTGGATTTCCATATGCAAAAGAGTGAAACTCAACCCCTCTTTTCATAAACAAAAATCAACTCAAGCTTGATTAAAGACTTAAGACCCCAAACTACAAAGTTGCTAGAAGATGAATAGGAGAATCATTTCAGAACATTGGTCTAGGCAAAAATTTTATGGTTAAAACTTAAAAAACAGGAAATAAATACAAAAATAGACAAATGGGACTATATTAAAGGCTCTTGCATAGCAAAGAAAATAATCAATAGAGCTAAGAGAAAATCTGTAGAATGAAGAGGAAAAATATTTGCAAACCATCATCAGACAAGGGACTAATATGCAGAATATACAAGGAACTCATTTCAACAGTAAAAAATTAAAAAAACTCAAAGGACATAAACAGACATTTCTCAAAATAAGACTTACAAATGGCCAACGGGTATATAAAGCAATGTTCAGCTTTCAATCAAGGAAATGCACATGAATGCCATAATGAGATATCATCTTACCCCAACTAGAATGGTTATTATTAAAAAAACAAGTAACAGATGCTGATGACAAAAAAGAAAAGGAACTTTTATACATTGTTGGTAGGCATGTCAATTAGTTCAGCCACTGTGGGAAACAGTATGCAGATTTCTCAAATAACTAAAAATAGAACCAATCCGGCTACTTGGGTATTTATTCACAGGAAAGGAAATCAGCACATCAAAGGGATACCTGCAGCCTTATGTTTATTGCAACACTATTAATAATAGCAAGATATTGAATTGACCTAAGTTAGAAGAGAGGATTTGAAATGCTTCCAACACATAGAGATGATAAATATTTAAGGTGATGAACATCCTAAATACTGTAACTTGATCATTACATTCTGTGCATGTAACAAACTATCACATGAACCCCACAAATATGTAAAATATTATGTATCAATTAAAAAATAAGTTTGGACGTAGACACTGTGCTTAGTAAGGACACAGCATTAGGGGATATGGCTCAAAAGTCAGGATAGTGTCACTTGATTGCTATTTTTGGTATCTTCAATAAGTTCATTCATCCAGAGATAAGCTGCTTTGAAATTGTTCTTCGGGGAAGCAGAGGAGGATCTGCAGCTTTCCTAAGAGAGGCCTTTCTGCCTGTGGCCTGCAATCCATATTGATGACACTCAACACTCTGAAACATTTAAGATTTAAGAACTAGATTTTCTACCTCAAATCTTTTCTAGTGGAAATAGTAAAGTTAAAATTATGATGGGTTTAAGATGGCGACACAGCAAAAGCCTGATACCCAAAGCCTCCTCACACAACTCCAGCAGAATAAATCTGTTTGTTGCAGGGAATAATCACTTCAGTATTAGAAAACGCTGGGAAGTAGCCTGGGTTGAAAGGGCAATTTACCTTTATCCTGTTTCCCTAGGCCCACTTTGTTCAGTGTGCCCCAAAACACATTTCAGTGGAAGATTGGAAAGATAGAAACACTGTTCAGAGTGGACAGAAAACTTCAAGCTCATTAGTAGCTGCAAATATTGGCCAGATAAGAGTCTATGACCTTTAGTACATGAAAAACACTAGCAGTGAATATAAACCATGCAGATAAAAAGTCTGACTACTTTTTTAAGAAAAAATATTTGATAGCTGACATCTTTTAAGCCTTATCCTTACCTCTTCTCCTTGTGGCTCACTTCTGGGCAAGCTGATAAGGAAGCCTGGCTGCCTCCTCTTGAAACTAGCAGAGACTTAAACCATGCAAGCCAAGGCTCACCTGTGAGAACCCCTGCCAGAGCTGCAATCCCTAACCACAATAAATGACCTCAGCCAGCCTCTTTCTCAGCCCTTTTTCGTTTCTTTCTTTCTGCAACTTCTGCCTCCCAGATTCAAGCAAGTCTCCTGCCTCAGGCTCCTGAGTAGCTGGGCTTGCAGGCATGCACCACCCCACCCAGCAAATCTTTGTGTTTTTAGTAGAGATGGATTTTCACCATGTTGTTCAGGCTGGTGTCTAACTCCTGACATTGTGATCCACCCACCTCGACCTCCCAAAGTGCTGGGATTACAGCATGAGCCATCGCACCTGGCCTCTCGGCCCTTTTAAAGTCGTATTAGGAGCAGCTTGGGAGGCCTGCCCTACCCTTCCCACAAAAGCCCCAGTGTATAAATATTCTTTTTGTACCTTCTTGGTGTGTGTATGTGTGGCAACATCAGTCTCAACATTCAAACTAACCTGTGAGTGGGGGTGCTTCCTGCCTTTGTAGGGCAACCAAAGTAGACCTGAACCCTACTGAATATTTAAGGGCAGTGTATCGCCAATAACCTCAAGATTGACTTCCAATGGCTTACAATTTTTCAAGCTATGGGATGATGTCCAGGCCTCTGAACAAACATCATCACACAGAGATGGATTGCTTTTTAAGATTTCTTAAAGGAAAAGCCTCCCCGAAGTGCAGTGCCTGTGGCCATGGAGAAGATTAAAATGTATAGGAAATTCCTTCCTTCAGAGCAGAACAAGGGCTCAGTCAGTGGGCTGAGGAGCTCATTCCAACAATACAGAGAGGCTTTGTTACTATTGTCCATAGGATATCCTGTGTGTGTATGTTACAGTCAACTTACCACTGTTTCTTGTTTCTAACCACTCCTTCTAGAAGAGGTAAATTTTTATGAGAATTTATATATTGGACTAGATCAAGTTTTATTTACCCATAAATACTGAACTGTGAGAAGCTATGAGCCTAATGAAGAAGACAGGTCATCCAGTGAGCCTAAAGATCAGGGATAGATGTTATAACTGGATGAGATATTTCTTTAAAAAACTTTTTTTTTTTTTGGAGGGGGGAAAGAAAATTACCAAATCCCAGATTGATAAAAGCATATCGGAAAAGGCATACATTACACAAATTTGCGCATGGATGTTTATCTGCCCACAAATGTTGTTAGGAGTACCTGTTGGTTGCTTCTTTAATATTCTTTTTCCTTTTTCAAATAACCCCGTATGTATAGTAGAATCTGTGTGGCTTTGAGCAAGTTGATTCTGTTCTTAGCTTTTGGAGTGGCACATGGTCATTCTCAGGACTCTTTTCAGAAGTTTTATAATAGATGCTTTGGATGACATGGTGTTCAGATAATTAACTTTGGTACTGCTATAGGCCTTTTCTTCCATAAAGAATAGCAACCTGAGTCTCAAGACAAAACAGAAAGGAGTTGAGGAAGCCTCAGGAAAATGGAGCTGTAGCACTGGCCAAAAGGCACCTGAAGCCCACCCTACCTCCGCACTTGTTCATTTCCACAGGTAAAATATTTTCTTTTTACGTTAGAGTTGGGTTTTCGGTTATTTGCGATTATAAGCATTCAAAGCTTTGTGGATTAAGAAAACTTAAAGGCTGAGTAATAACATCAGTTATTTGCGATTATAAGCATTCAAGGCATTGTGGATTAAGAAAACTTAAAGGCTGAGTAATAACATCATTTCTGACAAGGAGTTTGCATAGTTCTCTTTTTGGTAATACTGTAGGAAAAAATTCCAACAAATGTTAAAAAAGCCATGATTATTGTCCATTACTTCTCAGATGAAACGAAGGAAAATAAACTGAAACTCTGAGTTAGACCTAAATATCTAATGTACAACTAGACATCTTAACTTTTTAAAATTAAAATTCTTATTCAACATAACTAAATTGTGAATCTTCATCTGAAATCTGCTCTTATTCTCATGATACTAACAAATGTCACCACTAATCTTAAGGCCAGAAGCAGTGGCACCACCCTTAACCCCTTGCTTTTCTTCAGGCCTCATATATAATCTATCAATGTTGATCGTAGATGTACCACCTGAATAACTCTCACTTGTTTTCCCCCACTTGTTCAAGCTATAATGACTTTCTTCCTGACCTGACTTTCCAGGTCAACACTTGCTTCTTCTAATCTGGCTTCTCCAGCACAGGCAAAGCAATCTTCCTGTTACTCTAATGTCATCCTCTCAGTCCCCCTTTACACCCTGCAGTGCCTTCTCTTTTCTCTGCAGATAAGCACAAAGCTTTCCGACATAAGCGAGCATCATACAGAATAGAAAGCCTGAACAAGCCACTTGTTTCTCTTATCTCTTTTTGCATCAGATGCCTCTTGTAGGCAGCACTCCAACCTGTTTGCAGTCTGCAGCAGTGACCCAAGCTTCCAGAAGGTCTCTGGTTCTCATGTTGTGGCCTCTGCTTGGAGGTGCCTCGCTTTCCTTTTCCTCCGGGAAGAAACTCTTCTACACTCTACCAAAAAGTCTAGTTACTCCTATTTGCCCTAAAAGTCTATTGATTTAACCTTTATCATGATTTATAATTATGGATTTTTTACTTGATTATGTGATTATTTGATTAATATGTCTTCTTCACTATGTTTTAAGCTGCCTGAAGATAGATATGTTTTCATACAGTATTGTCTGAGGTAAAGGGGATACTAAATAAATATTTTCTGAACAAATTAGTGAATATATTCCAGGGTGATAAGTGCATTTATTCTTTTGATTAAGCAACAAAAATTAAGCCTGTTTAAACTTCCTTATAATAACATTATAAATTCTATCACAAACTTTAAAGACAAGCACCTATGGATTGACTGTATGCAATGAATCCTGTCAAAAGCCCAACAAAATTGAACATAGCCTAAAGGAAGAATATGTTACATGTGACAGAAGAAGGATTGCTAATTTAAAATTCAGAATAGCAAAGTTCCAGGTGTCCTGTTGTACCACACATGAGCTACATAGCTGTCCTAGTCAGCTCAAGCTGCTAAACAAAAATAGGATAAACGGTGTGGGTTATAAACAATAAGCTATTATTTCTCACAGTTTTGGAGGGTAAAATTTCAAAATCAAGGCACCAGCAGATGGTGTGTCTGGTGCGGGCCCAGTTTTTGGTTCATAGACTGTAGCTTCTTGTTGTATTCTCCCATGGTGGAAGGAATAAGGCCGCTCTCTGGGTCTCTTTTTGTTGTTGTTGAGATGGAATTTCACTCTTGTTGCCCAGGCTAGAGTGCAATGGCGCAATCTTTGCTCACCGCAACCTCCGCCTCCCAGTTCAAGCAATTCTCCTGCCTCAGCCTCCTGAGTTAGCTGGGATTAAAGGCATGCACCGCCATGCCTGGCTATCTGGGTCTCTTTTTTAAGGACTCTAATCCTGTCCATAAGGACTTCCCCCTTATGACCTAATTACCTCCCAAAGGCCTTACTAATACCATTGCCTTGGGTTGGAATTTGAACATATAAACTTTGGGGAGGACACAAACATTCAGAATATATCAGTAGCTTAGGAAAAAGCATAGCTCTTCAATGCTTCTGTTTCTTCTTTAATAGAGTGAACATAAGAACCCATCAAACTCAACCAATGGGGTTAGTTAAAAGGACATAGAGGGCCGGGCGAGGCGGCTCAGGCCTGTAATCCCAGCACTTTGGGAGGCTGAGATGGGTGGATCATAAGGTCAAGAGATTGAGACCATCCTGGTCAACATGGTGAAACCCCGTCTCTACTAAAAATACAAAAATTAGCTAGGCATGGTGGCAGCATGCCTGTAATCTCAGCTACTCGGGAGGCTGAGGCAGGAGAATTGCTTGAACCCAGGAGGTGGAGGTTGCAGTGAGCCGAGATTGTGTCATTGCACTCCAGCCTGGGTAACAAGAGTGAAACTCTGTCTCAGGGAAAAAAAAAAAAAAGAACAAAAAAAATGAAAACCATTAAAAAAAAAAAAAAAAAAAAAAAAAAAAATATTTCACTTTAAAAAAAAAAAAAAAAAAAAAAAAAAAACTAGGCATTTTTACAGACAGACTTCAAGTGTCTCATTTTTCTTAAGCAAAGATGGACATCCCAGTCATGGGTGAAAACACTTTTTTTGAAGCCCCAGAAACCTGTTGTTCTTATTTCTGCTATGGTATTTTTTCCATTATCCCTATTAGAGCTACAGACTTTCTTCCCAGAATACTCTTGTAAATTTACTTCTCCTGATACTATAGAAAGTGACTTATATGCAAGTCAACCAATATGTTGCCAGGTTGAGCACAAAGGGATTTATGGATTTATAACATCTTATATGAATACTAAAGAATCTCGGGTGTTCAAGAAAGAGACATGCAGTTTGGAGGAATGCAGTTGAACTTCACATACTGCTTCTACTGGACTATCTGTGACCTTCAACAATCATAATTCTCAACTACATGGAAATTCTATAAAGATAAGAAATAATGGTTCTAAAACCCAGTAGAGTTTCAGTATGCAGTCTGTGAAAAAAAAAAAAAGCCATAGCTATTCTGTTATTATAGATATTGCTGGGATATATCACCTTCCTCACATTCATGATATAGAAAAATTTGGAAATAATAAGTTTGTGGTATAACCACGTTGTATACTTCTTTATTAATAATTGTACATGGTATTTAGCAACTCATTTAAAATGTAATAAGGACTTCTACTTTATATGGATTACCTATGTGTTTTTGTTTCTCATAACAAACTTCAGAGGGAGATACTTTGTAATTTCTCTTTACCTAGGAGGACACATTTGTCCAATTTAATACAAAGTAAGAATGGGACTGGGCTTCAAACTCAAGCGATGTGATTATAGAATACCTTGACTACTATTCTTATCATTTCACAATCCTTGATGTGTATTCCTATACAAGCAGCAGTCCTGATTCTATGTATTCATATGTCATGTGATTCTCAAAGATGAATGGCATAGGTGCAACTTTTTGCTATACAGATGAATATAATACAGTCCCTGTTGCCAATACTCTTCTAAATAAAACATGACACACCACATTGTATTATTTGTTGTTATGTGTGATGATGCATGTATACCCAAAGAGGAAAACCCCCATATTTCATCATTGATTACTGGAGACATCTGATGGTGTTCCTGTACATTTCTGGTTCAACAAGCTCCCTCCGTGATTCTTTTTTTAAATCAGCAGACCCCTTGATAACAGTTTGACAAGCAGTATGCACTTGGCCTTGCATGTATTAGGAATTCTATAAATAACCAGTGGATTTGATTGCCATTGTTAGGTAACAATAGCATTATATAATAGAAACTATTTTTATCTATATAAACACACAGATAGGTTCAAGCATTTATGAACAAGGTCAATTTAAGGTATAGTGGAATGAAGTAATTATAAAATGGTGATCAGTAAGTAGATATTAATAAATGCAACAACCAGAACAGTGGAAGTTTTAATGTCTTAAGGAGGTGACTGAAGTACAAAATTCAAATATCAATGTTTGACCTATAAGAGAGGTGGTAAACAAACCTTGAAAAATATAGCCAGGTTTTCTAGTTATAAGTGAAATTTGACACAAATAACCACTGGCTTCAAGAAAGGTATCATTTTAGTATATCAAAAAATTTTGTGAAAAAGAAAGGAAGAGTGGGAATGAGAGAGAACAGGACAGAGAAGAGAGGAAGGTGGGGTTTTATAGTAAATTGAATTGTGTTCCTCCAAAAGATATTATCCACTGGAGTCTGAGAATATAGTATTATTTGGTAAAGGGTATTTGTGGATGTAAATTATTTAATGTAAAGTATCTCAAGATGGCATCTTCCTAGATTTAGAGTGGGTCCTAAATACGTTAATAGACATCTTTATAGAATTGGAGGGACACCGAGGAGAAAGACATGTAAAGACAGAGACAGAAATTGAGGATATGTAGCTATAAGTCCAATAAACTAAACGGGGCTTATAGAAACTCCCAGATTTGTTGCCAAGTCAGAGAGAAATCAGGTATCCTTGGGATGCTTTCTTGTGGCTGGCATCTGAAGTAAGAACAGTCCTGTTAAGGACCCTGTCCTTTAACTTGTGGGATATGATGCTATTTCTGAGTAGTTAACATTGTAATTGAAACAGTTTACCCTTAACTTTTGGGGTCTGCACTAATTCTAGGTAGTTAGTGTCAGAATTGAATTGAATTGTAGAACACCCAACTGATATCAGAGAATTAGTGTCAAAATATATAGGAGATTCACTGTTCAGAAAGTGTGCTCTGGAGAGTTCAAATGTGTGGCTTAACGATCTTTAGCTAAAGACTCCAAGGGTGGGACTCATGCATCTAGTCAAATATCTCAGCAGAAGCCAGAAATAGAAATGAATTTATCCATGAAAGATGGTAGAAAACTATTGTCTGATGTCTTATACCACAAGACATACACAAGAGACCAACATGGTTTTTAAGAATATTATATCAGCAGAAACACTGCCATCTTGGCCTGAAAGAGACAAAAACAGGAAACAATGACAAAAGACTTTTGAACTTCTGAAATTCTACAGGCAGAAAATAGGATCATAGAGCTACTCAGCTGCATATGTATTACCCTAGAAGAAAAAGGAAGAATAACTGAGGGTGACACAGATGTTTGCAGGACAACCTGCAGCCCAGAGGATAGAACATCAAGCTACAGAGGATGATCTCAGGATTTGAAATCCAATAATTTTTTTCTTGCTGGATTTTGAACTTGCTTGTGACCGGTGACCACCATGTTCCTTCTATTATGGAATAAAAATGTCTGTTCTATACCTGGGCTACTATTGTATTTTGGAAGCAGGTGATTTGTTGTACAGTTCCACAAGTTCACAGATGAAGAATTCTGCTCCCAAAAGGATCATACTCAGAGTCTCACTCATATATAACTTAGATGAGATTTGGGATTTTTTAACTTGATATTTAGATGAGATTTTGGACTTAGAGTTCATGTTATAACTGGTTGGGCTATCAATGATGTTGAGAAGTGGTAAATGTTGTTTACACTTAAATTAAATTTTTGGAGAGCATAAGGTGGATTTTAATAGTTTGAATTATGCCCAAAAGACATTTCTACCTCGAAGTTGGGAGTGTGAATCTCTGGGTAAAAAACAAAAACAAAAACAAAGAAAAGTCTTTGCAAATGTGATTAAGATAAAAATCTCAAGATGGGGTCATCCTTGATTTAGTTTGAGCCCTAAATCCAAATACAGGTGTTCCCTATAGAGCAGGTAATGTACAGAGAGACACAGAGAAGACCATGTGAAGACAGAGGCAGAAGTCATGTAGCTGCAATCACAGGAACACCAAAAATTGCCAGCAGTTACTAGAAGCTGGGAGAGAGGCATGAAACAGATCATTCTTCAGAGCCTCCTGGAAGAATCAATCCTGTTAACACTTTGATTTCAGGCTTCTGTTTTCCTGAATTGTGAGAGTATATATGCTGGTTATTTTAAGCCACCAAGTTTGTGATAATTGATTATAGTAGCCCTTTTTGTTTAGAGACAAAAAGAAAAATTAGATATTTGCATTACTAGTGCATTATGTACTATAAAGGCAAGATGATTGTTGCACATTTATGTTCTCAGAAAAGTGATTCAAAATAAATATACAAACAGGGCTCTGACCCACCTGTTACATCTCCAGTGTCTTGCCATCATTGACAGAAATAGCTCTGTTTACTGCCTTTGCACAATTGAAATTTTATGTTTGTGTCTTCATTTCACACTAAACCAACTTGGATACCTTAACAGGGCATAACATTATTTATTGGAAAGGACAAAAATCGGTGTTATTGCTGATGTGATATGAATTTTCACTTGCATGCCTATAAATGGAACATTGACAAAAAGAACAGAAAAGGTAGAACAAAATGACAAAAAACTACATAAGAAAGGTTCGAAACCCAACAGGATAAAATAGAAACATTAAGACATTGTTAGTAATAAATTTAGAGAAAAAAATCCTTTTCCTACCAAAATTCATAGCATACAAAAATCCAGAGTAGCAATGTAAAAGATTACCCTTCAGACAGAATCAGATCCTAATGTGAAATATGGCATCTTAATTTTCAATTACATATGCATTTTTCTATAACAGACATTAAGCACAGAAAAAAAATTTTAAAAATATAAAATGAATAGAATTTAGGTAATTTAAAAAATATGCATACCACAAAACCCAGATGCCATTGTTGTGACTATAAGTAATGTGTGTGTGTGTGCGTGTGTGCGTGTGTGTGCGCGTATCTACCAAGGGTAATAAATGTTGCAAAGTAAGTTGAATAATAATTTCACTGTCTAGTTGGTTTCTACATGAGAGAAATACATGGGGTTTGAAAGCAAGTCAGTATTTATAATGCAATACAGAATGTAAGTCATAGTCCAAGATGGGATTTCTGAAATGTCACAAACACATAAATTTACTGCTATTTCCAGAAGAAAAAAAAAGCATTGAATACAACCAATGCAGTCTGAATGTTAACAGAATATCTCAATTGCAAACCATATCTTTTTCTTTTAAATTTTACATTCCTTTAAGGACAGCTTCAGAGGTTTTGAAAGAAAAGTAAGAAAAAGGGAAGAAATAATATTCACTATTTACTTAGAATAATGCTATTTGACATATTTATAACTAGATCAGAAATTGATGACTTTAGATATGCTTCAATCTATATAGTTTTTTTTTCTTTTTGTCAAAAGCCCTATAAAAGAGAACTGTTTTGTCAAATCCTAAACTATATCTTGTTTGTCAGAAAAATAATGGTTAGAGGTAGATGCCAGTCGCTTTTATAAACGTGAGCCAACAAATCTAAGATGAAAAGTAATTTTCAGGCCAACAAGAATTAAATGGATTTCAAGAGTTATAGCATCAGAAATTCAATTTCAAAGACATGTGTCTATCTAAAAGGATGCCACATTTAAGTAATGGCTCTGTACATTTTATTTATGCTAATATGTAATGTGTTTGCTTCTTTAGTGAAACTGGGTGATGTGGGAGGCAGAGATGCAGCAGTGTGAAAGACAGCAGTATTCAATACTGCCAGATATTCCTTCTAATGATTTTTTACTGCCAGATGAGTGGAATGTTGACACTCATCATCTGAGTAGATGGTATGAATAAAATGACTTTTCTTCTTTTTCTATGGTAAAGACAATGAAAGAAAAAGGGACCATGATAACACTATGTCACAGTAAGTTTAAATAAGGTCATAGTTATGCTGGCTATGTGTGGTAGCTAATGCCTGTAATCCCAGCACTTTGGGAGGTTTAGACTGGAATATTCCTTCAGGCCAGGAGTTTGAGACCAGCCTGGACAACACAGCAAGACCCCATCTCTACAAAAATTTTAAAAGTTAGCTGGTGTGGTAATGCATGCATATAATCCTAGCTACCTGGAAGGTTCAGGCTGGAAAATTGCTTGAGCCCAGGAGTATGAGGCTGCAGTGAGCTGTGATTACACTGCTTCACTCCACCCTAGTCTCAGCAACAGACCCACATCCTATCTCGAAATAAAAAAGTAGTTATGCTCATACCTACTTTATTTTATTAACAAATTCTGCTAATACTAAAGTAAGCAGATTAAAATGACATATATAATATCTCTACACCTTGCTTTATGCAAAGCCAGATACAACAAGGCAATGTGCTCTTCACAATATAGAAAACAGTTGATATATGGCTGCAATGGTTTGAATGTCCCCCGCAGAAGCATGTGTTGAAAATTAACTCCCAGTGCAACAGTGGTAGGAGGTGGGACCTACTGGGTAGTTTTTAGGTCATGAGAGCTCCATTCTCATGAATAGATCAATGCTGATTATAAAAATGTTTGAGGCTGAGTTTTCAATGTTTTGCTTTTTCTCATCTTCACTTTGTTCTTCCATCATGGAACAATGCTGCAAGACCTGTAGCAGATGTTTGACCCTCAACCTTGGACTTCCCAGCCTCCAAAACTGGGAGCCAATAAATTTCTGTTCATTTTAAAGTACTCAGTTTCAGATATATAGTAGTACAAAACAGACTAAAGCATTGTGATGATATAGATTTGTGATTTTGCAATTATATTGTGTGTGTGCGTGCATAACCTATTGGGGAAAAGGAAATATGAAACCAGAACTAATTACTACAATTGAGTTCATGAATTTTCAAGTGGTATTAAATAACTTTTAGTGTCAATTTTTTTGGTTTTTGTTCACTAAGTTGATTGGGAAAGAGTCATGTGTTATGGTGAAGTGGTGCTTTATGAAAGGTAATTAGACTTTCCTGGCTCCTGTTATACAAACTGTCCTAAGAAATACAGACATGCTTTATGAGATGATAAATTTTATGTCACCTTGACTGAGCTAGAGGATGCCTAAATAGTGATATAACATTATTCTGGGCATTTCTGTGAGGGCATTTTTGAATGAGTAAAACATTAAGTTGGTAGACTGAATAGATTTTTCTCCCTAATGTCGGTGAGCCTGAATAAAACAAAAAGCCAACCCTCCACTGAGTAAGAGGGAATTCTTTCTGCCTGCCAGACTTTTAGCTGGTACCTTGATTTTTTCTTTCTTTCTTTTTTTTTTCCAGACTAGAACTACACCATCAGCTTTCCTGGGTCTCCAGTTTGCCATCTGCAGATCCTGAGACTTGTCAGGCTCCGTGTGTGTGTGTGTGTGTGTGTGTGTGTGTGTGTGTGTGTGTGTGTGTGTGTATCCTATGGTACCATTTCTCTGGAGAACTCTGTGGTAATTATCCATGTTTGACATGTTTTTTAAGGTCAACCATGCTGCTGACAAACTATTTTGAAGACTTTAGTCTTGTTATTCTACTTTGTATAGAAAGCCTGGTTTGATTATTTTCTGGAAGTGCCTGTTTAGTAGTTACTATAACCAGATACACTGTCCTGATTGGGCCTAACACAGAATGCATTTTATTTCTCTAAATGTTTATATGACTAATTTTTTAACTATACCTTTTATTTTCTATCCATTAAGTCAGTGGTAGATAAACTGTAGCCCCAAGGTCAAAGTCAATCTGTCACCTATATTTTTGATAAAGTTTATTGGAACACAGCCATGCCCATTATTTAGGTACCTATAGTCCATGGCTAGTTTTGCCCTACAAGGATAAGTCTGAACAGTTGCAACAAAGACTGTATGCCCCCCAAAGTCAATATTTAAAATCTGGTCCTAAATAGACAAATGTTTCCTTGTCCCCAAGTTAAATCAATCTCTAGATGGTTCATTTATGTCCCTGTAGATATACTATGTACTAAGTGATGAAAATGACTTCATCTTCCACATATCCTGTGCTCCCATTAGCCCTTAGTCGACTTCATGGCATGGCAGATGATTAAATATGATACTACTTGAAGATGAAACAGAAGGAAGTAGGGAGGAGAAACAGAGCTGGGATATTTATGAAGTGTAATATATTTTCCTGTGTGCTAAGAAGCTTCTGTGTTGTGCTATAGTATCTTCTTTATTCTTCCAAAAAACACTAAATAATATGCTTTTTTAGAGCAGAAGCAATATTTTTATTTTTTAAATTACTAACAGCAACCACAGTTTATGCATAGAGTAGATGTCCAAGAAATGTATTTAATGAATAAATAAAAATGAGTAACCTAAGCAAATGTTCTAAGGCCAGAAACAGTATCGTTGAGAGCTCAGTGCTATACAGAAGGAAAAAGAAGGAATGGTGAGAAATTAGGTCAGAATACTAAGCATAAGTCATATTATGAAAGACCTACAAAGCTAAATTAAAGACTTGGATTTTATTATTTAGGTGATGGAGTGACCATTGGAGAATATTAATTAGAGGAGTACTATGGGTTGAGCTGTTTATATAGAACACCTTAAAAAGTCAATATTAGAATATTAGAATAAATGTATAGAATAAGAAATGGAGAAATAGAGAAATATTATGTGCCTCTTAAGGCAAATAAAAATATATTAAATATTTGACAAACAAGTAAATACAAAAGTTAAAAGTATATTTTAAATTCATTGATAGATTTATTTATAGAGCTAAATAAATCACTCACATAGAAAAACATGTAGAGGAAGTAGAATAACTTCATTAGAACTTTTGGAAATGGTTATGTAATTCACAGTAACTGCATGTCTCTGTATCCTCTAACAACAGCTTACACTTTATTCACATAAGTTGCATCTTGCTGAAAATATGTCCGCCTACAAAGTTTTGTTGAATTCCACTTTGTATGGCAGATAGAAATGTAAATCTCCAAATTAGTAGAGCATATTGATGAAATTTTGTTTTATGTTCCAAATTTTCTAAAGGTCAGTTTGATACCTTAACAATGGCAATACTGATATCATACTAAATTTGTAAAAGCTAGAAGCATTCCCCTTAAAAACTGGCACAAGGATGCCCTCTCTCATCACTCTTATTCAACATAGTGTTGGAAGTTCTAGCCAGAGCAATCAGGGAAGGGAAAAAAAAAATGGTATTCAAATAGAAAGAGAGAAAGTCAAATTGTCTTTGTTTGCATTTACATAATCCTATATCTAGAAAACCCCATCAACTCAGCCCAAAAGTTTCTTAAGCTGGTAAGCAACTTGAGCAAATTCTCTGGATACAAAATGAATGTGTAGAAATCACAAGCATTCCTATACACCAACAATAGACAAACAGAGAACCAAATCATGAATGAACTCCCATTCTCAAATGTCACAAAGAGAATAAAACACCTAGGAATACATCAAATAAAGGATGTGAAGGACCTCTTCAGGGAGAACTACAAACCACTGCTTGAGGAAATCAGAGAAGACACAAACTGATGGAAAAACATTTCATATTCGTGGCTTATGAACAAGAAGAATCAATATAATGAAAATGGCATTACTGCCCCAGAGAATTTATAGATTCAATGCTGTTCCCATTAAACTACCATTGACTTTTTTTCACAGAATTGGAAAAAAACTATTTCAAAATTCCCATGGAACCAAAAAAGAGCTTGTATAGACAGGACAATCACAAACAAAAAGAACAAATCTGGAGGCATCATATTACGTGACTTCAAACTATACTACAAGGCTACAGTAACCAAAACAGCACAGTACTGGCACAAAAACAGGCACATAGACCAATGGAACAAAATAAAGAATTCAGAAATAAAACCACACATCTACAATTTTCTGATCTTCGACAAACCTAACAAAAACAAGCAATGGGGAAAATATTCCCTATTTAATAAATAGTGCTGGGAAAACTGGCGAGCCATATGCAGAAAATTCAAACTGTACCCCTTCCTTACATCTTATACAAAGATTAACCAAAGATGAATTAAAGACTTAAATGTAAACCCCAAAACTATAAAAATCCTAGAAGAAAATCTAGGCAATACCATTCTCAACATAGGCATGGGCAAAAGATTTTATGATGAAATCACCAAAAGCAATTGCAACAAAAGCAAAACTTGGCAAATGGGATCTAATTAAACTAAAGAGCTTCTGCACAGCAGAAGGAACTATCATCAAAATGAACAGGCAACCTACAGAATGGGAGAAAATTTTTGCTATCTATCCATCTGACAAAGGTCTAACATCCAGAATCTACAAGGAACTTAAACAAATTTGCAAAAAAACAAACAAAAAAAAAACATTAAAAAGTAGGCAAAGGACATGAACAGACACTTCTCAAAAGAAGATGTACGTGCACCCAACAAACATATGGAAAAAAAGCTCTACATAACTGATCATTAGAGAAATGCAAATCAAAACCACAATGAGATACCATCTCATGCCTGTCAGAATGTTGATGATTAAAAAGTCAAGAAACAATAAATAGTGGCAAGACTGCAGAAAAATAGGAACATTTTTACACTGTTGGTGGAAATGTAAATTAGTTCAACCATTGTGGAAGACAGTGTGACAATTCCTCAAAGATTTAGAGCCAGAAAAACCATTTAACCCAGCAATCCCATTACTGGGTATATACCCAAAGAAATAGAAATCATTCTATTATAAAGAAATATGCATACATACATTCATTTCAGCACTATTCACAATAGCATAGACATGGAGTCTTTGTCTTCAGGGGCATTGATTGTTTTGATGGGGAACCCAAATGCCCATCAATGATAGAATGGATAAAGAAAATGGGGTGCATATACAACATGGAATATTATGCATTCATAAAATGAATTATTCAGCTCCCACTTATAAGTGAGAACATGTGGTGTTTCGTTTTCTGTTCCTGGAGGGACAATACATACTGGGGCCTATCAGGGGAGGGTGTGATGGAGGAGAGCATTGGGAAAAGTAGCTAATGCATGCTGGGCTTAATACCTATGTGATGGGTTGCCAGGTGCAGCAAACCACCATGGCAGACGTTTACCTATGTAACCAAACTGCACATCCTACAGATGTACCCTGGAACTTAAACTGAAATACAAAGGCAGTGTAACTGAGAAGTATAATGTCAAATGACTGAGTTAAAATAGAGAATCTCTTTAGAACATTTTTACTTAGAAAGTTATTACTTAGGCCGGGCGAGGTGGCTCACGCCTGTAATCCCAGCACTGTGGGAGGCCGAGGCAGGTGGATCACGAGGTCAAGAGATCGAGACCATCCTGGTCAACATGGTGAAGCCCCGTCTCTACTAAAAATACAAAAAATTAGCTGGGCATGGTGGTGCGTGCCTGTAATCCCAGCTACTCAGGAGGCTGAGGCAGGAGAATTGCCTGAACCCAGGAGGCGGAGGTTGCGGTGAGCCGAGATCGCGCCATTGCACTCCAGCCTGGGTAACATGAGTGAAACTCCGTCTCAAAAAAAAAAAAAAAAGTTATTACTTAGAAAAATATGGATTTTTTCTAGTTATTGCTATTTTACTTGCATGAAAATATATTTAAACATAAGTAGCATTTATATAGGAAATAAACATAATATAGTAAAAAGGGAAGAGGCTTTGGAATTGGAGAGCTGGATATAATTTCCACTACCATCAAGTTCAACGTGTGTGATCTTTGGCAAATCAGATACTTTCCTGTGCTTCAGTTTTGTCATCTGTGAAAGGATGGCATAATACTTTCTCAGTTATGTTCTTATATGTATATTATAGATACTCTCTGTAAAACCATTGTAACTAAACCAGAAAGTTTGATATAGATCACTTGAACGTTTATATTATAATTTATTCAGCTGTTTAAGTACACATCAAAGTTATAGTTTTCATTTGTAACAGAAACTATGCATCTATATAATACACTGATAAATCAGTTTCCATAAAAGTTACCCCATGTATGTTTCAATAAGAAAAATAAAAATTCTCAGTGATATCAGATGCCATTTGCCTTTTTACTTCCAAATACTCTGAAGCTTTTACCAGCTTTTTCTGTCATTCTATTGTGCATAAGGGAGAAAATGTTGATGATGTTTTAAAGATTATTTCATACTTTTTATTTGAATTCTCAAAAAAAGAAAAAATATGTGTTCTCTGGAAGTTATTGCCATATCCTGATTTTGCTTTTTATGTTTACCCTACCCCAAAAAACTACTATTACTCATGATGCATGGTGAATGCTGTGTGGGATTTCAGCTTTTGTAATACGTTTACTGAGACTTGTTAGAATTCCTATACACTCTTGCATAGTATTTCTTCCAATTAGTTTTATCTGTGGCTTTTGGGACCTCCCTTTACATTGCAGATCTTAAGTAAAGTAACCAGGAATTATTTTCACATAAATTATTGAGAGAACCCTGTACCACCTTTTTCAAAGAAAAATGAAGGACTGAACTTTATATTATAATCTCATTTAAAATTTCAAATATCCCCATATGAATCAAAACCACCAGAGTGTTACTTACTGCTACTAAAAAGTCACTTTCTAATTATTATTATTATTATTATTATTTTATTTATTTATTTAGAGACTAAGTCTCACCCTGTCACCCAGGCCATAGTGCAATGGCATGATCTCAGCTCACTGCAACCTCCACCTCCCAGGTTCAAGCAACTGTCCTGCCTGAGCCCTGAGTAGTTGAGATTACAGGTGTGTGCCCCCACACCCACCTGATTTTTGTATCTTTAGCAGAGATGGGGTTTCACCATGTTGGCTTGGCTTGTCTTGAACTCTTGACCTTATTATCCTCCCACCTCAGCCTCCCAAAGTGCTGGGATTGCAGTTGTGAGCTACTGCTCCCGGCCTCTAATTGTTATTATTTTTTGTCTATGGCCAATTAGCTGTTTCTTTAATCAACAGGCTAATAATAAGTTCTGATTATCTGTTCAATCCTTGTCTAGACCTGCTAAACTTAGTTCAATCTGTCAGTAATCCACATCACTATCCCCAACTGACTGCTGTCCAAAGAAGTGCCAGTTATACATTTTCCTACTAAGGAAAAATAAAAATTCAAGAAAAAATAGCATCGTGGTATTTTGTTTTACATAATGAAGTGGCTAAACATATATCTACTTATATGTATACATTCTACTAAATAATGTAAACATGAATCAAAATGATATATCTAATCTTTTCCCAAATAACATTGAAAGTAAAACAGTTGTGGCAAAGCAATGTGGTACTTGTACTATAAAGAATGTTGACACCCTATGACACTACTATATTTAAACTTGTGATTTGGAAAGTAGATGTTTTATTTTGTGGAGAGAAGAGATTACAAAGTAGGAAGTGAGAAGACCATACTGACACATACAGACATAACTGCACACTCTTTAAAACATTGGTCTTAACAGAATTTCTTTTTAATTGCAACCATATTTTTTTATTTGTAAGTACTGTATAGCTTTTGGGACATATATTCGAGTGGATGTCAGATGGTAAGGGAAGCTGGTGCTGTATGAAAGGGCTGTTCACTTTCTTGGCTCTTGTTATGCAATATTGATTTCAGAACACTAATTTTCCTTGTCATGTATAAACTGGTAGTTATCCATAGTTGATGCTTGTGAAGGACTATAATATCATTCACATAACAGTCTCTATCTAAGCTTAAGTCTTTATTATATTTTACTTTGGTTAGAATGTCTCCATCAAGCTGCTCTGTCTATCATTTGGAATGTTTCTTCAGTGGTTAGAATTGTGCTTCATATAGGCCACTTTTACAGCTTAATATTAAAATGAATTTAAGAAGAACATAAAATAGAAATACAATGACAGCCACATAGGGACTTTTTAGTTTTTCTAATATCCATATTAGGAAGTAAAATGAAGAAAGTGAAATTAATTCTAATATATTTTTAGAAATATTGTCACTTCAATACAAAATCTAAATACAATTATTAATGAAATATGTCATATTCTTTTTTGTATATTAAAACTTCAAACCCAGTGTATAATGTATGCTTCCAGGTAATAGAAATTTGGATCTAACAGATAGCAATTATTCAGTAGGAATATATGGCTGCTGGCAACTTACATTAGAGAGTCAGAACTAAATGCTCACCCTAATAACCCCAAAGAAGATTATAGCCCCATCAAATAAACTGTGTATAGAACAAGATAAATGCAATGTGCTAGGCAAAATTGGTGACTCTTGATAACTTACTGAGTGAGTGAGAGGGGAGAATCAAAGCACTTTTCTCATTTGTTGACTTCTAGGAAATATTGTTGGAACAGAAAAGGAGAATCAGTAGAAAAATATCAAGATTTTGAAGACAAGAAAAAACATATTAGATATTCCACACAAGCAACTACCATATCTTATAGGAAAAGAAATCACCCATATATGTAGAAGACATATGGGAAAAATAGATTTCTTTTAATGGTAATTTGAAAAATGATTTCTTAACACAGAATAATCAAGTATCTCTGTAACCTTTATCTAAAGATTACATTTCATTCATATCAATTACTACTTTTGGAAAACATGTCTCCTTGGAGAGCTTTATGTAACTGGCATTTTTTTCACAATAGCAGACTAAGACATAAATCATCCAATTAGTAGTTTACATTGATCTAGTTTCATGTAGCAAATTTCATCAAGAGAAGCCAGTCCCATAACAGCTTCAATGAAACAAAATAACACAAAATGCCAAATAGCCAAGTTGAAAAATATTTTTCTTCATTTAATATTTTTAAATAGGTTTTTAAAAATTGTACTCGTTTTGCTTTTATGAAAAGTTATTTATGAAACAACAGCAGTGAAAACTATTGTGACAATCTATTATACTAGAAAGGGCATGGTTTTTGGAATCAAAGTGAGCTGGGTTTAACTTCAGCATTACCACAGTCTACCTGGGTGGCTTTGGGCATGTTATTTAACTTTCGGTGCTTACATTTCTCCATCTGCAAAATGATACATGTCTATTCAGAAGGATTCTTGCATAAATTATGATAATACATGTGGACTATCTAATGTATGTAAAAGTTGAGTGAATATAAACTATACTTAATGAGCTTTCAAAATATTATAATAGTTATTCTCATAGATAATAAGTTATGATTCAGTGTAACTTTTTTGTGTAAGAAAAAGTATAAATATAACCTCCAAAGAAAAACTTAATAAACCTTCTCATAGATAATTTGAGGGTTTTATTCATCTCTTCAACTAAATTCAAAAGTACATTAGTGTTATTGTCTTCATTAGTACTAAACAAATACACATCTTGGCATTATGGGGAAGAATCAATTTTTATACAAGTCACCCTTGGAGTAATTTCAGCGAGATGGAAAAATATTGCAATGCAATCAGCTGTATTCTGTATCTTTTCTTCTAAAGAGCCGAAGTTCTTCACCACCATTATTGGCAAAGTCATTATGCAAAAATGAGAGAAAATTGAAGGTGCTCTTTTAAATCCTACTCATTTTCTGTTTTTTTTTTTTCTTTCCTTTACGTTCTCAAGAAATACAATGAAGTTTCTCTGTGCTTTACAGTCGGAAAGTTTTCTATTCTTTATCCTTCCCCTGAAATGTTCATATAATTGTTTCTATAGCTATTGAACTCTGAATCCATTACTGTTCTTTATGGGGCCACACCTGAAGTATTTGTAACTATCTTACTAAACCCACTAGATTACCATTAATCAAACTATTTATGATAAACAACTACTTCTAAAAATCCCAATTCATCATAGTCCAAAATATTTTTAAAAGTTAAATGAATTACTAGAAAAAGTAAACAATAAAAATCTATGTAATAAAGCCCACGGTTTTTCATTTTTAAATCCAACAAGGCATATTAAATGGTAATATAATCACAAGCAACATTACATAGGAAAATAATTAAATATCTATATAAGTCATTTATTGCAAGTGTAAGTAGTCAATTAACATAAAACACATACAAAACGTTTTTGTCATTATACAGTTGAAACAAAATAAAAATTTATGAGGGATATGATGATTCTCCACATTAAAAGCCTGCAAACACTCTCTGAGTAAATATTAACAGCAAATATTAATGAGACAAATAAACTCACTTATTAATTTATTTAATCTAGTTTGCATTGGCAGTAGTGTTACCCACAGAAAATAATGTATATCTAAATTGTTTCAATATTTTGTTTTGATAACACTCAGTAAAAAACCAGTCTCACAGTCCTGTGTTAAAAATAGAAACCGTTTGAAAGCAATTTCAATAAGCTCATATGAATCTCTTCAACTTTTATTCAAAATGTAGCAAGTGATGCTCTATTTCTAAAATTCATTCTCAGTATTTTATCACTAGTTATATTTTCAACAATTTACCTTGTCAAATTAATTTTTTAAATGAAATAAACAGATTTTCTTATAAAATTCCAATACATAAATCTTCTCTTGGTAAAAATGAAACTCAAAATGATCTACCAATTTTTTAGGGATTTGGTGATATCTTTTCACAGATATGCAATGTCAAGATCACCTACATAATTAATAATTATTCTTTGTTCTTGAACTTTTCAGGTTCAGCGGTATATATGCTGATTTGTTATATGGGTAAACACATGTCCCAAGAGTTCGTTGTACAGATTATTTAATCACCCAAGTACTAAGCCTAGTAAATAATAGTTATTTTTTTCTAATTCTCTCTCTCTTCTTACCCTTCACCCTCAAATAGGCCCCAGTGTCCTTTGTTTCCTTCTTTGTGTTCATGAGTTCTCATTATTTAGCTTCCACTCATAAGTGAGAACATGCAGTATTTGGTTTTCTGTTTCTGCATTAGTTTCCTAGAGATAATAGCCTCCAGCTTCATCCACATTCCCTCAAAAGACATGAGCTCATTCTTTCTAATAGTTGTATAGTATTCCATGGTGTGTATATACCACATTTTCTTTATCCAATGTGTCATTCATGGGATTTATGTTGATTCCACATCTTTACTATTGTGAATTAATGTTGCAGTGAACATTAGGGTGCATGTGTCTTTATGGTAGACTGATTGATATTCCTCTGGGTATATACCCAGTAATGGGTTGCTGGGTGGAATGGTAGTTCTGTTTTTAGCTCTTTGTGGAATTTCCATACTGCTATCCACAAAGGTTGAACTAATTTACACTCCCACCAACGGTGTGATAAGGATTCCCTTTTCTCCACAACCTCACCAGTTTTTTGTTTGTTGCTTTTTAAGAATAGCCACTCTGACTGGTGTGAGCTGATATGTCTTTATGGTTTTGATTTGCATTTTTCTAACAATAAGTGATGTTGAGGATTTTTTCACACTTCTTTCAATAAGTGTCTGTTCATGTCTTTTGCCCCCTTTTAAATAGGGTTGCTTTTTTCTTGTAAATTTATTTACATTCCTCAGAGAAGTTGGATATACTCAAAAGAAAGGAATTCAGTATACTGAAGAGATATCTGCACTCCCATGTTTATTGCAGCACTATTCGCAATACCCAAGATTTGGGAACAACCTAAGTGTCTGTCAACAGACAAATGGATAAAGAAAATGTGTCACGTATGGACAATGGAGAACCATTCAGCCTTAGAGAAAAATGAGATTTTTGTCATTTATGACAACATGGGTGGAACTGGAGGTCATTATGTTGAGTGAAATAAGCCAGGCACAGAAAGACAAACATTGCATGTTCCCACTTATTTGTGGGAACTAAAATTACAACATTTGAACTCATAAAGAGAGTATAAACATGGTTACCAGAGGTTGAGAAGGGTAATTATGGAGGAAGATTGTTAATGGGTAGAAAAATATAATTAGATAAACTCAGTAAGATCTAGTATTTTGACAGAACAACAGAGTGACTACAGTCAACAATAATTTATTGTATATTTTGAAATAACTAAAAGAGTATAATTAGATTGTTTATAACACAAATAATGAATAATGTTTGAAGTGATGAATACCCCATTTACCCTGATGTGATTTTTTTTTTTTTTTGNTCACTGCAACCTCTACCTCCCAGGCTCAAGTGATCCTCCTACCTTAGCCTCCTGAGTAGCTGGGACCATGGGCACGTATGCTACCACACCCAGTTGATTTTTTTGGTGTTTTTTTTTTTTTTTTTTTGAGACAGAGCTAGCCCAGGCTGGAATGCAATGGCGCAATCTAGGCTCACTGCAACGTCCACCTCCTGGGTTCAAGCAATTCTCCTATCTCAGCCTCCTGAGTAGCTGGGATTACAGGTGCCCACCACCATGCCCACCTAATTTTGTATTTTTAGTAGAGATGGGGTTTCACTGTGTTGGCCAGACTGGTCTTGAACGCCTTACCTCAGGTGATCTGCCCACCTCAGTCTCCCAAACTGCTGGGATTACAGAGGCAAGCCAATATGCTCTACCCCTGATGTGATTATTATGTATTACATGCTTGGACCAAAGTATCTAATGTGCCCCATAAATATATGCACCTACTATATACTTGTAAAAATTAAAAGTAACCATTTATCAAAAATTTATACTAATTATTTTTTCCAATTTTTATTTTAGATTCACTGAGGGCATGTGCAGGTTTGTTACCTGTGTGTATTGCATGATGCTGAGGTTTGAGGTACAAATGATCCTGTCACCCAGATACTGAGTAGACGAACCAACAGTTTTTCAAACTTTTCCCTCTAGTGGCCCCAATGTCTATTGTTGCCATCTTTAGGTCCATGAGTACTCAATATTTAGCTTTCATTTATAAGTGAAAGCATGTGGTATTTAATTTTTATTATTGCATTAATTCATTCAGGGTAATGGCATCCAGCTGCTTCCACATTGCTGCAAAGGACATAATTTTCTTCTCTTCTATGGCTGCATAGCATTCCATGCTGTATATGTACCACATTTTTCTTTGTCCAATCCACCATCGATGGATACCTAGATTGATTCCAGACTTTTGTTGTTGTGGATAGTGCTGCAATAAACATATGGGTGTATATTTCTTTTTGGTAGAGCAATTTATTTTCTTTTGGATATACACCCAGTAATAGGATAGCTGGATCAAATGGTAGTTCTAAGTTGTTTGAGAAATCTCCAAACTGCTTTCCAGAGAGTATGAACTAATTTACTAATTCTTGACAAAAGAGTAAAGGGCTCTTTTTTCACCATATAAAAATTAGGGTGAAAAAATAAGTAATATAAATACTTTCTTAAATTATGAATACTATAAAACTATAAATGTTAAAAAGGTTTCATAAAAATGTTTATAAAAACAAATTTGTGCACAAAATTAAATGCTTAAGCTATTTTATAGTTGATTTTCATTCAACCGATTAACTTTAAACTATCACGAGTAGTTAGTTACATAACATACAATGTATCATGCAAGACGGGCAATATTTACACTGATCTGTTTCATATTCAGTGAGACAAGTTTCCTGATTATGCACTTTGAAGGTTGTAATTAGGTTTACTACAAAAGTTTTTGAAACACTTTCAATTTTTGTGTCATCTTGTCATGGCCCAGTAACAAACTGTTCATAGACTTGCACCAAACAACAGACCACACTAAAAGTCCTACATGATCTGTGGATAGCCTTTTTTTTTTGGCATTTGACTTCATTTGTGTGAAAGATAACCCCAGGTGGTATTTGATGAAGTAAAATAAACATAACTCACATGTATATTTTTAGTTTTAGATAAATTCATTCTATATTAGATTAAAAGTATGTAGGAAATTGACATTTGCTTCTCCATTGCTTTTTTTTTAAATTGTACTTTAGGTTCTGGGGTACATGTGCAGATCATGCAGGATTGTTGCCTAGGTACACACATGGCAATGTAGTTTCCTGCCTCCATCCCCCCGTTACCTACATCTGGCATTTCTCCCCATGTTATCCCTCCCTGACCTCACCAACCCCCACTGTCCCTCCATTGGCCCCGTGCAACAGACCCCATTATGAGATGCTCCCCTCCCTGTGTCCATGTCTTCTCATTGTTCATCACCTGCCTATGAGTGAGAACATGCGGGGTTAGATTTTCTGTTCTTGTGTCAGTTTGCTGAGAATTGTGGTTTCCAGATTCATCCATGTCAATACAAACGACACAAACTCATCATTTTTTTGGCTGCATAGTATTCCACGGTGTATATGTGCCACATTTTCCTTGTCCAATCTATCTTCAATGGGCATTTGGGTTGGTTTCAGGTCTTTGCTATTGTAAACCGTGCCACTATGAACATACGTGTGCATGTGCCTTTATAATAAAATGATTTATAATCCATTGTGTATATACCCAGCAATGGGATTGCTGGGTCAAATGGAATTTCTATTTCTAGGTCCTTGAGGAAGAGCCACACTGTCTTCCACAACGGTTGAACTAATTTACACTCCTACCAACAGTGTAAAAGTGTTCCTATTTCTCCACTTCCTCTCCAGCATATTTTTTAATGATCGCTATTCTAACTGGTGTGAAGTGGTATCTCAATGTGGTTTTGATTTGCATTCCTCTAATAATTAGTGATGTTGAGCATTTTTTCATATGTTTGTTGGCCTCATATATGTCTGCTTTTGAAAAGTGTCTGTTCATATCCTTTGCCCACTTTTTGATGGGTTTGTTTGTTTTTTTCTTGTAAATCTGTTTTAGTTCTTTGTAGATGCTGGATATTAGTCCTTTGTCAGATGAGTAGATTGCAAAAAATTACTCCCACTCTGTTGGTTGCCAATTCACTCTAATGACTGTTTCTTTTGCTATGCAGAAGCTCTGGAGTTTAATTAGGTCCCATTTGTCTATTTTGGCTTTTGTTGCTATTGCTTTTGTTGTTTTAGTCATGAAATCCTTGCCTATGCCTGTGTCCCGAATGGTTTTTCCTAGGTTTTCTTCTACGGTTTTTATGCTGTTCGGTCTTATGTTTAAGTCTTTAATCCATTTGTCGTTAACTTTAGTGTAAGTTGTCAGGAAGGGGTCCATTTTCTGCTTTCTGCACACGGCTAGTCAGTTTTCCCAACACCATTTATTAAACAAGGAATCCTTTCCCCATTGCTTGTTTTTGTCAGGTTTGTAAAAGATCAGATGGTTGTAGATGTGTGGGGTTGCCTCCAAGGCCTCTGTTCTGTTCCATTGGTCTGTATCTCTGTTTTGGTACCAGTACCATGCTGCTTTGATTACTGTAGCCTTGTAGTATAGTTTGAAATCAGGGACAAAAAGCCTCCAGCTTTGTTCTTTTTACTTAGGATTGTCTTGGCTATGTGGACTCTCTTTTGGTTCCATATGAAGTTTAAAGTGTTTTTTTCCAGTACTGTGAAGAAGGTCATTGGTAGCTTGATGGGGATAGCATTGAATCTATAAGTTATTTTGGGCAGTATGGCCATTTTCATGATACTGATTCTTCCTAACCATGAGCATGGAATGTTTCTCCATTTGTTTGTTTCCTCTCTTATTTCCTTGAGCAGTGGTTTGTAATTCTCCTTGAGGAGATCCTTTACATATTTTGTTGGTTGTATTCCCAGGTATTTTATTCTCTTTTTAGCAATTGTGAATGGGAGTTTGCTTATGATTTGGCTCTCTGTTAGTCTGTTATTGGTGTATAGGAATGCCTGTGATTTCTGCATATTGATTTTGTATCCTGAGACTTTGCTGAAGTTGCTTATCAGTTTAAGGAGAATTTGGATTGAGATGATAGGGTCTTCTAAATATACAATCATGTCATCTTCAAATAGAGACAATTTGACTTCCTCTTTCCTCTTTTTCTAATTGAATCCTTTTTTTT